>NC_056748.1:24934235-25254233 GCF_019279795.1 Protopterus annectens | reverse complement strand
AACCAAGTGCAGAAGGGTAAAGGCTGAACATGGCATTGCAAGAGTTAAGTCTGTGACTCACTGGGGCTATTAGTAAAAGGTCAGTCTTCTAATTACTATCTTTTTTTTTTTTGCTAATTTGTTTTTATTTATGGATTATTGATTCTTGACCATAACTGCGGTGGTGGTGCTGTGGTAGCGTTGTCGCCTCACAGATAGACGTTGTCCTGTTCGATTCTCAGCTAGAGCGTCTTCTGTGTGGAGACATGCGTGAATGGGCGTACCTTCGTTGAAGGTTGTGTGTCAGGCCTGGCAACTCGGCACAAAAAAAAATACTGCCAATCATTAGCGGACCGGAGTTCCGCTGTGGCGACCCCTAACCGGGAAAAGACGAAAGACACAACATTGATTCTTGACCATGGCTGTTTGTCTTTTTTGTTTGTTTTGTTTTTAAGCACCTACAGTGGTAATTCCTTTCATATCTTTTAGGTATCCATCAGCTATTGCCTAAAATGTGTAAATATGTATTTTACACAGTTAGAAGACAGCTTTGTTCAAGCACAGCTGTTCTCAAGGACTTTTTCCTTTGCTAAAGTGTACCCCTGTCCCTTTTGGTTCTACAGATGCAGCTAGAGCCATATTAACCTATTTATGTCATAGCTAGCATCTTTTCACAGATATGTTTATTTCTGCCTATTTTGTCAAAACCTTGGAGACTGAATGAAAAGTCATATTAACTGTATATTATAACTTTGAGATGTGACAGTTTTCTAACTTAGATTAGTTGGGGGATATAGCCTTTCATGTAGGGAGTCTTCCCTTTCCCATATGAAGTGTTGATTGGTTATTCATTGTTTTGTGTTCAAGCCAAACAAGTTTTGATGTGTCAAACAGCAGTTAAGTTAGCCATATTAATCTGCCTTGCATTGGTTTGCTTAAAGGGTGGTGGCCATACTTGACCATTTAGTCTTACCCATGTTTCTTCTGGGACAGGAAGTAATTGCACTAAATGCAAAATGTTGTAGTAAAATTTCTGTTAAGCCCCTCTGATTTTTCAGTAGAAATAGTCCTATGAATGTGCATTACTCGCTTGACCAACAGAAGCATCTGTTTTTGAAGAACATTATATTTATAGATGGCAATTAGTATGTATGGATTTGGTATTAGGAATTCCAGCCTCATCAGTCAGTAGGACTGAAATTGCAAGCTTTCAGTTGTCTCCGTATTTAAGAAGTTACCAGGCTATTGGCCCTCTCCCCTTTACCCATAGTGATCTGGAGAACAGAATCTTCTCCTCATTTCTTTTGCCACTCAAGCAGCTTTGCATCAGGGGAAAAAAAAACAGCTTAGGTTAGTTTCCCATTAAATCTGATTCTTTGTTTGAAAAAAAAAATATTACACTGTTTCTTTATATTTCAGTTCAGCCTTAATTCCATTTTTTTCAACCTACAAATAAGGTCATGCAGCAATGTTGTAGTGTACTGGCTCACCGGATGTGCAGTAGCAAGCACTGCTCAAACCATGCCCCAGCAGGTTGACATCTTACTGTACTCGTGAATAAGCAATATGATGTGGTTTTCAGATGCATGAATGTTCATCCGGATAAGGATGCACAATCACGTACATGCAGATTTGTGTAATCACGAAAACCAACACAGTTTAACCGTTTATCAAACTACCAGGAAACTGATCTGTGTCGCTTCAAGGAAAGTGAAACAGCAGTCTTGTCAAACTTGCCTTGAGAAGTAAGTATTGAAGCACAGTTGTTTGCTACTTCACTGTTTATTTTTACGTAAACCGCACGTACACACATTACCACGGCAACTCGACTCCTTGGAATAGTAACAGACAGTACCTGTTTATTAAAATATTTGTCTCTCATCTTTACGGCAAGGTTGTGGTTACAGTGCTGCATGCATGCTTCTCTGACCATACTTTCCACCCCGCTTAATTAAGGAAAGGTAAACATGTATGTAAGTAACATTAAGCTGTTTACGTTTCTGTTTTCCCTTTGCTTTAGCAAACCCCCCTGCACTCACACTCCCCCTGCTACTTCAGTTTACCAACTGCAAGATCTCACTTTCATTGAGGAAGTGGTTAACAAAAACTACTCAATGTATACTCCTGCTGTCACAGGCAAATCTAACATCAACCACTTACTATAATGAACTTCTAGGACATTGTATCCTAGATAAAAAAATATTTCTTCAGCAGCAACCCATGGTTTTGTCACTTTTGCTGTGTGAATTCCAGTTAACTGTTTTTACATAACCCAGAGACTGCCCATGCTGTGGAATAGACTTCCCATACATGTCAAGTAGAACACCTCACTGACCCTCTTCAAGAGAAATCTTGATGAGTGGATGGGAAATAGAAAATTCACCCCAGGGATCACTCCAGTGGCTTTACTCGACAGAGGCACTGGGAACTAAGGTCGGGTGGCACGATGCCAGGGTAATCCTATGGGCTAGGCTTGTAAAGGCTCCAGGGCCATTAGCTTAGTACACACCTATGAACCTACAGTTAATCTATTTTTCTTAGTCACATATTTAAATACAATGCAAAATGAAGGCAAACGAGAAATTAAAATCCAAACATCCATTTTCTCAGCATTATTGGAGAGAGTAAATAGTGTCTTACAGGGCTAGACGAGCACAAATACAGGAATACAGACAAAGTGCTTATGCGGTACTATCTTGAAACCACCTTACTTTAGTAGGAAACCAATCAACAGTCAGTGTATGCATGACATCATTGGCAAATCTGCATGGCATGCCAATCATTCCTCATTTGCATACAGCATCACAGCCATTAGGCTTGTCAGTCATTCTGGCCATGCCCACTCCTGTGCAACAAGGCCAGAGAGCCAGTACACTACAACAAAACCAGTCATCATACTAGTATAATTTTAGGCAGTTTTGTTTTTTTACCCTCCCCTTGGCCGAAGTGTTTTGTTTCATAGTACTATGTCACTTTGCTCATTATTACTTGTTACATGCTCTCTAGCTGCTCTGTTTGCTGGTGGTTGTAAATTCTTGGGATGTTTATACTTTTCCACTGCCTGTAATAATTGATGTTGTTTAAGCCATTTTCAAGTAAATTCATTTTTTTTTACAAGTGAATAAATATTACTACGTGTATGCACGTATCATTAACAATAAGGGATGACTTGAAATTCTAGTTGTAGATATTTAGTATTTGTAGGGTTGGGTGTAGTGCTGAGATAGGTTCTTTGGATAGTTTTATTTCTTGAGCAGTAGAAATTGGCTGAAATATAGAGATGAGGTGTTAATCTATTACTGCAGCATAACACAGAAGAAGAGCATGATAGCTTGATACAGCCAATGACTAGATAGACACAGTATGTAAAATAAGTGTGAAAAGTCTGAAATATGAGAGTCGTAGTTTAAGATCAGAGAGATTGAAACCTGATGTAGTAAAGTCAGTGCAGTTTTGCAGTTGCCAAATACAGATGATGCGAAGGCTTTGCAGAGATATCTAGGAATGCTGCAGCATCTTGTAAAGTGTGTATATGCAAAATAGCTATAGCTGTAGACAGGAAAAGAATTTTTAAGTTACAGATTCACCAGTATTGAAATACAGTGATGTGAAAATGTCAGATTGGTATAGGAGCTGTCTATCCCCAAACATGGAAACTTCAATTAAAAAAAAAACGAAACCAGATACTGAGCTGAAGAGGATGAACGCAATAATACTTATCGAGTAGATTTTATTCTTAGATCACAAGATATGAAAATAATTCATCTGTTATTTATATTTGATGAAAAGAAAATGTTGAGCAGAGAGGTAGAAAACATATGCTAAATATGAGTCAGTAAGCCTGCAATTTATCCACTGTTGGTTTGAAAAGAAACAAAGGATCCTTTTTATTACAGAGGGCAGTTAAATTTGAGGAAGGAAAGCACATGGGAGAAGGTTGAGAGACTTATAGTGACCCCTTGTTTACAGTCCAAACCAGAAAAAACTTGTATGCAAGAATTGCTGAACTCCTTTTCATCTCAGTAAACGTAGCCTTGCTGATAAGGCAGATGTCTCTCCCAACAAATTCCACATGTACATTGTAAACCTCCCCTATGCATCAAATAGTGCAGCTCTATAGCTCTTAGTTTTCTATAGTGCTGCATAACTTAAAGCTGTTCATTGTTGGATCATTTTTGTGGCAGCTTAAGTTTCCTGTCAAGGACTGGATGTCTGTCCAGCTTCCACAGCTTTAGTGCATCTTCCATGCACCCATATGACAGTTGGAGTTTGAAACTGAGCTTTCTTGACACCTTTTGCTTACTGCTCCAGCTCTGTAAGATTGGAGGTCAGTTCTTGCAAAGTGGGCAAATAAGCACCCCATTTTGAGACTACCTTTTTCTGTCAGTGATTTTATGCCTAACAGAAAGGAAGAGTGCTTCTTGTGGACACAGTCTAGAGATTACCACACATCTTGCCTCTCCTATCTAGGGGGAGGACCCTTAAGACCCTTAGAAGCATGTAAGCTGCACTCTTTTACTTTGTTTAGTGGACGAAAAGTTTAAAGCACTTACCGGCAGTGTAATAAACCAGTGTTCTGGATCCTCAGACATTCCTCCTGTGATCCTAAAGAAAAGTAAAGCTTCTGTAGAAACTTTGGTCTTTTCTTGAGCACCCATGTTGCCACAGTCTTCAGGCAGTGACTCTGCTGTGGCCATCTTGGAGGCCTTGAATTGTACTTCGGTTCCTCTCAACCCTTGTAATGTTGCCTCTCGTGAGTCTGCCAAGGGCAGAGAGGTTAGCATGACCTCCAAGGCTGCTCATGCATTTATGTCAGGCAGGGGAAAACTTTCTGGCATCAGAGGAAGGAGTGAACGTTATTCCCTGTCAGGGCTGTACTGAGGAGGTGGATTCCTAGGGAGACTTCCTGATGTCTGACCACTCTTTTTCGAAAAACACTTCCAGGAAAAGGAAACACAAAGTTAAGCACACATCTGCCCCAGAGTCCCCCACTGCCAAAGAAACTAAATGTGATAGGCTTGGGTTTGTTAAGGTCTTGTTCAACGCTTTTCAAGCAATACAGTTGGTAGATGTAAAAGGAAAAGTTCTCCTCCACCAGATTCTGAACTAAATCAGATGTGTGGGGAATAGGATTAGACTATGTCTCTGTTACATACTCTAGGAAACTTAGAATATGAATCAGAGGCAGACTTTCCTTCCGAGCATTTTTGCGGAGTTATGCTTTTTGACTCCATTAATAGGATGGTACATTTATTTTGGAACAAAAAGAATATTAGGAACATAGCATGGATGATATGATTTATTTCAAGTGGATACTCCTCAGTCTGCTTGCTATTCCTCCTGTTGTGCATCATCTTTGGAAGATGCCTTTCTTGCACATAGTGCTTTGCCTGACAGCCACCTGCTGCAAAGAAAACTAACAAATTATATAAATTGCCTTAAGATATCAAATTCATAATTAGAAATCCCATAGAAGACTCTGCTGTGATTTCTCTTTCATCTTCCTATTCTAAACAACTTTTGGAGCCAATCATAATCCATCTTGTAAATGATGGCAGAACTTTTGATCTGTTTGGAAAGAAAGTATATACTACTACCATTTTAGCATTTAGAGCATGTCTAAGTTTTTGTTAGCTTTGTTTGACAATATGAAAACCTTGTTAGCGGACCTTCCTCAATTAGACACAAATACTTTTTTTTTTTTAAATTCCCTTCTTTCACCTGAATTTCAAATAACCAAGCATTCACTTAAATTTTTGTATGACATGATTGATGTAATATTCAGCTGCCACTGACTAATGTGAAGATTTGCCTGGCTGCATTCCTAAAACTTTCCAGACGATGTGAAGGCTAAACTGTTGAATGCTGCTTGGATAAAGAGGTTCTGTGTTTTTTTCCTCTGTAGAGGTACTTAATAGATTTGATTAAAATGGAAAGCTTATTCAAGGAGTATATTAAATATTTCAATTCTCCATTTCTAAAGTAATAGAAATTTTCCAGCTAGCTTAAGATACTCTAGTTACTGCATATGCCTGGTCAGGTACATACCAAAGGGAACATTGTACTCTGATTGTTCTGATAAGGGTGGCATGCTGTGGGTTAATGACCTCTTTGGACCTAAATACCATGCCCTTATTTATAAGTTGAGCAACATAAAAGGATTTTCTCACCACTGTGGCCATGTTGTGACTGAAGGTAAGGCTGCTGTGTATGTGTATACCCGGATCCCTGACCACTGAGTTGACTATTAGGGGTGTATTATCAACATGGTCATTAGCGAAGAGGGTGGACTTCACAAAGGGTGCAATTATGCATTTCTTAGCATTGAGTTTAAGACCATGGCTTTGGCACCACTTGTTAGAGATAGGTCTTCTTGAAGAATGCTAGTGTCTGCAGGGGGAGTCGATGATAACCACCAGCTTGCAATCTTCTGCAGACTTAGCATAAACATTTAGCATTTGCTTCCATTTCAGAGAAATAGATGCCAAAAAGGAGCAGGCCCAGTGCGGATTCCACTAGTGACTGGCCTCTTGGTGGAGGTGGCCTCACCTATTTTGACCTCCTGGGTCCTATCAGTGAGCCTCTTAGCTGTTCAGCAGGTAATATAAGTATTTATACCTAATTTAGTGAGCTTGCTTGTAATGCCCGAGTGGGATATTGCATCAAAAGCCTTGGCCAGTTCAAAGTAAGCTTTGTGCACAGTCTTGCCTTCATCCAGTACTTTGGTAACCCTCAAAAAGTCCACCAGATTTAGTAGGCATGACCTACCTTCAACAAAACTGAACTCCCTTCAGCTGTCCTGTTAGATCCAGACACTCTGGTATGTCTCTTGATCTGTCCTCAGACCACCTGGCTGATTCTTCTGCTCCCTCTGTTGCAGCCCCATCAGTGGCTAACATGGTTGTGCCCCTTAACATGTGAACCGCTGCCAATCAGACAGCTGCCCCAGCTACAAAGGGGAAACCAAGGCTGATTCTTTTGTGAGGGACCTGAGTGTTTTAATCAGATTCTGGTCAGAAAGCAAGTACTGGTTTCCCTCACTGAGGTACTTTAGAGGTTGGAGTCTCCTCATTTTATGCAAGCTTTTCTTCCCTCAAAGAAAAAAACAAAATACCAAACATGCCTGTCCTTCCCCTCCTGTTAGGGATCCTCAGGAGGAGTGGTATAAATTTTCCCAAGGACTGTTTAAGGATTTAATCTCTCACAAGCCAAAGAGACAATGAGATGCTTCTTCAGAGGAGGGTTTGTATTCTGAGGGTGATTCCTTGGTTTACTCTTCTCAGATTCACTCTTTGTGGTATCAGTGTGAGGAACAAAAACAGTATATCCACAGACTCTCCTTTGGAGTAACTTTACTTTGGAGATGGGGTGTTAAAGATAATGTATTTTCAATGGAAAGACAAGCAGTTGTTAGACATGTATAAAAGATGTTATGACCTGATGTTTATGGGGAGGGGGTCCCAAAACCATCTGCTATTCTTTCCAGTACTTAAAGCTTTGTAAGATACCTTTGTCATGACTTCTGTGGACCAGAGGTGCAACTTACAGCTCCCAAGATACCTGACTTTATAAAGTATCAGACACCCATAAATTGTTGTATAAAGAATACCTTCTCTGGCCCTACTGTCATTTCCCTGGAATCTGATATATCTATTAAGTGCCTGCCTTCTAGTAATGTTCTTCCTAATGATAAAGGTAGTAGGGCTATTGACGGGTATGGAAAAAAGGTTACAACTCTCCTACTGTAGCCTTTTGCGCTCTTAATTACCAGACTGACATGACCAGGTATCTCTTGTTCTTGTTGAGGGACTTTGGAAAACTCTGTCTGTGTCTGATTCTGAAAGCAAGTCTTATTCTGTTTCTGGACAAAATTCTGCTTCCCAGGTAGCTAAGCATTCTATTAAATACAGCTATGATATACCTGATGCTTCCTCCGGAGCATCTGCTGTTGGTTTTGTTCTGAGATGATTTTCATGGCTTATGCTCCAGTCCGTTCCGGAGAATATTAAATCTTAAGTCTTGGACACTCCTCTGTAGATGGATACACTCTTTGGTCTGGTTGCCAATAACATTTTCAAAATCCTTTCGGAAAGAGGCAAGATTTTAAACAGATCTTTCTTTCTTTTGTTCCCATGTTTCAAACAAACTAGCTTTCTAAAGCTTTCATAAAGAGCAAAAAGCCCCCCACAAAGGGCAAAAGCTGTTTAAAAAGAGAGAGAGAGAGATCACAGGACAAACCAATCAGAATTTCAAATGCTCTAAACCCTCATTTCCTGACAAGCCATCATTCTTGTAACTATCCACCCCTTCCTCTCACCTCAGTATACCCTTTACCCCTCTGTCAAAGAAACTTTCCCTTATCCCTTCCAGTTTGGGAATAAATCACCAAAGATCATTTGGATCTGCCAGTAATTAAGAGCTGTTAATTCTCTCTCTTCCGGAGAGATCAGGCATTCCTCCTATTCCATCAATCCAACCCTAGTTAATCTCTCCAGTTGTGAAACAGTTGTTATTCAGTGTACAGTATGGCTGCCCACTCCTCATCAGAAAAGGAGCAGGATTTTAGCTAAGACTTTTCCTTTTCTCCAGTAAAGAGTGAAAACTGACTTCCATTTTGAACATATCCCTTCTCAACTTATTTCTGAGCTCCCCAAAGTACAAAATGCTTACTCTGTAGTCTCTGCTTCACATGAGTTTTGCCTCAAGGTTTCTTTTCAATTATGTGCTTTGCTTTTGGACAGTCTATTGTGCCAAGAGTTTTCAAGAAGTACCTAGCTCTGGTTGTTATTTTTGCAGGCACCAGGAAGTACAGATTTTCCATTAGACAAACCTGTTCCTTCAGGCTTTTATTAGCAAAAAAGCTCCTGCAGGACCTTAGCTTTACAAACAACTGCTTCACTATCTGGGGTTCACATTAAACCACAAAAAGTCAAATTTGGTTCTTTCCCAAGACCCAGTTTTTCTGGGTTGCAGGCTCAGTTCATGTTCATGACTGCCTTTCTTCCTCGGGACAAAGTTGTGTTTCTAAGGGAATACTTCCAGTCCCTTCTTTTTGATGTGGCCTCAGCAAGAAATAGATCTTGAGAGCCCTGGGATTTATGGCTTATGAGCTTGCTTTATGAACATTAACGTCCAGGGTGTAAGGTCCAAAAAGGACACAAAGAACCGTACAAATATCAGGAAAATGAAGGCTGTGATTTTAGCCTTGGAGTCTCTGCTTATGTCTGATTTCCAGGGTCTCTCTGAATATTTACAGACAGTGCAACAGTTGTGTGGTACATAAGTAAGGAGGGATAAGATTATATCGCAGACTGGCAGTGACAGTTTGGAACATAGCCATTCAGCACAGCACAATCTCTCCTTGCTAGCAGTTTACAATTCCTTAGAGAACAATTCTGTGGCAGATTACTTGAGCAGATCTCGGGCAGACTCTCATGAATGAATGGTAATCAGATAGGTCTTTCTGCCGATTATTCATCAGTGGGGGTACTGTTCAGAGAGATCTGTTTGCTTCATGCCATATCAGGCAGCTGAGCTTGTTTTGTACAAGGATTCCATGTCAGAAACTTGGAAAATAGATGCCATTTTTTTCCGGGGGAGATTCCTGTACACATTACGTCTCCTACCACTAATTCCAAAGGCTCTTCTAAAATACAAGGACAAACCAAAAATGTTGCTAGTGACTTCCCTCTGGCTCAGTCAGCACTGGTTCATCCTTTTTCATCTGACCCAGGGCAGTTATCCCAATCACAACTTACTTCATAGGATGGACTTGCTTGCACCACAAAAGGGCTCTTTAATTCATCCAAACCTTCAGACTCTGAACCTAACCCTCTGGATGATTGAATTTTAATTCCTTTTAGGCACCTATTCTTAGAGAAAATGCTACAGGTATTACAGGAGGCTTTGAAACCTGCTACAAGAAAATCTTACATTTCTGAATGGAAGAGATTTTATCTGGTGCCACAAGAAAAATCAGGACCCTTATTCAATGGATATTCTTATTATTCTCTTTTACTTGTGTGAACTGCTCAGTTCAACACTGGCATATTCAGTAAAAGCTCAGCTACCAGCCTGCTTTCCTTTGATCCTCCTTTGTCCTCAGGAGTTGACTTCAGTTTTTAAAATGTGTCCATCACCTCATGCCCCTTAGAAAATCTATCCCTCCTGCTTGGGACCTGAATTAAGTTTCAGAAAAGTTAATCCAACCCATCCTCCTCCTTTTTGAGCCTTCTTCCTTTGCTTCAGTGAAGTTTTCTGTTTGAAAGACGATCCTGCTGATGGCCTTTACTTGTGCCAAAATAGCGTCTGAACTGCAGGCTCTCATGGCTTCTCTTCCCTTTTTGGTGTTTCATAAGGGTAGATTTAATCTCAGGACTAACGCATCCTTCATGCCTAAGGTGGTTAGTGAGCTGTTTCTTATCAAGATGATCAGTCTCTCCCTACATTTTTTCCTCCCTCAAAACAGGAGAGAGAGGATTTTGCATTCTTTATATGTCTGCAGGAAACTAAGGTTTTATCTTGACAAGGCCCAGTCGGTTAGAAAGTTATACCAGCTTTTCGGTTCCTTTCAGATCACACAGTTGGATCTTCCTGCTTCCAAACAGACAATTTCTAAATGTTTTGTTCTGACATCTATTTTTGGTACTCTTTCCATAGCAATGCACTTCCAGGTTTAGTTATTGCTCACACCACCAGAGCTGCATCTTTGTTTGGTGTGTTCTTCAAACATCTAGTCTCCAGATCTGTTTTAGCATCTGCCGCACAGATGTTCCACTCCTCAGGATGAGTAAGGAGAGAGTCACAGCTGCCTCTCATGATCCACAAGATCATTCATGTACTCGGGTCGTTGGATTATGAGTACAAGTATGACTTAGTCATAGTCCATCTGTGTGTAGATGATCTGAGATGCGCCTCCCAGGACTGTATGAAGAGAGATACGATGGCACTCACAGATTGTGCCTAGGACTGAGCAGCATTCTGCCTCCTCCTCCAAGGATGATGTCATAATATGAACAGAAGGTGTTTGACTTAAATAATTGGCTTAGTCTAGTGCCACTTCAAGGGGCTACAATATTTGTCTGCATGGAAGGATATGGTCAACAGACAGTGCTGCTTTACCAGGGATTGTATGCCCCTGTCACCTTGAGGGTTTTGAATATTGGCTAAAACATTGTCCTCTCCCATTGTGCCATTCTTAGGCAATGCCAGACTGACAAACCTTCCAACATTGCAGAACCAACCCTAGAAAATGTAAAGGTATTCAATGGCAGGAGTCTAAACAAGAAACTCCACTCCCTCCAACCTCTCTTCACCTCAGAGATGCAGCCATTTGTGCAGTTATGGAGACATGGTTTAAAGCTGCAGAAAGAGCTTTCTATACATTTACACTAGCTACTACACAGACAGGAATTAAAAAGTGGAAGTGCCTTGATTTACATCAAAAACAAACATACCTTAAGGCTGGTCAAACAGGATGACACACTTGAGCTTCTTGACATCCAAATTTCCATAGCAAAGTCCTATACCATATCCTTGCATCTTGTAGGTCCCCTCTATGTATGACCTAGGGATACCCATAATGCATACTTAAACGTACTGGAAACTGGAGAACACAATGCAACCCAATGCTGTATTCATGGGTGTCTTTAACTACCCTGCTATAAACTGGAAGTCATACGTGATCCCCATACTTGCAAACCCAGAAATTTCTGGACATTGGATCTTCTAGCCCAGGGAGTCTGTGTTAACTTACTCCCACTAGGGGTGCAAGCATACTGGATCAGGTCCTCAGTAACATGGGAGAATGCTGTACTCCTAGTGTAATCTCCTTTCTGGTAAGATCGTTCCAAAAAGTTCTCTCCTTTGAAATAAAAATAAAACCTGAAATCCTTGCAACCCCTGGAACATTTAGGAGGTATTCTAAAACAAACGCCCTACTGTTAATTGATAACCTAGCAAAATGTTAAGCCCCCCCTGCAATACCACGAGGACACTGCTACCCATGTGAAATTGTTCACAGTGACCCTGTATAATGTTAATAGATGCACAGAGAAAGCTGTGCCTGTCAGGAATAAGCACAGAACAAACTCAAAAAAAAAAAAAAAAGCAACCACTCTGGTGGAATCCCAACTTCATTAGGTTGCATAATAAAAGGAAGAAATTCATCCCAAAAATTAGGAAGTGCAATGTCCAGCAAGGTAAACCCATCACAGTCTAAACAAGCAGGTCAGAGGGCAAGTCAAGTCTACCTAAGGCAAATCTGAGGTAATATAGCCTCCCTGGCTAAGGACAGCCATAAGGCTTGCTTTAGCTATGTCTACAACCTCAAAGGCAACATACAACAGTGTGTAGAATTAAGTGTAAATTGAGCCACCTACACTGAGCTAGAAGATATAGCAAATGTACTGGCCAACAAATTTGGCTCCAGGTTTACTCTTCTCCACCCCCCTCAACCAGCCAACCCTCAGGAAATACCATTGAACATACCCATCCCATCACTAGGTAGCAGGTCCTCTCATTCTCCCAAAATTAGCAGTGCCACATTGATGGGCTTTGAGAATATGCTAGGGTGTCTCCTAAATAACTTGAATCACAACCTATCAGAACTGTTAGAGTCACTGTTTAACTGTAGCCTCCAGAAAAGCTTTGTGACATACAAATGGAGGACTGAATTAGTCATTGCCTACACAAGGGTGGGCCATCTACAGACCTGTAAGCCTGACTAGTCATATGCAAAGCCATGAAAATAGTTATCATGAAAATGATTGAGTGATGTGGGAAATCTTCAGACACTGGATCCAAGCCAGTTTAGTTTTGTCAAGGGCAGATCATACACATTCAACCTGGTGGACTTCTTCAAGAAGGTCACCATAGCAATGAATGAGGGCAAAATGGTGCATTATGCCTACCTTTATTTGGCCAGAAATTTGATACAAATCCCCACTTGGGCATTGTAGACAAATTCTTGGAATTTGATATAAATCCATATGCCACCTGCTGAATAACTGAGTGACTCTCAGATAGGACCCAAGATGTTATGATAAGAGGAGTCTGCCTCCACAAAGAATCCAGTCACTTGTGAAGTCCTACAGGGTTCCATGCTGGGTCTCCTCCATTTTGGCATAATCTTCTCTGAAGTTGAGGCCAATGTCAAGGGCCTCTGGCTGACCAAGTTTGCAGACCATTTCAAACTAGATGCAATCATAGAATTCTCCCAAGGCACACTAATATCTTCAAAGAAGGGCTGACTTAGACAAATAATTGGTACCAGGGTCATGTGTGTCTCAATGCTAAGAAATGCATAAAAGTATTTTTGGGGAATTCTGCTACCCCTGCAAAAACTACCTCATTGATAATGCACAGTAACAGTAGACCCAGCAGTCCAGGATTTGGAGATGCATATAGACACTATCCTGGCCTTCTACCATCAAGGGTCTATAGTAGTGTTGTGCAGCTTATATGCAAGGGTACAACATGTATGTCCAAGAAGTCATCATTCTGTTGTATTTGGCAGTCAGCAGGCATATCATCGAGTACATCATCCCCATTGGTATGTACCTGACCAGGTGCATGCAGCACACAAAAAGGATACAGGGTGTAATCATGTCTTGTGCCGATAATCTCAAATCCCTGTCCCTGTACTTTTTTCTCCTACAGAATTTTGAGGGGTGATCTGTGCTTGACAAACAGGGCATCCGTGGATCCCATTCTGGGCCTTCAGTATATCCACTTAAGAAGTAGCATCAAACTTAAACCTTGCTTGCGACATAAATAGTACAAGTTGAAGGGAAAGGTAAGTCTCAGAGACTATCCCTTCTCTGGAACAAGCTTCCTATCATGTGAAGGCAGTGTTCTTCCCTAACACAGTTTGAGCATATCCTGGACCAGTGGCTGGGGAATCAGAATTTCGCACCTTGTCTGGAACTTATGTCCTTAGCGAACAGAGGCAGCCTGTAAATGCTTGACCACCTAAGCCTGAGCCTAGATATACCCCTTAGAATAATTTTAAGATTCATAAAACTGGATCAATACATTTTGTTTGTATGGCTAGTCTTAAAAAGGCCTCTGTGGTGGTTTCCCTACTATACACCAATGAATGTAAGGAATTGTAGATTCCAGCTAAACTCTTCATTCCTCCACTTCAGACACTTTGCAAGCTTTGTGACTCTTCCCATATATTTGTGATACTGCAGCAGTAATCATAGGAAGGACATAGTACAGTTGTATAGGAGCTTATCATAACAGTGAATGTCTTGCTCATCACTGTTGCAGACTGTTTGGACTGTTGTCTTTATTGCTTTGTTGGCTTTTGGGACCGGAACAAAAGGACCATGAGGTCCTTTATTCTCATACACCCCTTATATACAGCATAGCCCTGGTGCTCTTTAGTCATATGTTGGATGTACGGTATGATAGGAATTCCTAGGCTTTTTTATCCTGGTTGGAAGAGCAGCTATCCCTGGCAGGATAACCCTCCCCATTTGTTAGTAATACTGCAGCAATGATCAGTCTGACATCTACTGTTAATGGTAAGTTCAGTGCAACTGTAGTTTACTCATTGCTGTGACTTCTGCAAAAATAGTATCCGATTATAAGCTCTTATGGTGACTCGGCCCCCTCTCTCCTTACACATGGATAGGGTGACTTTAAGAGCTAATACTGCCTTTATGTCCAAAAATGGTTTCAGAATTTACATTGAGTCAGGCCATTCATATCCCTGTTTTCTTTGCAGAACTGACAAGTAAGGGAGAAAGAATTGACAGTTTCTAAATGGTTGTCTCATGCAATGCAGTTTTGTTCTTATCATAATGAGTTAGTTCCAGGCAGGGACTTCAAAGATGGTTGCACACTGATCAACAGGTTGACTAGAGCTATACCAATGTGAAAATTGCAACTCTGTAAACAGTATTTGTAAAGTCATCTATTTTTCCATTAACAGAGGGTTTTAGTTGGAGACAAGAAGTCTGCATGTGCAGAAATTAGTCATGAGAGGACTAACAGTATATACTGAATGCAGTTTATATTTATTTTTCCTTGTGTCTGCAAAGGCAGCTACTGCTTCTCTTGGCGAGGATAATTCTTCAGGTGCAAGCAATTAATCATGAGAGGTCTGAATACTGTCTTTTGAGTAAAGTGAATAAAGTACATTGTAATTAGCATTTAAAGTTACATTGGCAAGCAATTCAGTGAAAAATAAATTAAGTTTTAAACTGTGGTAAGTGAAAAAGTTATACAAGTAGTTGCCTCCCCAGCAGGCTTAGTAAAATACACAGTTTAGTTGTATTATTTATTTAAAGTAAGCCAGTGCACTTGTTTCTTAGGGCTAGAGGTGTTTGCTGAAAGCATGCAGTTTTTGACATTTGGGAGTGAGTGTAGAGATTAGAAAAACATGGATAGTAATTAGTGAAAGTGAGAACACAGGCTGTAACATGAGTAACCTTAATTTTAAACTAGATAATGCCCATGGATACAGCAGTCAGTTTGGGACAATTGCTTATACGTGGTAGGGTAAACATTTGTTTGGAAATGTGCTTATTTTTTGTACTTTAAGTTGTAAGGGGATTGAGCATCTGAAATTTAGTTTTTTTGAGTGTTTTCTTTAAAGCAAAAAGTCTTGAAAATGTGACAGGTTCAAATAGAGATGAGTGGAAGAAACTATAGAAGATATTAGCTTACTACATGTTAATGTCTGCATATAACCTAAAAGTTCGAAGTATAACAAAAAACACTTGTGTAGAGTAGGTGGGAATAACAGCTCTCTATAATAATAACTATGTCTATGTTATCATGGAATGTAAATGGACTTAGAGCTATAGGAGAAAAAGCATAGAATATTGAATTATATTGAGGTTTAGGGTGCAAGTAATATTGCAGGCAAGACTTCTGGATTGAAATGAGCATGTGAGTTTGGCAAAAAAAGGTTTTTCAGGGTGGACATTCAGCAGAATATCAGGAGCAAATGAAAAGGGGAGTAATATTAATTGGTAGAGGGGTTCCTGTAGTGATAGAAGAGGGAAAAGATACTATAGGCAGGTTGTAGTAGTAAGGGAAGGGATGGGATTATACTGTCAGGTATATATATTCCACTTAAGACTGCTGCTGTGGACTTTAAGAGAACTTTGGAAGAAATTATTTGCTTGGAACAGGGGCTATTTTTGGATGGGGATTGGAATCTGGTTTGCAGTAGTGGTGATATATCAGAAGGACCAAGAACAGAAATCTAACAAAAGAGGGTAGATTTCTGGAAAAAAAATCATTTGAATGTTTGGTAAATAAGATGTGAATTCAGTAGTACTGTAGAGAGTCAATTATCCGAACTAATTGGGACCTAGGGTAGTTCGGGTAATCAAACATATATAATTGAACCAGATAAAAAATGTATAAAATCTTTTTTTTTTTTTTTTTTTTTTTTTTTTGCACACAGGAATAAACTTTTCAATCATTCAGTGATTCAAGTGGACAATAAAGAATATTTTTCTCACACAAGCTGGCAACAAGCTCAAAAAGCATGCTCAATCGAATAAGTATGATGTTTAAATATTCAGATTTTATGATTTTTTCCTACCTGAAAACTTTGTGGTTTTGGTAATTGATGTTTCGGATAGCCAACTCTCTGCTGTAGTAGGAGCTCTGATAGCATGTGCATATTATTTGCCCTGTCTACAAAATGAGGGCTAGACTGGAGAAAATGTTATCCCGCATGAGCATTTGCATTTAAGTGAAAAATTTGACACACATCTAACTATATCCAATCATGCGACTAAACTAAAGATGTAAGATAATGAAGTAAAAATGAGATAATGAGACTTATCTGTTAAAAAGAGAAGAATTTAAGGAATGGGTTGTGGAAATAATCCAGGATTTTTTGAGAAAGATAGAAACAACTTCAGAAGTGATAACTACTTAGTGAGATAAAAGTGTATTTTAAAAACATGGCTGAACTAAGTCAGAGATGTGGAGGAAAGTAATAGGAATTATTTAGATAGCTTGACAAAGGTTAAGGCTTTGCAAAATAATGTGGATCTCACTGGAGCGTTTCTCCCAGGGCCTCCACTGAAAATGTGTGTCCCAATTGGACTTTCCTGGTAAACAAATGTTAAATAAACAAACAAACAAAAACAAGAGGAGGAGGAACTACAAAGTGCTATAGGAAAAATAAAACAGCATTTGGCTAACATGCACAAGATTAGGAAAGTTGAGGTTAAACAACTATTTTTGATAACTCCAGAGCACAAAAATTGTAAATGCAACATTTTAGGCAGTAGAAAGTATAAATGGTTATTGTCAAGCTTAAGGAGCCTGTAGGCAAAAAATAACCAGAGATCCTATAGAGGTATTAAGAGACATTTCAGAAATGTTATGATAATGCATAAAGCAGTGGAATGTAGAAACTAAGAAAGGGCACAAATGGAAATATGTAAGTAAGATTTAATTATGCCAAAGTTAGAGGAAGATGAGGCACTGCAAGTAATAGAACAGATGGCAAGAGAGGAGATAAAATGATGTATAACCAATTAACAGGGATATTTCTAGGACTCCAGGAGCAGACTATATTCCTGTGGAAGTTTAGAAGTTGGGAGGAATGAAAGTGATAAAGATCTGTAAGGTTTTGTTTAACAATATTTTAAAGGGGGGATTACCAGCTTATAGAAAAAAAGCTCTGGTGGTTGTATTACTCAAAGAGCAAGCAAAGACCCCTTTCTCTCTCCAAGACCCTTCAGATTTGTTTCAATTTAAACCATAATTATCAAGTGTGTGTGAGTACCAGCTTTAGAGAATGGCAAATGTGTTGTGAAAGGTAATGGATATGGATCAATGTGGTTTTGTTGGGGGAGGCATGCATTTGACAACATTAGTAGAGCAGTGATGATCTGAAGGTAAGAAAATGTCACTGTTGTTGGTAGGTCATGAGGCACTGAAGTCATTCAGTGCAGTCATTTGGGATTTTATGAATAGGGCAGTGGTAGAATAGTAGGGTTAATTAGGAGGGTTTATGAATGCTCAGAGGCAAGAATTATGGGAGAGGGTTCCTCTCAAACAAGCTTTCTTTGAACAGAGGAATAAAGCAGAGTTGTGTCATCTTTCCCTTTTTTTTGCTTTGTATCTAGTGCCGTTGCGTTATAAAATGAGAGACTCAAATTAAAGGATATATCTGGTATGGCATTCAAGAAAAGCTAGGTTTATTTGCAGATTACATTTTGCGCTTAAATCCTGAAAAGGATACTTTGATTATGTGGAATATTTTCAGATGGTTTCACTTCTTTTCAGGACATAAAATAAACAAAGATAAAGCAAAGATTTTATTCCAACTTGTGAATTGGTTCAGCAACACCCACGTTTATGGTGACATGGTAAGGTGAAATATTTAGGTGTATGGATTAAAAATAATTCTATTATGGCAGCTAAGGATATGATCAAAGAGATGAAAGATAATGTAAAAAAATTAGTCTTGAAGCTCTTGATTGTGGATTGTAAAATACAAGCAGAGAAAATATTTTTAGTCCCTTTAGTTTTGTATACAAGTCAGGCATATTTTTATCATCTTGAGGAGAAGCTGTAGACCATAATTAATAGAGAGTTGAAGGAATTTAGTTTTGGGGGTGGAGAACAAGAGTTAAATGGGATACGTTGATTCTCCCCATAAAGCAAGGTGGTTTAGGATTTCTGGTGGTACCTCGCAGTTCAACCATCTTGCAACTTGACTGTGCTTCTGGCCACCCAGACGTCCCACAATTCGATCCAGAGAAGAGGCTGAAAAGTTGTTCATTGTTTCCTGTCTTTGTGTTTATGTAGTGCAGTTGCTTCTTTTAGATGTTGTGAAGAAATGGGGCCAAAGAAGAGTGATACTTGTAAGAAAAACAAGTGGCTGAGCACTGAAAAGAAGAAAGAAATCATAAGTAAAATTGAGAGAGGAGATAAAATAGGACGAACAGCAGGACATTATAAGCACGCTCAGGTCTACCATCTCAACATTTTGGAAAAATATAGAGACAGCATCCTGGGTGCTAAGGTGTCAAAAGGAGCTACAAAGGTTTTGGACAAACAAAAAAAACAATTCATGTAGGTATGGAGAAGATGCTTCTTGTCTGGATCTAGGAGAGGCAGATGAAGGGAGAGCCAATAAGTCAGACCATGATCTGTGAGAAAGCTAAGTTCATCTTTGAAGGTCTACAAAAAAAACCCTCCAGGTAGTAGCTCACAGCAAACAGAGGAATTTAAGGCAAGTAGGGAATGGTTCCACAGATTTAAAAAAAAGTGGCATCCACAGTGTTCTGAAACAGGTGGAAGGCAGCTAGAGCTGACAAAGAATGTGCACAGAAATTTGTCAAGGAATTTGAAGAATTGATGAGAGAGAAGGCTATCTTCCAGAACATATTTTTAATTGCAATGAAATGGGGGTTTTCTGGAAGAGATTGCCAATAGGACTTGCATAACCCTGGAAGAAGCTAGGATTCCAGGTCATGAGCTCATGAAAGATAGCCGCACACTTCTCCTGGCAGCACAAGCCCATGAAAGATGGGCTCAGGCGACTCCTGGCAGCAAACGCCAGTGCAGACTTCAGGCTGAAGCCTCTGCTGGTGTATTACTCAGAAAACCCAAGATGCTTTGGAAAAAAGATTATAAAATCAAAACTACCTGTAATGTGGAAATAAAACACCAAAGCTTGGGTAAACAAGTCAGTTTTCAAGAAGTTTGCCGCAAGTGTCAGGAAGTACCTGACAGAGAACATTTTGCCAGTGAAAGCTCTTCTGCTTCTGGACAACACTGCTGCCCACCCATGAGAGTTAGAGGAAATTCTTCAGAGAGACTATGATTTCATCAAGGTTCAGTTCCTGCCTCCCAACACAACTTCTGTCATTCAACCTATGGATCAACAAGGCAGTGCCTGCTTCAAGAAGCTGTACACAAAAGCACTCTTCAGTAGGTTTTTTGACATGACCCATTCTTCAGATAAAACACTCAAGAAATTTTGGACGACCGAGTTCAACATTCTTCATGCCATATCATTCCTCAAAAGTGCCTGGGATGGAGTGCCACAGAAACCCCTTTGTGCAGCCTGGGGGAAACTGGTTCCTTCCTTTTTCCAGGGCAAAATTTTGGATGAAGCAGCTGAAGCGCTGCAAGACATCTTTTCCACAGCAGAGTTCCTGGACATAGGGGAGGTGGATGAGGCGGCTGTGGCGGAACTGCTGCAAGACCATGACCGACAAGCTCACAGTGGAGGAACTCTCAGCACTTTGTAATGAGCAGTTCAAAGAAAAAGAAAGGGAAACTTTTTCTGAAGATGACTACAGGGAAAAAGGACCTATGCCAACAGCTTGCATTAAAGAACTTTTATCCAACTGGGAGAAGGTGCAGGCTACAGTGCACCTCAACAAAGGTGACGTCAACAATATGACGGACTTGTTTAACAACACAGTCATGCACCACTTTAAGACCATCCTGAAACAGAGGGAGGGAGAAGTCACTCTGGACAAATTTTTTTCACCTACACTTGCCAAAAAACAATTGTTATAATTTATAATAAGATACAACAGATATTCATTTCATAACTGCTATCACATAGTGATGTAATGAGCATGCATTTTAGCTGTACAGGAAACATGTTAACCTGCATTCGTAGATGGATTTAACATCAAATAAATTTGTATGTCACATGTGAGCCATAGTTTCAGGAATGCAGTAGTCCTCCATTCCTTCCCCACGCCTCCTCCACATCCTCTCCTCCATTTAAGAGATGTTCTACACTTCAAGTCATGGTGAGCTGCATTTTTTAAAGTTTTTTAGTGTATTTTTTTTTTAATTTTGTTTGGGCTGGGAATGAATTAAACCATTTTCCGTACATTTGTATGGGAAATGGCTTCTCACAATTCGACCATTTCGCAATTTAACTGCCGTTCTGGAACAGATTACAGTTGAATTGTGAGGTACCACATGTACCTGATTTGAAGTGATATTTTAGAGCTATGCAGTTAAGGCTCACATACATACATAACACAAGCAGACGGTTATAAATTAAAGTGAAAAAGGATGATAGCGAAACAAGGGTGGAAGGAGTTTGAGAATTAAGGAGAGCAGGATTTTGAATGCAGGTCCAGAATAACAACAACCCTACAGAATATTATATTCATGAAGAAGCAGAAAGTATGCAAAGAAAAGTCAACACAGGAGTGGAGAACAGAGAGTTCTTCGGTAAGGAATGACTGCAACTAGAGGTATAGAAAGTAGGCAAGAGGAGGCTGCAATTTAAAGGACATAATTAGCAAAGGAACCAAGGTTTTAGGAGGGAAAAGTAATAGAGTGGAATGAGGCTAAGCAGAAGTCTGGACTGTAGGTTAGCGACTAGCTTCCTTAAAGAGTATATGCAAAGAGAAACGAGCATAAGATTTTTAAATGAAAGAACAACTGTCGTACTGTTTTAGTTGAGTGAAGAACAAGTTGCTGATAAAAAGGGATAATCAGTAGGGCATAAAATGTTGCATAACTATAAGAATCATTCAAACTAGTTTAGAAAAAATTAGAAGGAGATAAAAAAGAAAGGCAGTATAGAATGGGAGGACATAGGTTCATAGGTTCATACTAGGCTATCTGCCCGAGGGCATTTATAAGCCTAGCCCATAGTTTTGTGGCTTACGCCACCCCTTTAGTTTGGAGAAACTATGCCCATTATTTTGCTGTGCCTCTGTCGAGCAGTGACACTGGGATAACCCCTGGGGTGTATCTGCGATCTCCCATCCATTGGTCAAGATTTCTCTTGAACAAGGCCAGCGAGGTGCTCTGCCTCACATAAACCGGGATTTTGTTCCACAGCATAGGGAGTCTTTGGGTGATGAATCTATCCCTCCAGCACGTCCTATTAATAACCGTGTCGAGGTTTAAGTCTCCCGCCCTTGTGGCTCTGAGGGATCTAGATTTTTTGAGATGAAGCATGTTCATCAAATCTGGGTTTGACATGGCCTTGTATGTCAGGCATAGGTCACCTCTGAGCAAGCGGTAAGCAACTGAATATAACTGGAGTTCTTTCAGTCGGGCAGCATAAGACAGATTTTTGAGACCCTTTATCCTTTTGGTGAGGAACTTTTGTGGCCTCTCCAGCTGCTGCAAGTGTCGGGTCAGATACATTCGAATGGGGCATTGTACTCGATCATTGGTCTGATGAGTGATGAGTATAGGGAGACTATGACTTCCCTTGATCTAGATGTGAATCCCTTCATGATAAGGTGGGCAATGTAGAAGGTCTTCCTAACTAATTTAGCAATATGAGTGTCGAATGAAAGGCTACTGTCAACCTGGGTTTCCAGGTCCCTAATAACTTCTTCTGTGTTCAGGGATTGCCACCTATATGGTAGCTAGGGGTAACCTTATTTTTCCCGAAGGGTATGACTATGCATTTCTTGGCATTTAACTTTAGGCCATGGCTCTGGCACCAGTTATCCGTTTCTGTGAGACCCTTCTGAAGGATATCTGTGTTGGATGTGTTTTCAACTACGGCGCCCAGTTTGCAGTCATCTGCAAACTTTGTCAGCCATAACCCTCCTGTGTTTGCTTGTACTTCAGAAAAGTAGATGCCAAACAAGAGTGGGCCCAGGACTGAGCCCTGTGGGACACCACTTGTGACAGGCTTTGAGTCTGACATGGCGCCAGCAACTCTGACCCTGTGGGTTCTGTCACTCAGCCAGTTTGCAACCCATCTTGTAATGTATGGGTTTACATTTAAGTTGATGAGTTTTTCAATGATACCCGAGTGAGGTATTGTATCAAAAGCCTTCGCCAGGTCTAGGTAGGCTGTATGGACTGCCTTTCCTCGTCAATGGCCTTGGTGACTGTTTGAAAAAGTCAACCAAGTTTAAAAGGCATGATCTGCCTTTGACAAAGCCAAACTGGGTTGGATCCGAAGTCTGCAAGTTCCCTATGTCTTTATTTATGAGATCCATTATGATCCTCTCCATGGCTTTGCAGATAAGGCTTGTCAAGCTAATGGGACGGTAATTTCCAGGGTCGGTGGAGGCACCGCCTTTGTGGAGTGGGACCACAGTCGCTGCGCCACTCCTGGGTGCGTATCCGGAGGTGAGACTAAGATTAAACAGCTGTCCTAACTGTGGGTTTAATTCCTCGTTGAGTTCATGGAGCACACAGCCGGGGACACCATCAGGTCCCATGGATGCTGTGTTCTTTGCCTTGGAGAGAGCCGTTCTCACCTGGGCGTTAGAGATGTTTGGGGGGCTACAATCATTTGGTATAGATATCTCTCCTTTAAGGGAGAAGTTTGCACTGAACCTGTCAGCCAGTATGTTGGCAATGTCTGTAGGATCAGTAATCTTCACATCATTTTGAACTAATTCTGAGCATATCTGGGAGTTTCCTCCTAGGTTTCTGACATAGCTAAAGAATGCCTTATGGTTGTCTTTAGAGTCCTTAGCTATTTTTTTCTCAAAATTAGCTTTGGATGATTTTATGAGAGCTCTTAGCTTTTTACTTATTGTGATCAGCGGTGTCTTACCTTTTAAGGATTTTGCTCTATCTTGTAGTAGCTTTCTCCTTTTGTTGTAGAGTTTGTTTATGGCTGGGGTCCACCAGACTGGACGCTTGCCTTTGGTACAAAGAGTCTTTGTTTTGCTTGGGATTGCCTGATCCATGCAGCCCTGCAGGTGCTGGTAGAAGGCATTTGTAAGTGATTCAGCGGTTTGAGTAATGTTAACCGCCGGCTCAGGGGCCTTAAAGGAGACCACACTAGTCTTTAGAAGTGTGAAGTCGGCTTTCGAGAAGTTCTTTACTGTGGTCTTTTTCATTTCGGGTGGGGGCGGGATGAGGACCTCCAGCGAGATTAGTTTGTGATCAGATCTCACCTGTGAGGGGTATACTTCCGGCGTTGAACATTGTGCTCCCATGTTCGTGATGATGAGATCAAGTATGTTTTCTCCTCTTGTGGGGATGGTGACAAGTTGTTCCATGGCATTTGAGTTTATGAATTCCAGGAACTTTTGGGCTAGAGTGTTTGGGCTTGAGTAGTGTTCCCAGTCTATATTAGGGTAGTTGAAGTCACCTAGTATGATGGTGTTTGGAGATACATTTATCCACTCCAGTGTTTTCAGGAAGGCCATATGAGGTTCCTGAGTTTGCGAGGGTGGCCTGTAACATGCTACAAATTGCAGAGCAATCTTGCCTATGGTTAATTGCACCTGGATGGTTTCCGATGCATCGTGCGATGCCACCAATCTTGAGGTGTGGGTGTCCTTGATGAATATGGATACCCCTCCTCCTTTCTTGGTATTGTCCGGGTTTTGGGGCCGGAACACATGATATGAGGTAAAACCTGATAGTGCTGGGGTGCTCTCAGGAGCCTTGAACCAGGTTTCTGTCACAGCACAGACATCGATGTTCTCCATACTGAGAAGGGCCTCGAGTGCGTGCATCTTGAGGTTGAGACGTCTGGCATTGAGCAGCATTACCCTTAGTTTTTTTTCTTTGTTTTGTTCTAGGGTGGTAGGTTTAGAATTTGAGCCTTGCCTAAAAAAGGCACTATGGGGGTGGCAAGAGCCTTTGCCAAAATCCGGAATCCCAAGGGTGACAAGTGCAAGCCGTCCCTTGCGAAGCAGCGTGGCTTGTCCAGCATGTCATCCCAGGCAGACAGACATTGGATCCCCTTTGAATGACACCAGAGTTTAAGCCAATTGTTAAAGATGATCATCTTATCTCTGTATTGTGGCATCATTCTTAGTGAAGGTAGGATACTGCTCAAGGTCAGGGTCATACCTGCTTGGGCTACATAATCAGAGAGCTCCTCTTTGTCTCTTTTCATGTAGTCCAAGGAGGTACGTCTCAGGTCGTTAACACCAGCGTGGACAATGATTGAGTCGTACTTGTACCTGCTGTTGAGAGACCTGAGTGCATGCGTTATGTGGCGGATTCTAGCACCCGACAGGCAGCTTACTGTGACCTTCTCCTTACTCAGTCTGGTGAGCGGGACGTCAGTGTGTCTGACTATGGAGTCACCAATGACTAGTGTGTCTGGCATTGTGTTTGGCCTTAAGGGCTGTGACTGCTTGACACTCTGACTGTGTGGTCTATGTGTTGCAGGTGTTGTGTTCTGAGGTGGTAGTTGTTTGGGTGTCTGCTTTGGTGGCCTCTGCTGTTTTGGTAGATTTTTGATCAGAGCCTCCAAGTATGTCTTTGTGTGTTTATGTGTATGATTTGAAGTTGTGATGGTATTATGTGAGACTGGGTCTATAGTGTGTGTGGTTACCTTCTCCTCCTGTCTGGTCATGCCAGTCCTATGTTGAGAGAGCACAGCCTCCAGTTTGGCCGTATAGTTGCATCTCTCGCATGTATTTGTGTTTTGTGGGAGGAGGAGAGGGTTGTCTGTGTACATGAGGCAATTGTAACATTGCCTCAATATTCCCAGGTTCACCAGCTGAGCAGGAGAGGACATTAGCAACTGATCCTCGACATGCTAGAAGGAATAGACAGAAAAACTTAAGAAAAGGTTCTGGGGATGTGGGTGACCGAGAAATGGGGTTTGCTTTTTGGGGTACTTTCTATAACAAGAGTGCTGTATCGAGGTGATAAGTACTGTAGGAGCAAGTGCTTCGCTATACAGATAGAGAATAGTCTACTTGGGAGTCAAGTAGAGATAATTTATAGTTGTAGGATACACTAAATAGAACAGTAGTATACTTTGAGGAAGGTAGTTTTAAGGAAAATTTGAAGAGTGGACTTTAGGTGGCCCTAATAGTTTAAATCTGATTAACGCGCTGCCCTAGTGTGTAACGGTAGCAGCTCAAGACTAAATCAGCTAACGCGTGCTTTATAGCAGGGGCTGGAAAAACAGGAAATGACCCAAAATGGCCGACAAATTACTAGTTGCTGCTTCTAACCACTCCTCTGAGGACAAACAAGCAGCTCAGTACTCCCCACTCCCACTGGTGAGTAAAGAAACTACCTCTGGCCACACAAGAAAATGGAGGAACACAGAAACCAAATACAAAGCCCAGGGATCAGCAAAATCTGATCACTGGAACAACTAGCTAGGAAAGTTTAGGAAAGGAGAAATATTTTTTTTTTTGCAAACAGAAAAAAATGCAGTAAATGCTTTGTTTTCGACTAAATTGCTATCAAAGGCTGGTACACTTGAGTGTATTAGCCTGTTTGTTACTTTTAAGCAATACTTTAGCCCACAAGTGCAATCAACAATATAAGCTCACAAAAACAGGAAAATAAGGTAATAAAACAGTAATATAGGCACAAACAGTAGTCGAAAAGATCGAAAAATGCAAACTAAAAAGTTTAAAAAATACTTATGATCAAGAAAGTTGCTTTTTCTGCTCTCTGCTGGCTTAGGAACTCTGCAGGGGACCACGAGGAGCTATGCCTAGTTCTCTAATGCCAGAAAAGCCTGCCAAAGCGTGCTTTATAGCAGGGTTTGGAAAAACAGGAAATGACCCAAAATGGCCGACAAATTACTAGTTGCTGCTTCTAACCACTCCTCTGAGGACAAACAAGCAGCTCAGTACTCCCCACTCCCACTGGTGAGTAAAGAAACTACCTCTGGCCACACAAGAAAATGGAGGAAGACAGAAACCAAATACAAAGCCCAGGGATCAGCAAAATCTGATCACTGGAACAACTAGCTAGGAAAGTTTAGGAAAGGAGAAATATTTTTTTGGTTTTTTTTTTTTTTTGCAAACAGACAGAAAAAATGCAGTAAATGCTTTGTTTTCGACTAAATTGCTATCAAAGGCTGGTACACTTGAGTGTATTAGCCTGTTTGTTACTTTTAAGCAATACTTTAGCCCACAAGTGCAATCAACAATATAAGCTCACAAAAACAGGAAAATAAGGTAATAAAACAGTAATATAGGCACAAACAGTAGTCGAAAAGCTCAAAAGATCAAAAAATGCAAACTAAAAAGTTTTGGTATCTCTGTATATAACAAACTCCGGAATGTTTCGCATTTTTTTGGGATGTATTTACATAGGTATTTTCATACCCCACATGTACTTGAGGGAATTTTTCCTTGGGCAGATAGCAAATGCTGGAGGTGTGATGGGAAAGAAATTAGCTAATTGGGGAACTTTTTTTTGGGGGGGGGGGGTGTAAGGAGTTGTCAGATTTTAAAATTTCCCTACAGAATGCTTTGAAGTGTTGGGGGAGCAAATGGTTGTAACTAAGGAAATGATTATTTTGAGTCTGGGTATAGGGTCTGAATTGCCTAGACATAGTAAGGCCTTACTAAGTTTAATACTGTTGGTTTCAAACAGAGGCAGTTAATAGAAAATGGAAACCCAAATTTAAACCAGCTATAACTAAAGTTCTGAATATTGTAAAGAAGGAAAAATAAATGGAAATGTGAACTTTAGAAGGGGAAGGAACAAATAAATTGGATATAAATGGAATTTATGGAACAGTGCATGCATAAAAGTGATCACGAGGAGTAAAATTTAAGGGAAGGGAGGGATTGAGCAATTTATGTAATGTTAAAGTGAATAGCCTTGCCACCCATCTGGATTTTTATATGGCCTATCCGGAAGTAAAACTGTTGTCCGGTAGTCCAACAAAACACTGTACAAACTCTGGTATTCTGTTTAACAAAACAAACAGAATGCTCGCATTTGTTAAATTTATTTATTTATTTTTATTTTTTATTTATTTATTTTACATTTGTTGACCGGGCTAGTCTAACTGGATATATGTCCATTTTCAGTAGAGGCCCGGGGAGAAAAGCTCCAAGCATAGGCAACAACATAACATACAATATATACAATAGTAAAATGAATAGCAGAACATTGTTGAGATTGTAAATATGGAAAAACTTATAAAGAGTCCTTTATGGGATTTTAGCTAACATCTGAGGAAGTCTAGCTATTTAGCGGATGAAAGCGCTTAATGTAATAAATTGTTGGTGGATTATCTGTGGATGCTTTCTTTTTATTTTAGTTATTTAGCTAACATCTAATACAAAGAGCAGACAACACTGAAAAAAAACCATAAGCCCCACTTTTTTTTTTTTTTTTTTTTTTTTTTGAGTAAGAAGGTAAGCTAATATAAAAATTCTTATAAAGTACTAAGAAGGAAATCTCGTTGGATACTAGTGAGATGTTAAATAACTGGTTAATACAGGTCAGCATCCTAGTACAATAGATTAGCAAAGTATGGGGAGAGCACGATTGGGAAGAGAGATAAATCTCCAACTAAGAATGATTTTTTAAAACAAAAGGTACTGCTAACACAGTGTGATCGGGTCCATGACTAGGAAAAGAAGATATCCCGTCTTCCCTGACTTGATCATCTATGTCAGAAAATGGGTGTGGATGTGGTCAAAGTGAAAGGGAAGGAGATAGGCAGACTTAAGGGTGGTGCTAGTGTGTGTGGCCTCCGTCTGGTTTTGGCTGCATTATAATGTGATAACCCTAGGAGTGAGTGAAATGTGTTAAATTGTATACTGCATAAAAGTTAAAGAAATGTTAATATGTTTTTCTTTTCTAATACTGTATATACACCTTTGCTACTATTTTAATGTAATGTTTAATGAATATGTTTAAATTTAAACATCAAAAAGGCATTTCCAGACAAAGTTACTCTGCTTTTTTGAAAAGAGGTGGACTCTAGAAATAGTCTAGAGGCAGCTTCCTGGTCTTCTCCTCATACCTTTACCAAATATTACAAATTGATTCTTTCTCTAGAGGCACTGCAGTCTTTCCTAGTATTGTTTTACAAGTAATCCTAAACTCTGGCCTTTCTTTTTAAGCTTTGATATTCATCTCTGCTTGGGATACTGCAACACTGATCTGATAATGAACATAGCATAGTTGTGTTATGTAAACTTGCCATACCAGTAGACATTTAATCACTGATGTAGTACAGAAGCCCTCCATGCTTGCCCTTTTGATTTTTTTTATTTGTTATGCCAAGGGTTCCTGCTTTCATTATTCTCCTAACATACCTTGTGATGGTAGGGTTCTAGCCCTCCTTTCTTTGTGGTAAGAAAGCTTTGAATTTTATGTTCTTATACCAGTTCACCATCACGCTTTCACAGTCATACAGATGCATGTAATTAATGTCCATAAGTGTTTGAAGCTGGCTGAATCCAATCCTTGGCTCAATATGTCCTAAACAGCTTTGACTACTGCAACAGTGATATAGTCAGCTGTCTATTGATATGGTAAGTTTACTTGCCCAACTGTACTTTATTCCTCGTCTATTGTGGTCATTCAAAGTACATGCATTAGAAGCAGATAACCTGGATTGCTATATGTTTTTTGAGTGCTTAGGCAACAGGTGGGTACCTGTATACATTGTGGGCCTGATAACCTAACAGTTGCCATGACTAAGTCTGACATTTATGACTTGCTGTGTATTGACTTGATCAACTAGTAGTCATCAAAATGATGAGTGAGCATCAGTTATGGTCAAAGGCATAGCCAATGAAAATGCCTGTTTGTGCTTTATCCCTGTCAGAGTCTAAAACCCACCCACTAATTTTGCATCTCTATCAGTGGATATTGGCTAGGCACTTTTCATGCATGTTCAGCTAATAATGAGCACAGTTTGGAACTCAGCAAACCAACCTTCATTCGTAACCATTTTGTTGTACTGTACGCCTAAAATCTGAAGTGGTGATAGAAAAGCAATGCAATATCGTAATCAGATTCTAGTTCATTATTTTACTGGCTCATAAGTAGAGGGTGTTTTGGTTTGCTTTCCATGTGGCTAATATATCATATGCAGAGGAGTGCCAACTGTGTAAGTCTGAATTTCTGCACTCCATTGTTATATTCCTCTTACACAAGATTAAGTGTCAGCTAATCTGACCCTATTATTTCAAGCTAAGGATTCACATGTAGTTATGCAAGTAGTTGATAACTTGCAAAGGTGTCAGTTATGAGGGCATTGACAGCCATAGTAAAATGGATAAAAGCAATTATTTGCTAAATATCTGTGGTTATAAGTGCTGACTGGCATGCTTACAGGGGTATGTGTGTTCTTGTGTCTGTGTAGGGCATGTGTGCAGCCGTGTGTGTGTGTGCGCGTGCACACATTCATGCATGTTGGAAGGTGCCTAAGCAACAGCTATATATGAGTTTGCAGGAGGAACCACTTAGGTTGAACTGTGCATCGATTCAGAGATGTGGTTATTAGCCATCACTGAGGTGTTCCTGGCTTTACAAACTATCAGAGTTGGAGATTATACCCATGTTGCTAATTGGTAGTTCCACATTGCTCAGTTAACTCTGGCATTGATATTTGTAAATTGTAGGGCGTATTTTAGAAATGTTCCGTAACTTAATCATTTTGGTTTTATTTTGATTTTGATTTGAATTTCTTTTAAGCTTTCTTTTTTCAAATTACTTTTAACGTTATACTCCACTCACGGTAATCAGTGACAAGGCACAAATTCTTTAACATGCAGTGTAGAACTACCCCCAGCAGAGCTATATGGTACCTTGGTTTAACATCTTATCAAAAAGATGGCACCTCAAGAGTCCAGCATTTTAACTAGGCTTTAGTATTGAAATGTGAAATCCAGGTGCTTAGTGTAGAAGCAGAACCCACAGCCTTCGTAGTCTTTGTCACTAACGACAAACTGGTGACCCACTTAGGTAATTAAGTTATACATGTGAATTATGAATCATTTGTAGTGTGAATGAAATATTAATGCATATCCATCCACCCACAACCCCTTTTTTGTCCATTTTTTTTACACATGGGGTTGGGGTGTCACTTCTGAAATGACAGTCGTCTAAAGCCAGTTGTTCTCACCAATATATTTGTTGAATAATAATGTACAGTAAATGATTATGGAAACTAGGCTAGCAGTTTCTGAAAGAAAATGTACCTTGTTTGCCGTGAAATAAGTTTTGCAGTACTGGAGTGCAAGGGAAACTGTGTTATAGTGCAAGGAAGATTATTTAAATTGCATGATAGAAAACAATTTTGCATAAATCTGTTGTATTTCTGTTTTTGTGACACTAATAAAACTGATATGTAAAAATAAAATTAGAAATTTATCTCGCTGTTTATTTCGTACACTTCGTAATGGACATATCACTTTTTTAACCAGTTCTGTTCCACGCGCACTAAAAATACTCAAAACCTTTACTACAAATAAGTGTTTACTCGGCATGGCTGCATTTCTTTTTGGTTAAACAAAAGCTAGATGTCGCACTCCTTAATTAAAATACTCTTCTGCACCCATTGTCTCGTTATCTTTTAATATTTATATCTAGTCAACTATTTGCTACCCCCTCAGACGAAAAGCGATTCAAGGAATATTTAATAAATTTGTGGTTCTTATTTCAGCTACTCGTTTCAGCCTGGTGGTTATTGAATGGTCACTGACCCGTCCGTACAGTACTTCTAACTATTGTTGGATTCCCACAACTGTTTCAGTGTTTTGTTTTACTAGTTTTCCGTGGAAAGTGTTGCTTTTACCCCCTCTTATGGCCAGACTAGAGGTAAAATAGTTTCTGATGGGAGTACTCCACCTAAAACCTCACAGGAAAGCTATTCTCTCTCTCCCTTAGACCTTAATTTTTTATCTGGAAAAAATTACTCTTCCACCTTTTGAACCAACAGCCTCTGCTTCTCTCAGATTCTAAACTTGGAAAACCATACTCTTAGCTGCTCTTACCTCAGCTAGATGAGTCTCTGAGCTACAGGACATGATGACATCCCCACCCTTCCTCATCTTCCATAAGGACAGTGTGTCTTTGAGGATCAGTCCTTCTTTTATGCCTAAAGAGGTAAGTGAGCTGTCAACCAGGCCATCTGTCTCCCTACCTTCTTTCCTAACACACAAGATAGGGAAGAGAATCCTGCACTCACTGGATGTACATAGCTCAGGTTCTACTTGGACAAGGCACAAGTCTGTCTGTCTGCAAGTCTGACCAGTTGTTTGTCTCCTTCCAAGAATCCAAGCTCAGTAGCCTTATTTCAAATCAAACTATTGCTAACTGGATTTCTAAAACCGTCTTCTTTTGTTACACTTACAATGGTGAGTCTTTACCTTCACCAGCAAAAGCACATTCAGTCAGAGCAATGGCTTTTTCTGGGGCTTTTTACAAGAAGGTAGGGCTATCCTTGAAACATCTGTTTAGTCCTTGGTCTTGGTACATACCTTTACCAAACATTAAGCAGTAGATGCTTTTTTTTCCAAATCAAGAGCTGATTTTGCCAAGTCAGTCTTCTCTGGACTGCTTGACAACTCTCCTATGTTGCATCCAACCCCCCTTTACACCACTTGAACTTTGGGAATCCCTCAACAATTTGGAATACTGCAACAGGGATCTAAGGAAGGAGATAGCACAGATGTGTAAGAACTTACCATAACAGTAGATGTCCAACTAATAACTGTTGTAGTATTCATTCCTTGCCTGTCGTCTCCCTTTTTCAAGATTTGTTTACCTTTTTCTCCCCTCATAGCTGACCTATTCTAGTTTCCTGAGGTGTATGCAGGCATCCTGGCTTGGAGATAATTTGAGGTTTTGCACTTGTATGTCTGCTTATGTACTCTTATGCCTGCAGGCTTAGGCTGTACGTCAGATGTATAGCTCTGTGGGAAGTTTTGATTTAGGTACCTCAACCGAACATCCAGGTTATTTGGTGAGATAACCCAACAGTTTGGAACACTGCAGCAGTGATCATTAGAGCATTTACTTTTATGGCAAGTTCTTGTCTGATGATGGGTCAAAAAGTCAAATCATTGTTTGCCTAGACTCGGGCTTTCCTTATCTAATATTTCTTAAGCTGTAACATACATATTGCCTTTGTGGCATTCAATAAATCCTTATTAATGACAGTTCATTCCACTATTTTATTTCTCACATAGTCCATTGAGTCAGTTTTCTCTTCTGCCTCCAGAATTCCAGATAACCTTATATTCCTCTTTGTTGCTTTGTTCTCCAACCCAGTGTGATGGGCTGTAATTAACTCAAGGCTTTTAACTGCGGCTGCTTTCTTTTTGCTGGCTGTTCATCATTTACTGCTTAATGGACTCCATCACCACCTGGTGTTCGGCATCATCTTTATTGAAAATTTTGAGACTTTCATATAAACATCAAACAGTTCCATCATATTCCTTAATTTAATTTGTATTGTCTCCAAGCCGTTGGTCACTTCACTCTCATTCAGGCTCAACGTTTTAAGTGCTCTGAATGGTGACTGCTGGACATCACAGCAAATCAATAGTAGTAGTTCTCTTCCGTTAGGTAGTAATTTTCTCCATGATTTCTAAACAGATGACACCTTTCTTCTTTTTTTTTTTACCAAAACACTTTTTTTATTTAGCTTTTTTTTTTTTTTAACTCAGACTCAAATGGAACATCCCAGGAATGTGTCCCTGCAGCACCCTGCATACGAGCTACCCCACAATAACATTTTGTTGTTAATATAAAGCTGGTAATACCTTTGCATTCATAAATGCATACTTCTCACTATATATCAGCAAAGTTAAATGTTGTTGGTAATTTGTTTTCCTAAATAAAAAAAACAGCAAAAAAGTTTTTTAATAGATTGAGTTGTATGTAAAGGAAGTGTTTGCATTTTAAAATATAAACTCTTAAACCAAACGGATTTAACAGATTAATTTGAAGCACTTTAATTGTTTTTATTGTTTAATTCATTTATTTTTATTGCTGCTTTTATTATTTAAAAGAGTATTCTCCTTTTTTACTTGTCACTTTCTTTGAAGGCTTTGTCAGCTGAGGTGGATGTGTGTTAATAAAGGATGTTCTTCATCTCACATTGCTGCAGTCCTTACACTTGGGTAGTCCGCTGTCCTCGGTCGGCCCGAATATCAAAGTATTAGGCTGACGTCGGTCAAGGCGCTTAAGACTGACATCAGGACGTCAGGGTACAAATGCGCATGACCGACGTCATATCCTCAGTCTTTTTTGCCGCATGGTCCGATGCAGAAGCAGCGTTGCAAGTGCCGTTTGGCGTTCTGAAATTTTTCGAATTCGGAGTTTCAGACCGAGTCAAAGTTGGCTAAGTATCCCGTTGGGGAATATTTTAGTTTTTTCTTGCCTCAGTGGTTTACCGGATGTCAGAAAAAGTGAATAACTGTATTTCTTGTGGGAAACAGATACCGCATAGGGACTATCATACTTTGTGTATTCCTTGTTTGGGGCCTGAGCACGAAGTTGTTGGGTGTCGCTTTTGTGCTAGGTTCAATAAGCGCACTATTAAGCGAAGGTTAGATTGTGCCAGGTTGGTCTTTGGGAAGCGGTGCAATTATAATATGCCGTTGGATGCTCCGACGCCCGCTTCTTCGAAGAAGTGCAAAGACAAAGCAGCTAAACCCAGGCAAGAAGAGTCGTCCGTACCGGACGCCAGTTCTTTAGAGGTGTCAGTGGAACCGGTGGTTCCGCCGGAGGCTTCTCTAGAGTCCCAGGGGGAGACTTTAATTTTGCAGGATGTGGCCTCTCAGGAGGCAGGTCAGGCTGAAGGGGCTTCTCAGGTTACTGTACTCCCCTCCCTTCCTAGGGTGATTAGGCCCTCTCCTTCTGTTTCCAAGGCTTCTCCCAGAGGCAGGCCAGGTTTAGCTTCTGTTGGTGTCACTCCTAGTTCATCAGGATCTGTGCCCAAGAAGCACATGCTTAAAATGGCAGAAGATTTAATTACTTTGATTAGAGGTTCTTTGCCCCCTCCTGATAAGAGGCCTAGGGTGGAACCAGAGTTGGGGAGTTTTGAGCAGGCTTCGGATGTTTCAGAGTCTTCGGCTGAAGACTTGCAGGAGTATTCTCCTTATTCTGATTCTGATGTAGATGATTCTACTCCTTCTGCTTCTCCTCCAGAGGATTTTTCTTTTTCAGAGACTCTTCATTCTATGAGGGAACATTTTAAGTGGGAAGGTCAGGACTTCTCTGATTCCAGGAAAAGGCTTAGGGAATTTTTGCTTTTACCCCAGCATAGGCCTTTGGCTATTCCACCTGTTCTGGATGTTGTGGAAGATGTGTTTGCAGAGGCTTCACTTAATCCTGACTCTTTGCCTCCTGCTCCTGTTAAACCGGATAGGTATTACAGGGTGCCTGAGGCTCATAAATATCTTTATAAGAGTCCTAGGGCGGACCCAGAAACTGTTAGTCAGGGACCTAAGGGTGTCAAGGCCTCTGTTGTAAAAAATCCGGTTCCTCCAGATAAAGAGGCCAGAGCTTTGGATAGATGGGGAAAGAAAGTTTATACTTCCTCCACCTTGGCTATGAGGGTTTTGAATTGCCAGTTTCACATGTTGAAATATCAAAACTATCTTCTTTCTCAATTGAAGTCTAAGGTAGATGCTCTAGCGGAAGGCATTGAGTGTAAAGAATTACAAGATTTGGTACATGTCTCTGAACAGGTGGGTAAGCATTCTTTACAATGTGGTTTTGATGCTGTACAGGCCTCGTCTAGGGTGGCTGCCACTGGGTCAGTTCTTCGCAGGCACGCCTGGCTGAGGGATCAGAATTTATCTGACCATGTTAAGACAAGGATTTTGGATGCTCCTTTACAGTCTGATGTGTTGTTTGGTTCACCTGTAGAGTCAGTCTTGAAGAAAATGGAAGACAAGGCTAAGTCTATGCAGGCTGTTAAAGATTTTTTGCAAGTTCAGCCTCCGAAGTTTAGTAGGAATTGGCCTGCTAAGGGGTGGACGATCCTTCTTATGATTCACAGTCTAGGGGTAGATCTAGACGTGGTAGGGGCAGAGCTCAGAGCTCCTTCAGACCGAGAACAGGGAGTTCACCTGCACAATCTTCGGGTGAGGGCAGGGGCCAGTCCTTTCGTAAGCAGGCCCAATGACCTACCTTTTCAGCTGCCAGAACCTTCTTGCCTGGCAGCACCTTTGGGAGGAAGGTTGGCACTCTTCAAGGAAAATTGGAGTTTGATTACCCAAGACAGATGGGTATTGGATATCATACACCAAGGTTACAAGTTTTATTTCCATACCTTGCCTCCTTTCAAAGGCATGCCGGACGTTCCTCCTCAGCAAAGACTAGAGGCTCACAAACAAATTTCTCTGCTGCTTCAAATAGGGGCCATACAACCGGTCCCTCTGCCAGAAGTGGGCCTAGGATTTTATTCTCGCCTGTTCCTAGTACCAAAGAAGGGGAACACGTGGAGACCAATTTTGGATTTATCTATCCTCAACACTTATCTGGACATTCCCAAGTTCAAAATGTTGACGTTACAACAGCTTTTACCTCTGCTGGGCAAAGATCACTGGATGGTGACTCTGGATCTCAAGGAGGCTTACCTTCATGTTCCTATCAGGCTAAGTTGCAGGAAGTATCTGCGTTTTCGGGCTGGGACTTCTCATTATCAGTTCTCTGCATTGCCCTTTGGCTTATCTACTGCGCCCAGAGTGTCCACGAAGGTTCTGGCTCCAGTGATAGCTTTCTTCAGGCTAAGAGGAATACAGATCTATCCTTATTTGGACGATTGCCTGATTCTGGCCCAAGGAAAGGACAAACTTCTTCTTCATTTACAATATGTGATAGCAGTGCTAAGATGCCTGGGGTATTCTGTGAACGAAATAAAGTCCAGTCTAGTACCCTCTCAGGACATGTGCTTTCTGGGTGTGAGACTGAATACAGCATCCCAGATGGCCTTTTTGACCCCGGACAAACAAAAGAATCTTTCTCTTTACTTCCATCAATTGTCTCATCAGTCCAGGCTGACTGCAAGGACAGTCCTTCAAGCCTTGGGGTTCATGGCATCTTGTATTCTGGTGCTTCCCAATGCCAAACTGCATATGAGGAAGCTACAATGGTATCTCAAAATGTATGGACACAGCACTGCCAAGATATGGACACTGTCATTCAGATAATACCTTGCATTCAAAAGGAATTTTTGTGGTGGGCTCAGGAATGTCACCTAAACAAGGGACTCTCTGTGACCCGGCCAGAGGCGAGTCAGATTCTAACGACAGATGCCTCAGACAAAGCTTGGGGAGCTCATCTAAATGGAAAGTGGGTACAAGACACGTGGCCTGCCAGACTTCAACATCTACATATCAACTTGAAGGAGATGTTAGCAGTCCAATTTGCATTAATAGCTTTCAAGGATTTACTTCTTCCAGGGCAGGTGTTGGTTCTAACAGACAACACAACTGTCATGTGGTACATCAACAAGCAAGGGGGAACTCATTCTTATCCTCTATGCAGACAAGCAATGATTTTGTGGGAGACTGCTCTCAGTTTACAGCTAAATCTTCAGGCAAGGTTTCTGCCGGGAGCACAGAACTCCTTAGCAGATGTGTTGAGCAGACAAATTATGGATCCCCACGAGTGGAAATTGGATCCTCGTGTCTTTCAGAAATTGACAGTGTTATGGGGAACTCCAGACATAGATCTGTTCGCTTCTCCACTAAACCACCAGCTGCCAAAGTTTTGCACAAAAAGGTTTCATCCCACAGCTTGGAAAGTGGATGCTCTTTCATTCAATTGGAGCAATCTTCATGTGTATGCCTTTCCACCTCTGCCTCTCCTCCCAAAGGTACTCCTGAAGGTCAGACAGGACAAGCCAAAGATGATTTTAATAGCTCCAGATTGGCCTCGACAGCACTGGTACCCATTACTGAGAAGTCTGGTACGGGAGCCTCCATGGCCTTTGCCTTCGATTCCACACCTGCTGTCTCAGGAGAACAGTCATTTACTCAATGTCAAACTTCACTCTCTTCACCTAACAGCCTGGCATATTCTGTTTTAAACCCTGGAGGGTCTCAGCTTCCACAGCAAGTTTTGAATGTTATTTTGGAGGCCAGAAGGCCTAGTACAAGGAAAGTGTACGCAGATAAATGGAAGAGATTTTTATTTTGGAGTACAGCAAAGGAATTTGATATTTCTAAGCCTAATTTAAGTGTGGCTCTTCAATATCTTACTGAGTTACTGGACAAAGGTTTGTCCTTCTCTTCTATTAAGGTTCATGCTGCAGCAATTTCTGCTCACTATGACTGTGACCCACCATTGTTTTCTCATCCTTTGTTTAAGCAATTCCTTAGAGGGGCAAAGAATATAAGACCCCACGTAGAGCTCCTACTCCTGCTTGGGATCTCAATTTTGTGTTGGAGAAACTCACTCTACAACCTTTTGAGCCTGCAGCTACTGCCGAGTTGAAATATTTATCATGGAAGACTGCTTTTTTGTTGGCCATTACCTCTGCGAGAAGGGTTTCTGAATTACAGGCCCTTATGGCGGTTGAGCCTTTCTTAATTTTCCATAAGGATAGGGTATCTTTGCGTACTAATCCTTCCTTTATGCCTAAAGTGGTTTCTAGTGTGGCCTTAAACCAAACTATTCATTTGCCTACTTTTTATGCAAACCCCCAAAATAAAGGGGAAAAGATTTTGCACACTTTGGATATACACAGGCAGTTGCGATATTATTTGAGCAGAACTAAAGGGTTCAGGCAGTCTCAGCAGTTATTTGTTTCATTTGCTTTGGGTTCTCAGGGCAAGCCTGTGTCAAAACAAACTATTTCTAAGTGGATTGGGTTTTGTATTGCTTTCTGTTATTCCCATCATGGTAAGGAGATTCCACCTGGGATTAGGCCTCATTCCACTAGGGCTACTGCCACTTCTACAGCTTTTTTAGGGGTGGCAACTAAAGATATTTTGGAGGCAGCTACTTGGAGTTCAGTGCATACTTTCTCTAAGCATTACCACCTTCCACTTTACTCTAAATCTAGGGCTGGTTTTGCCACTGCAATTTTACAGGGCATTTTGGCAGCTCCTACTGCTTTATAGTTTTGCCATCCTCCCTTACCTCTGCTTTGGGATTCTACCCAAGTGTAAGGACTGCAGCAATGTGAGATGAAGAACATAGTACAGTTTTGTACCTACCATAAATGTAGATGTTCGAAGATCCACATTGCTGCAGTCCAGTTTACCCTCCCTCCTTCCCCTCTGTAGTTAGAGGCGGTTGTGTGGTTTGGGTTGTGAATATTGTGGATATTGTATATATTGTACATATGATTAGTGCAAGGGTGGTTGGTTGTTTTTTGCTGTCTTTTGGTTTTGACCTTTCCTTTTAGGGTCTTCTGACATCTGGGGCAAGAAAAGACTGAGGATATGACGTCGGTCATGCGCATTTGTACCCTGATGTCCTGATGTCAGTCTTAAGCGCCTTGACCGACGTCAGCCTAATACTTTGATATTCGGGCCGACCGAGGACAGCGGACTACCCAAGTGTAAGGACTGCAGCAATGTGGATCTTTGAACATCTACATTTATGGTAGGTACAAAACTGTACTTTTTGTTGCTTTTTTTGTCATTTTGTATTTAGTATTCATATGTTATAATTTTTCCCGTTTGATCTATGCTCGCTGGCCATTGCTGAAGTTCTGAAGACCCCAATCCTCCCAATAATTTGATCAGAGTTGGAGTAAAGCATGTGGTAATACAGATTACTTTAAATGTGTGCTTTTTGGTCTTGACAGTAGTTGCGTCTTCGCTGTTGCTTTCTTCTAAATGTGTCACTTCGTTCATTGAGTGACCCAGAAAAAAACCTCCGCAGCTGGTGCTGTAGTACAGTTACAAATTAAAATTCAGTAGCACTAAATTAATATTGGGAAAACATAAGTTAAAGCTTTATCTTCCTAAGGAAAAACAGAGATAAAAAGTTTTCTTATATTTTGTGCTGTAGTTCTAGCATTCCAAAATTAATTTTCCAGGATCCTTGATTATAGGCACTATTAGTAGTTTATCTCTCTCTTGTTAACAATGTGTAAAAACTTAAGTACTTACATTGATTGGGTTGTCACTTATTGTAAACTTGGTTCTGCTATCTGATTGTTACTGTGATTTCTGCCCCTCCCTAGTTTGATGTAAAAATTATATTATTTTCTGAAAACTTTGCCTAAATGGTCTTGCTGGAGTTTACAGTTCAATTTTCTGTCTTTTTTCATTGTACTTGTGGTGTGTTTTGGTTCTAGGCATTAGAAGTATGTAGACTACAGATCAGCCCTTGCCTTGGATCACTAGTGGATAGTGAATACAGAGTGGATATGGTTCATAAGATGGACTATTTTGTCCACTTTCCACTTCAGTGAAATAAGTTAAAAGATAACCTTGATTGTTAATGGGCAGGCAAACCCATTATAATCATATTTGCAGGGAAATACACGTACATCTTGATAAGCTACCCCTTGAGATTGAAGCATTTCAGGGGGAGGTCAACTTCACTGAAGTACTTTGCTGATGAAATGGGTATTAATCACACAACTAAGTACTGTGCACCATTTTATCCCTGTGTCACTTTTGCCAAAGGCAGTCTGCTATTTGAAGCTGGAAACTGCCCCATCAATTGGAGAAAGCCTTTGTCATACAAGTGGAATATATAGAATATCTATTACGGTTTCAGAAAATCTCACAATAAAGTAAAAATGTGTTAATATGTTATACATTGGAAGTAGCTGTTTTGTAGTGCAGTCTTAACAGGTTCACATTTTTATGTATTTTTCAGTGGCTAGACAATTGCAAAATGACATTTGGGACTGGTGACGCCACAACAAGGGCTAACACAAATGCACAGGTAAATATTTTTAATAATGAGTATTTTTCTTTACTCTTCTTGATTTTTATGTTCTCTAAAAATGTTGTGGTATTTCACAGAATGAATAGAATACAGTAATAAACTGGTTATGTGGAGTTGCCCTCTCTGTATAGTGACACATTAGAAGTGTACATTAGGTCAAAGTTTAGTGTTTAATTGCCGCTACAAAGGCAATCAAGAGTTAGAGACCGAGACAGGTGAAAATAATTTTTCGTTTCTTGGTCATAATTTTGTGTATGTGTATGTATATATATATATATATATATATATATATATATATATATATATATATATATATAGTGAATTAAGAATCAAATGAAAATGCCATTTATATTTAATGTTTCTATTTGATACCTGAACAGAAAAAGATTGATCCAGGAATTCATTAAACGATGTAATGCAAGCTATATTGCTCATGCTAAAAAGTCCCTCCTCCCACAGGACGGTAATTTATGATTCAGAGACATATTAGCTGCGATGAGGTAATTTATCATTATCAGCTAAATTGCATGTCTCTGAATCGCTACAGCGATGTGCTGATCTGCATGCCATGGTAGTAAACTTCTGAGCATGTAGGCATTGTCGTTTCCCCACACAGTGTTCCGAACACACAAGTACACATTTAAAGACAAACACATCACTGTCACTGTACATGTCCCTCTGTCTCATCTTCACTTTTGTGGTTCCCCCTCACCACCTTTTACTGTAATAGTTTAAGTTGCTCTGGTGGTGACTGTCCCCCCCCCCCTCCCCCCCACCCACTGAGTACCATAACAGTTTATGTACCATTATGGCACATTTGTAGAATTCCTAATGTCTAGTGGCCCTTCACCACCCCCCATACCCATACCATGGTTGTGTTCAGTAGTTGATTATAGCCATTTGACTGTGTTCATTACTATGACATGGTGAGGGATGGCAATGCTAATCTAAATAGCTGCCTTACTGGAGGCATTTCTGGGGGAGACAGCACATGGCTAATTAGCATGCGTCTCTCCCTTGGACTGCTTCATTAGCATTCAGGATAGCCATGGAGCCAGCCCTATGCGGTGCTGCACATTTTCATGCTAGAGCACCATGCAACACTGTGTTAGGGTGTTTGCTGATTACAAAAAAGGTATTGCGATATATGGCACAGTTCCTTCATGAATTCCTCCAAAGTGGTTCTTTTGCATTGATCCAAACTCTTTTACAGGTAGGTTATAACATACTGCACTGTAGCAGTAAATTAGTTTATTGATGAGGCAGCTCAGTGGTGTGGATGGTAAGGGTGAGAAACCATTGCCAGCACACCCATCCAAGGGAGAGAGGTGGTCTGGCTCACTCTGCTGTTGCCATTTCACAGAGACCCAAAGCACTGTAGCAAAAGATATGCTTGGGAAATGGTGCTTACTTGTAGACTGTTAAATAACAGTTACCATAAGGACCAGCATTGCTGGCCCATCTGTTTTTGCCAAGGGAAGGGGTCTACTTCAGAAATACCCCCTCCTGCCAGAATGCTACCAACAAATTGGCTGTCATTCCCCACTACATCATTGGCTGGCAGAATGTGAGCATGACAGGGCTGATTAGTTGTCAAGGAGGAGAAAAAAAAAACAGAAGTTAAAAAAATTACAAGTGTTGTAAATAATTTAAAATATCAGTAATGAACTTGTGAATATATTATAAAATCATTCCTGGGTGTGGTAAATATAAAGTTATGAATAACTAGGAAATCACTATTGGAAAATGTGACTAATAATTCTTTATACCATGTTTTGTTTTCTAAACCTGATTAAAAATGGTCTCTGATTAAGCTGCTTTTTACCTAAAGCATTTATTTTGTATGAGACAGTACCGGCAGGCAAAGGTATGTGGTGTAGTAGTAGTAGGAGTAGTAGTAAGAGTAGGAGGAGTAGGAGTAGTAGTAGGAGGAGTAGTAGTAGGAGGAGTAAGAGTAGTAAGAGTAGTAGTAGTAAGAGTAGTAGGAGTAGGAGGAGTAGTAGTAAGAGTAGGAGGAGTAGGAGTAGTACATAAGGGTGACATTATCATGTAAGTAGTGATGCTGCCACTCTGGTGATGTGGAGGGATAAAGCCCTGACTGTGTCCCAGGTGATCTGGGTTCAGTTAACAGCTAGGGCAACTGAAGGAGTGGCAGGGGAGGGATGTGCATTACCATCTTGGGGTAGATGGGCAGATCTGTGGGTGTCACTTGTGTCGATCTCTGGTGTAGGCTAGCGATGGTGCATCAGGAAGCATGTCTGTAAGAGGGTAACAGGGTGAAGACTTGGCTGAGCTGGTGTGGAGGCAGGGCAATACACTGTACATCTCCACTGCATCCCTGCCCCTCAGACGTACTGCAAGGTCTTTGAAGGGAGGGGGAAATAACAAGAGGTAGGCCATAAAGTGTAATCCCTTGTGGGTGATTTGACAGTGTGACCACCCAGGATGTTCTTAGGATGCTTGCTGACCCTGGCAAACTTTGTGGGCATTGGACCAGGGGTAGTTTGGAGTGGTAGCATGGCAGACTCCAAAAGGACATGGGACACTGGGATAGCTGTCCACATGAAAAAAGGGGAGGAAAAAAGGGCAAAAAATAAAATAATTAAATAAAATAGTGATACTGATGGAGACTGATGCTGATTTGGCAGAATCGATTATAGGACAAGGATGTAAAACTTTATCATATGTGCTGATGTACAATATATTAAGAGTTTTCCTTAAATTATTTCCACTCTGGCTTAATACTTTCAAAACATCAGAAGGAAATGGACAGTAGCCATCAATATTGTATGCTGATGAACAATTGGGTCAAAGTGAGAATGTTGCAGTCTAGAAACATGTAATTTTGTTTATTTATTGGCATTTGATTACTGGGATAGTCCACTGGGCTCTGAGAGCCCATTTTCAGCAGAGGCCTGGGGAGAAAAGCTCCAACAAAACAATGCATGTAAATTGAACAAATGTATGTGATGGACCAATTAAAAGGTCCATTAAACACAATTTGGGATCCTGTATTACTTCTGTTCTCTTTTGTTTGTATAACTGTTCTTCCATCCAGTGCCACCTCTTTCATGCAGGCCTGAGATTAATTCTTTAAAAGGTAGCATATATAATGCATATCAGATTAGTCTTTTGTTCAGCTGACCTCCAAACATTTGTGCCTTGGTCTGTTTTTCATGGCCTGTACATAGACTAGTCTAGTTTGGAAGTGAAGTCAGGCCATAATTTTTTTGTGAATATTTTTTCCCTATGTCAAGCTCTCCTGCACTGTATATTTGACTGCTGATACATTAGTGTCAGGAGGTACTGGGAAAGATAACTACATTGTGACTTTTTTGGACTGTCTGTGCAGTCTTGTACTCTTGTGGGTAAGTTAAACACAAAAATGCTCAATGCCATAAAGTAATTAGTTTCTTCACCACCACCTCTGAACTCATTATTCAGTTTGAACCAGTCAGTAAACCCTTCTATACCTTTTTGCACAAGATGATTCAGTGCTACTTCAAATCAGTTAATAAGACTGTTGAAGACATCCTCCAAAAATAAACTACAAGTACTAACCTCAGTTTTTATTATCTGTATCCGAAAAATCTCAGTATAGGATACCCTGTCTTAGTTAAGCCTTTAACATACATCTTCTACTGTAAATCTTTCTACAAGAGCATTACCACAATTTCAAGCATGCTTCTAATTGTTCCACTGCCAAAGATTACATCACCCAACTCTGGAATGAGTCTTCTAATATAGTTTTTATATAAACAAAAGGAATTTCAGGCCCAAATGTAGTCCTCATCAAACAGATACTAACATGGAGAATAGATTACTAATTGAAAACATCTATTTAGATATAAAAAGAGCCTTTGAATCATAGTCTCTTGATTGACAGATTACATCTTCTCTCTCATGATGTTATCTTGTCTGTGGACCAAAATTTTGTACACCGACATGGGAAATGGACTGTTACCTGAGGCCTTCTTTTTTAAATATAAAAAGCCTTTTTAAACAGTGGATGACAGTCTCTTGCCTGACAGATTAGCAGATTATAGTTTACTTTTGATGATGTTTTATGGTTAAAAAAAATACTTTAGTAATAGTCTTTAGTGTCATAAGAAACAGCAAAATATGTTTACTTACCAAATAAGTCTCCCAATTTCGGTACTTGAACTATTATTTTTGTTTTTCACTTTTCGTTAAAAGTTTACCCTGGAATCTCCCAGCACTAACTGCTTAATGTGTACTAGTGAAATTGTCTTAACCAAGGCCTTTAAATCCACTAATAGGTTTACTTCTGCTCTCCAAACTGATTTTGCTTCAATTTGGACTTGGTGCACTCAGATCAAAATGAGCATTAATCATCAGAAATCCAGTATGGTCTGTTCATGCCTTCGTACTTGTATGTTGTTTATTACACATTGTCATTTAATGCTTAGTTATGTCTGTGATATAATGCTGTTATATTTGCTTGTGGACTTGGCCAGGGCTAAAAAAGGCCTTTGACAAATCCACCTTCACATTTAACAAACAATAAATGAAATACAGATCACCCTTTTTATTCTTTCTTCATAGGGGAAATAAGTACTTAACTGAAATATTCTTTTATTTCTTTTTCTGGTATTCTGCAGTTGTCTTTTCTTGCAAGAGACTATGCTTTATTTGTCTTGATAAAGTATTCCTTCGAATTTATAAGTTTTCCCATTTCTGTATGTATGTACTTTTATCTAACATGTTCAGCTTTCCTAATTGTTCTAAGAGGTCTGTTCATCTGCTTTTGAGATAGTGGTATAAGGCCTTTTTTATGATGTCATCTGTTACATGTTTTGTAGTTTGTTTTAAGTTTAGGTGACATGGCTACATCACCTTTAGTGCAGTTGGTGTCATTTTTATACTCTTGAAGACATGATAATGTGGAGGAGGTTGTAGACTAGTCAGTGTACAGTAGTTTAGTTGATGTGACTGTATAGCCAGTGACAGTTGTTGGAATTGGAACAGCAGATAACAGTTGAATATATGAAGCTAACTCAAATTTGGTGGGGCTGTATCTTGTTAGGGTCAAATTTGAGCACATTTGTGTTGTTAAATAAATAAATGATTGTATACTACTATGCATGATCATTTCTAAATAACAGTCTTGCTTCTTACCATAACAAAGATGTCATATCTCTTGCTCCACAATTATTACAGATGCACTACCAGTCGTATATGCATCTGACTAACCAAATGCAGAGGTACTGTCTATAGTATTTTTTTTTATAAAAGTGAAGCATGAAGACAGACCCCACTTAAGACTGAGGAAGTGTTTGCCCAAATGCAGGAAGTACAACCTACAGCAAAATACTTCACCAATGCAGAAATCCCTACAGTAATCAAATAGTGATCCGTTTATGTTTGTTTTCAACAATACTACTAAAAGGCTGCACACAGTGGCAGAAATCTCCCACCTTCGGTAACAGTCAGTCTAACTGTATGAATGGAGTACTGTCCATTGCATTGTATTTCAGCTTGGTTGCAACAAAATCCATTACAGGCTGTAACCTCCTGTAAACAAAATTACATCAGTAAGAGAAGGCATATGTGACTGACCAAACGCAAGAAAGTGTACATTGTAAATTTTCATCTTTATTCCCACCAATAATGCAGAACAGTCATTCCACAGCTTGCTGCATGTAGGGTGTTCAGTAGCTACGTACAAGTCAAATCTTCCTTTTTGTACCATCTCTGCTGCCTGTTCTTTTCCTACTTTCATATATTACTACTTCTGTAAACATGCAAACCCTCCACACGCAGCAAACCCTCAAACAGTCTGCAAGTCCTAAATCATTTTATTTAGTAGACAACTTACCTAAATAGCATTCAGAATACAACCCCATCCTAATCCCTCCACCAAAAAATCATTTGTCTTCATTATTAAATGCCCAAATAAGAATATCCCTTGTAAAACCTGTCTTAAACCACTAAAGCTTGCCTGACTATTGCTAGATAGAACATTGATTCTTGATGATGATGATGTTGAATTCAACCCTGGCCATGTTTGTCAAGCTGTTCCTCCTACTGCTAACAAAGACATTTCTTTTGGATGCATGAACATCTGCCTTGTAAATAATAAATGGACACAACTAGAAGCTGATTTGTCCAGTATATTCTAAAATAATAGCTATTACCAGATCTTGGGAAATGGAAGACTAATAACTACATAGCCATCTCAGAAGGTAGACCTGGTAAGAATAACCCTAATTAAGAGAGGTGCTAGACTGTTTCCTGCATTGACATCCAAATCTAACACCCCCCCCACACACACACACACACACACATTCTATCATTTGGGCGCACTGGTTCAGATAGTAGCTGTTTATATTCCAGAATAAAACTTAATAGTGAACACATTCACACAGAGTAATATTTTTTTTTATTAAAATGTATCACAAAAAGACAAATGGGAATAATCACATGGAACAGTATTCTCAGCCCACAGACTTTGTTTCCTGCTGTGATCTGTCAATCTCAGCAGCAAACAGCTTAAATTTGCCACTTTGACAAATACAAAGGGGATGTGTTTGGTAGAGTGGAGACAAGTTTAAAGACTACAACTCAGACATAACAAAATAATGAAAATTGGCCACTTTAGAAAGAAAAAGAAGTAACTGACACCGAGAATACTGTTCTGCGTTTGTCTTTGAAGTAGTAATTGAAAGGCAAGAAATGGTAATTAAACCTGACTGAGTGTAAGAAAAGCAGGGTATACATGAAAACACATGTAAAGTCAATGTGTTGACAGGTGCTTAGAGGCTATGATGTAATATGTTAAAGCCAAACACTGCAATGTGGGATACCTAGAGGTAGACTAAAAAGTCAAGATGCTGGACCCCATGTGGACAGAATCTGAAATTACATTTAAAAATATAAAAAAGTATATAGAGTCCAAAAATCGTGTTAAAATGTAGGAAACGTCTGTAAATATGCTTTTTCAGTGTGCAGGTGCAGTTCTCCTTTAAAGAAAACCCTCCAAAAAAACCTGAATAAATTATCAGAGTACCCCTGTCCACTGTTAACTTAGAACACATATACACACATACAAACTGTTTAACCCGCCAGATAGGAACAGTTGCCCCAAATTGAAAGCTGTGCCGTCAGGCAGTACCCGACCTAAAATTAAGGTTATCCATGCAGAAGTGCATGCTACATCTTGCATTCCCACTTACACTGATTGATGTCTATTCTTTTCTTATTGATAATCCCCTCCCAGATGTGAAAAACAAAAACATTAACTTTTAGCCTTAAGAAAAAGTGCACTGGCTATCTTTAATAGAACAGTGGATGATTCAGTTTTATTTAATTACATTTATTAAAGTAATAAGACTACCAGGGAGGCTGCTATCTCTTATGCATTTCCCATAATTTCAGACTTTATTTTTCACTGAATTGCATCCCATTGTGCCTTTAAATTTTGAATTCCTGCAGTAAGGAATGCTCAGAACTCCCAAGATTAATTGCTTGCACCTGCAGACAGCTGTTCTCCATGTAAATGTTCATAGTTCATAGGTGTATACTAGGCTAACAACCACTAGGACCCTTATAAGCCTAGTAGTGGAACTCAAATGTGACCCACAAATTTGCATCTATCAGAGACATAGGCACTGGGGTAAATTTCTGATTACCCATCCATTGGTCCAAGTTGTGCTTAAATAGGGTTAGGGAAGAACTCTGCTTCACATGGATGGGGAGCTCCTTCCAGAGAATGGGAATTCTCAGAGAAACTTTCCTTTTTGTGTCACAAGCAAAATTTACGTCCTTTGATGATGTAGTTCTGATGCTGAAAACAGGGGCCAGGGATGCCTTGTACTTCGTGCAAAGGTCACCTCTCAGAAGTGTCTGATACTGAGTAAAGGGGCAGGGCTTTGTGGCAATCAGCATAGGACATTGTTTTACTCCTTGTATTATTTTTTGTAAGAAACCTTTGTGGATGTTCCAATTACTACGAGTCTGGTCAGGTGCATACTGAATGGGACTTTATACTCTGATTCGGTCTGATAAAGGCCAAGTACAGTGGTACATTGGCCTCTGTGGACCTAGATAACATGCCCTTATAACTTAACATAGAAGGATTTTCTACAACCTTGGAGACATGTTTTTGTAAGGATAGTTTACTATCTACATGAGTTCCCAGGTCCTTGTCTAAATGAATATTTTTTACAGGTGTCTTATTGATGAAATACTTACCAGGGGTGGCGGACTTCCCAAAAGGTACTTTAATGCATTTCTGGGTACTACGTTTTAAGCCATGGCTTTGATACCAAGACTGTGTCTGTGTTAGACCTTACTGAGGGGTGTTTTAATTTGTTTGGGGGGAGATTCAGTGTCTGCTCCCAGTTTGCAATCATATGCAAACTTGGTCAGCCAGAAGCCTTTGACATTACCTTTGACCACCAAGAAGTAGATGCCCAAAAGGAGCATGCCCAGAACAGAGTCCTGAGTGGTTCTAATGGTGACCAGCCTCATTGTGGAAGTGGCCTTCACTGGTCCTAACATCTAGACCTTTCTGTGAGCCACCTAGCTGCCTAGTTCCATAAGTTTGTTGACAATGTCCAAGTGGAATATTTCAAATGCTTTAGCCAGTTCTAGGTAGGCAGTATGCATTGCTTTTTCCCCTCAGCCATTGCCTTAGTCACCTTTTTAAAGAAGTTCACTGCATTCAGCAAGGATGACCTTCTTTTGACAAAGCCAGACTAGGGTGGAGCTAATGTCAGTAGGTCTCCTATATCCTTGTTAATGTCCATAATAATTCTTTCCATGGCTTTGCAAGTAAATCTAGTCATATTAATGAGTCTGTAGTTTCCAGAATCTGTTGAAGGTCCTCCATTATGAAGGGGGATAACTGATCTGGTACTCCATTCTGTTTTAAGACTGTGGTTAATTAGTGACTCAGGGCGGGGGGTCCTGATAAGTCATATTTTAGAATGTTAAGGAGACATCCCAGAATGTTATTGGAGCCCATTGAGGCTGTGTTCTTGGCTTTAGCGAGCTTAGCCAGTATATGTTCCCTAGTTATAGTTGGAGGGGTTATGTTTGAGGGTTTTTCTTAAGGGATGGTTGGGGATGAAAGGGGGTAAAATTGGAAATTAATTTGTCCACTAACAGGTTTGTTAAATTACCAGGCTTGGTGAATGTAAGACCATGAACCCCCAGTTCAGAACATTGCTGTATGCTGCAGTTGACGTTTCTGACATAGCTGAAGAAGACCTTGTAGTTATGTTTTGCCTGGGAGGCTATCTTACCCTCATAGTTAAAACAATGAAAAAATCCGAAGCGTGACAGAGAAACACAACAATCCAGGCAGAGTGGCAAACCCAACTAGTCCAAGTGCAGTGACCTGGTAGCCAAAAAATGAAAGTAGAGCGAAGATAATCCAAGTTAAGATCTTTATTCACATCAAATGAACAAAACGATATAACAAGCGCTTTCGCTCAGCTTAATGCTGAGCTTCCTCAAGTTAATTTTAAAGAAGCCAAATGGTCACATTAAATAGTCATTTCTAAATCACTAAATTGCTTAATTAGTTAAGCATTGCAATTCAATATAGCAACTGAATGATGCAATTAAAGAATAATGCAATTAAAAAACATCTCCAAGCCAAGGGTGTCGCTGAAAAGTAGTATGTTAAAAACTTGAATTAAATAAAACAGTGCCACAACCAAAAACAGGGTTAAATAAAGGAATGTCACTACAATAAAAATAGGATTACATTAAAGAACATTGAAAATGTGTAAGAATGTTACACTAAGAGAATTTGTTAGATAGTTTAAGAAAATATAAATATATTCTTGTATTATTAAAAAGTAATTACAATAATAAATATCTAAAAAAACAGTTAAAAATGTATATATTTACAATGTGTGATGACACTGTCTAAAACCCAGAAACCTCACAAGCGTGCCATTTTGTTTTTAAGAACGCTGATGATAAATGCCTTTTTAAACATTCCCTAACATGCCCCAACTATGAATTGAGGTTTTTAGTTTTAGAACAAGTGGTGCCAGATGCCAGAGGGGGGTGACTGGGAGACAGGGGGATGCCAGAGGGGGTGACTGGGAGACAGCCTTGGAATACAGAGAACTTCTCTGGCAACTAAGGCTGAACGCCAATAGACCCCCAGGCATGAATGACAACATTAATATCATCATTATCTTTGCTCTACTTTCATTTTTTGGCTACCAGGTCACTGCACTTGGACTAGTTGGGTTTGCCACTCTGCCTGGATTTTTGTGTTACCCTCATAGTTAGCTTTGTTTGACATAAGCCCTCTTAGTTGCCTATTTAGTCTGATGAGAATTTTTTTTAATCTGTATGGAAATTACTTTTCCTGATTTTTGCCATTATTTCTTTACTTTTGTAGTATATCCCGTTTAATTTGAGATGCCACTGGCCAGTTTGTTTCTGGGCCAGCTCTGTGCTTGCTTCTGGTAGGTACAGCATCCTCTATGTAGCAATTGACATGGTTGTGCAGAATTTCTGCGAGCAATTCAGCATAGGTTGCTGTGTTCTTAGGGTTTGGAAAGGCATTGAATTTGGAATACTTAACTGTTACTGGTTTTACTGGGAGTTAGAGTTGATTTTGATTTTGAAGGAGACAGCTTTATAGTCAGACCTTACCAGGGATGAGACATTGTTTGTGTGGTGCAGCTGTCTCCCTTATTTGTGAGAATGAGGTCCGGTATCTTGGATCCTTTAGTGGCGTATTCACTATTTGGTCAAGGGTGTTTGTATTTATGAAGTCCATGAATCTCAGAGCCTGTAAATTTGAGGCCTTGTAGGTTTCCCAGTTTATAGAGGGGTAATTAAAGTCTCCCATGATTAAGATGTTAGGTTGGGTGTTGTGTCTTCAGTAGGTCCAAGTATGCATTATTTCCTTCATGGGGCATGGAAGATAACCTCTAACTAGCTAGGATATGGTACAAGTTTTTATCTATTGTGATCTGCACATGGGGGACCTCCAGTGCATCATCCTATTTGGCCAACCTAGAGGTATGCTGGTTATTGATGTATATCAAGACACCTCCACCTTTAGCCCTTGTGCAGCTACTGGTCTATAAGTGTGGAAGACACTGAACTCTTGCACTACTGGAGTATTTTCTGTCACTTGAAACAATGTCTCAGTAACTGCACAGATGTCCATATTCTCGAGTGTGAGCAGGGCTTGTAGAGTGAGTAATTTTATTTATTAAGCTCCTGGCATTGAGCAGTAACACCTTGAGGATCAGTTGAGATGATTTTGCTATCTCAGTAGGTTTGTCAGTTTAGCTTTAAAAAAGGGCACTATGGGGGTGCATAAAGCTTTAGCCAGTATTCAAAAGCTTAGTGGGAACAGGTGCAGACCACCCTTAAAGCAATGTGGTCTGTTAGCCATGTCCTTCCAAGACGATAAAATATTGGATCCCTTTAGAACGACACGAGAAAGACAGCCAGTTGTTAACAATCAGTCACCTTTTGCTTACATTGTGGCATCATCTTCAGTGATGGTAATATGCTGCTCACTGCTAGGCTCATCCCAGCCTGAGACACGTAGTCTGAGTGCTCCATAATGTTTCTCTCCATATAGTCCAGGGAGGTATGTCTCAGGTCATTTATACCTACTTGAACTATAATGGAGTCATACTGTTACCTCTGGTGTAGTGACCTGAGTGCGTGCGTGATTTGGTGGATCCTGTATTCAGATAAGCAACTAACAGTTATCTTCTTGTTCTGTCTTGTTAGAGGGGGATCACTATGCCTTACAGTAGTGCTCCCTATAATGAGAATCATGGGAAGTGTGTTTGCTTGCCTTGGGGGATAAGTGTTTGGGGCTGCATTGAGTGTGACTGTATGTGTAGTGTTATGTGCAGTTTTTTCTGAGTTCCTTTCGGCTTGCTGAGGCATAGCTTTGCCAGTAGGCAGTCTAGGCAATCTTTGTTGCTTAAGAAGATTGATTTTAAGTGCCTCAGCATACATTAGTCTGTGCTATGGGAGATGAATGTTACATGCATGGTCTTGACAACCAGATATTCGATTTTATGCAAGAGTTTGGCCTCCAGTGTCATTCTGTTAGTACACCTCTTGCATACTGTGTCTGTTTCTTTAAAGATTACGTGATTGTTGGTAACCATGAAACAATTATTATATTGTCTCAATATCCCCATAGCCACCAAACTGACTACAGACAAGTACAGAGTAGTCAGCAGTAAAATCTTTGTAACTTTCACTCTGAACAGAATGTTCAACTGCCTTCAGCTGTAAACTTCTTGATGCCGACTAAACATTTGCTAGTGGGGGGAAAAGCAAGCTAATATTGCTGATGTAATAAACTTGGCATTTTGCATGTCTTTCATCATTTTGTCTTGTTTTTCAAGCCTACTTGATTACAAAAATACACTTGATTGTATGTTGTCAGTCTTCATTTAATCCTTGACAAATGGATTTGGTTTTGATATCGGAACGACTCAGTCATTACTGCAGCCTGCAAGAACTCAAAACTCTTTCAAGCTTAAGTCCTACCCAGAAATCTCCTTCCCAGATTACCTCAGATCTCATTTGCTGCTTCCTGAGACATATGCATCGGCGATAGCTCTCAAGCTGAGTGATTTATTTCTTATATTTTTTTTTTCTGTATTAATCTAACTTTACTTTTTTTAGTTTTAATATTTACTGTTGCCTTTCCTTTACAGCTACCTGTAAGAAGAAAGTGTGTGTACTTCTACCTATAGTGGTTAATTTCTCTGAGTATACAGTGTTTGTGCATGTGTATGTGGTCATGTTTACCTGTTTCTTTCTGGGTCTCATGGATGATAAGGGCAGAGGCACTTCTGGGTTCAAGAAATGCCTGAAATGTGAATGGAAGCTTCCAAATTCTGATGGGCATTCTCTTTGTGTGTATTGCCTGTGCTTGGTGCACTTACAGAAAGATTGTTCTATCTGCCATAGCTTCAGTCACCCGGGCCTTGGTTGGAAGAAAAAAATAAGTTAATTTTGAAAGTCATATTAAAATCTGCCTTTGAAGAGGCCATCTCTGGTCGTGACTCATTAAGCAAAATGGATGTGTCATCCAAGTCCTCATCCTCATCTTCCTCGAAGGTTTACAAGTCCAAGAAAAGAGAGGCCCTGACTAAAAAGTTTAAAAAGTTGGTTCCCTCTGCTTCTATGGAATCCATTCAGACATTATAAGATTCTTTGGTACAGACCTCCTCCTTGGTGCTAACAGTTTCTTCCTAATGGTGTCAAAGTTGTCAGCACCGAGCCAAGGCCAGACCACTGAACTGATAGTCTTGGTGCCATCTCTTTCGCCAGTGGCAGTGTCTTCAGCACTGGCTGAAAGTGTGGAATTTTCATTCTTAGATTGTCCTAGGAACAGCTACTCCCCTTATATTGACCCCTTTGAGGTCAGTTACCTAGCTTCTTTTTAGAATGATCTAGATCCCTTCTACCCAGTCTATTTGTTCCGCCAAGAGCCTGACTGAATCAGATGTGTTGCGATTGGTAGATCAGCTCCTGGCAGCGAGGGGGTTTACACATATGTCCTTGGTTCCAACTCTTTCTGGTGCTGAAACCTTTCCTTTTTCTTTGACTCCAACTAGTCTTCCTCCTTCGACCTCCATTGAGGACTTGGATATCCTGGTTCCAACTTTCCTAGTGCTGACTGTTTCAGTTCTGGCTAGGTCTTTATCTCCGGTGCTGAACCCTACCCTAAGCTCTTTGGCCCTTTCTGAGCTGGCAAACTCTTGGGGTCGTGGCTAAATTGTTGACTCCAAGGGGCAGGACTCAAATCCAGCTTTTTCAGAGCTGTCCCCTGCACCTTGGGGCTTTGGCACTCGTTAGCTCGACCATGGCTTTGGCTTCGGGAGTAGTTTGTTCGGAGTGGGGGGAGGACCATTATTCCGAGGTAGTCTTTTTTTTGGTTCCGAACTCCCTTCCCTCTTTGAGGGGATCAGCTTTCCAGACCATGGTGAGGGTCTGTCCACTGTAGGCATTCATTCGGCTCCATCCCAGATGGAGCAGCTTCCTACCCCTCCCCTTCGTCCCAGAGTCTCAGCCAATTCCAACACCTGGACAGTGAGTGCCAAAACTGCAAGATTCACCTATATAGGTTTTGTCCTCTTCTGACATCTCATATCATCCCACTGAGGAGGTTCCCCAGAAGAGGAAGTGTAAAAGGAAACACTTGGATTCCCCAGAGGAATTCATTGCAAAGGACACTGATTACAATGAAGGGGAAGGTTCCCCACTGTCATCCCTGGGAAATGTCACCTTTGGAGTTATCCTTGAGATCCTTAAGTGGCTGGACATCCCAAATGCCCCTCTGAGGAGAAATCACTGTACCTGCAGGCCTTTGGCACTCATCCATCTACCTCTTGGTTTACTTCTCCTACTGATTTCATTACGTTTATCTTGCCATGGGTGTGGAAGGCTCCTGATGTCATAGAACCCATCCCCAAGAGGCCAGACAAAATTCTTACCACACCAGAGAATCATCCGTTTTGTGTAAAGGGATTGCCAGTAGATGCCATGGTGGTAGCGGCAGCCACAAAAAAAGAACCGGCAGGGGAAAGTTCCACTATCCATCCTCCCAGTAGAGAGTATCTGATGATGAATAGGTTTGGAAAGTGGGTTTATGCTTCATCGGCCTTTACATTACAGTCTTAAAAAGACTTCACCAGACTTCAAAGGGATCTGATTATAGATACCCTGTCAGGAGTCATATTTGATGATGTCCAAGATAAGGTTTCTTCTTAGTTGGCCACCCGAGAGTCCATTTCATATTCGTCCATGAGGCTTATAACACATGCAGCCAAAGGGACAACTAGAGCAGCAGGATTGGGCATAGTTCTAAGGAAACATGCCTGGATGGACTTGTGTGAATTTGTGGAGCCATTCAAGACTTCATTCGTCAATGCCCCATTTGATGGATTCTCCCTTTTTGGCCCTAAAGTTTAAGAAATGTTGTCCAGGTGTGAAAAGGATGGAAAGACCCTTTCTGCAGCGGGCGTATGCTTTTCTACTCCTCAATGGTCCTTTTTCAAGGCACCAGAAGAATGAGAAAATGTAGTTCAAAAAGTTCCGAGGACCTTTCCAGGACACACGTGGCAGGTGCAGAAGAGGGAACTTTAGTGGAAGACTCCATCCATGGGGCAGAGGTGGTCTGCAAAACTGGTGTTCCAGGGATGCGTTTTCTGGTAAGCCCTATCAGGGCTCCTGAAAGGAAGCCTGATTGCCTTCCTCTGGAGGCAGTTGGGGGGGGGGTGTTTATCCCTCCACCAACATGCCTGGCTTCAGATAACTTCGGATGTTTGGGTGCAGAGGATTATAACCAGAGGCTATACAATATATTTTCTTCTACTTCCCCACAATAGCAAGAAAATCCCCGATGTTTCACCCAGTCAGAGGGAACAGCAGTTTTAGAAGTACAAAAACTAGTAGAAAAAAGAATCATCCAAGAGATCCCACCAGACCAGATAGAATCCGGAGTTTTCTCGATTCTTTTTAGTGCCAGAAAAGACAGGGGACAGGAGACCAGTTTTGGATCTAAGTGTTTTGAACAAATCTGTTCGACAGACAAAATTCCGGATGGTCACTGTTCAGTCTGTTCTCCCATTTCTATGGAAAGGTGATTGAATGTGCTTGATAGATCACCAGAATAAAAATGGACAAGCGCTCCAGGAAGTTTCTCTGCTTTCGGTTGGGAGTCGGTCATTACCTATTCAGAGCTGTGATCTTTGGTTTCACCAAAGCCCCCAGGGTATTCACCAAATGCATGGCAGTAGTAGCAGGTCACTTGTGGCTGCAAGGATTCCGGGTGTTTCTGTACTTAGACAACTGGCTCATTACTGCTCCCACAAGGCTTCTTCTAGAACAAGCAAGAGACTACGTTATCCAGATCTGCACCAACCTGGGGATTACGGTAAATTACAAGAAATCACAATTGACTGTAACTCAAGCTTTAGACTTCATAGGCGCAGTTCTAAATACCAGTACTTGCACAGCCTCCCTACCTTATCTAAGATTGCAAAAGATCAAGGACCTAAGTGCAAAAAATTGTCAGACAGGAGAGTAGCTGCACAACTAGTCCTACAAGCCTTGCGTTCGAAGGCAATGACCATATCGTTATTTCTCCTAGCAAGATTTCACATGAGAATTCTGCAGTGGCTTCTAGCATCTCAGTGGTCTGTAATGTAGCAACCAATGTCAGATTAGATTTTGATTACCAGCCGTTGAAAGAAAAACCTGGATTGGTGGCTTCATTCAGAAGAAATTCTCTTGGACCCACCCCTTTGTCTCTTGTCCACCCCAAGCCATAGTGACCATGGACACTTCCTAGATGGAGTGGGTGGGTCATTATCTGGGCCAGATTGCCCAAGGGACTTGGTTCCCCTTGGAGTCCAACTTGCATATCAGTGTTCTAGAGCAGAGGATGGTGTTTTTCACGTTGCAGGCTTTTCATACTCCTCTCCCCTTGGGAACTATTGCAGTTTAAACAGACAGTATGTCTTTGGTTTGGTACATCAAGAAACAGAGAAGAACCAGATCTTTACCCCCCTTTGTCAAGAAGCTCTTAAGGTTTGGCAGTGGGCAATCTCTTCCTGCCACTTTCCAATAGCAACGCATATTCCAGGGAGTTCCAATGTGATAGCAGACAAACTGAGCATATGTATTTCCCTGCTTCACAAATGGTCTCCCAATCTCAAAGTGGCAGAAAAGATTTTTCGTCACTGGGGCAAGCCTTGCTGTGACCTATTTGCATTGCCCCTAAACAAGTGCAACAGGTACTTTTCCCTGATCCCCCCTCTGGGAGAATCCCTGAGGGACACTGCCCTGCACAATTGGCCCTATGGACTCTTGTACACTTTTCCCCCAATCCCTTAAATTCCTCAATTTCTGAAGAAAGCAATCAGGTTGAAGAGCAAAGTAATCCTCATTGCTCCATTCTGGCCTTGACAAATTTGGTTCCCCTTTCTTTGGCCTTATCTGATTCAGTGACCATGGACTGTGGATCCAGATCCACATTTCCAATCCCATCCAGAGGAATTAGTTCACCCAGACCTTCAAAACCTCAAGCAAACAGCTGGCTTCTCCAGTTCCATTGATTGCCAGGTGTAATAATCTATCTTCCCCAGTTCATTGGATTCTTTTAGTGTTCCATAAGCCTTCCACCAGAAAACTCTGCAAAAGTAAATGGAGGACATTTTCCTTCTGGGCTCGAGGTAATAACAGTGAGGCCTTCTCCGCTCATATCGACAAAGTCTTAGAATTTTTTGCTTTGTTCTTTGAAGCAGGAGCCTCTTCCTCCACTATTAGGGTTCAACTATCGGCTATTTCAAATTTTCATAATGGATTCAAAAAATATTCATTGATTTCTCATAAGCTTTGCGAAGCATTCTCAAAAGGATCCTTGATTTTAAAACCACCTTATAATAATCCATCTGCACCTTGGGACATAAACTTAGTGTTACAAACAATAGTGCATCCCCCCTTTGAGCCTGCTGCCAACTGCAACATGAAATTCTTATCTTGGAAAACTATTTCTGGTAGCGATTACTTCTGCAAGAAGAATCTCAGAAATTCAAGCCTTATCTTGCAACTACCATATTTGATTTTTCACAAAGACAGGGTATCCTTGAGAATGAATCCTACCTTTTTACCAAAAGTGGTATTAGAAATGAATATTAATCAGTTTACTAGTATTATTTCCCAATTTTCAAACAAAGGTTGAATACTGCTTGCATTTATTAGATGTTCCTAGACAATTATGCTTCTGTCTTCTTAGAACAAAAGACATAAGAAAATCTGACCAATTTATTTGTTTCTTTTTCAGCTACCATAATGGGCAAGCCAGTCACCAAGGTTACTTTATCTAGATGGCTAAAAGATTGTATTTCATTCATATACAAGAGGAAAGTTGAATTGCCCATGCCTGTTAACACACACTCTACTAGAGCCATAGCTACTTCAGCAGTTTTTCATTCCAAGGCTTCATGGGCAACATTTGTGCAGCAATGACATGGACTACCCCACATACCTTTATCACTCATTACAAATTGGATTTGGTTTCTAGCGGAAGAGTTTCATTTGGTTCTATGGTGCTAAGGAATATTCTTCTATGAGTTCTCACAAGATCTAAGGTAGATGGGGACTCTGTCCCATTTGTCAAGGATTAAATGAAGATTGACATCAGATAAAGAAGTTATGTACTTACCATAACGTTCCATCTGTGTTGTCCATCTTCATTTATCTTTAACTCCCCATCCACCATCCCCCTTCCATTCAGGCCTCTTGGTGGAACGAATTATGGTCCTAGTTATGCATTCTTTCATGTACACCAGATATGGTATGTATAAAGGTGTTTTGGGGATTATTCTTTCTGTAGTTTTCTATCTGTAAACTTGATCTGTGGTCATTTGGGAAGGAACAGTCTGGATAGGACTTAAAGCTCGAGGGTTTTTGGTTCTCGCGGGCTGTAGTAAAGACCAAGTCGGTTCCAATGTCAGAACTGAACCCACTTGTCAAGGATAAGTGAAGATGGACAACACAAATGGAACATTATGGTAAGTACATATCTTTTTTTTTTTTATAGCTTAAGCTAAGGGTATTCATCTAGACATTCACCCTTCTAAAAATAAGAGAACATACCTTTGTTCTACCAATAATATAGTCAGTGCAATTACCCCCAGCAGCCAAACATCTCAGCATGTTACATTGAACTTGCTTTTGTTCGCACTTTTGTTTCTTGTTATACTGCAAAGCCTATATTTCTTGCAACTGAAAAACAGCACTTGTTCATACAAGTGACTGAAAAGACTCCCCTCCGCTAGATTTAAAATATCCCTAACTGAAGACTACACAAAATTACTTTACTATATATAATATGCAGTTTATATCACACAATGTTTTATACAAATGCTAATAAGAGCAAAAATTGTTCTACTTGGTTACTTTTTCCCTTTTTGTTTCGTCCTAAACAGTCATGGTGTATGGTTTACAGTTCACCTACAAGTTTAACAAAGTCAGCAAACATAAGTATTTTTTCCATTGCAAATCCATTTTTTACAAATATGATTGATGCTTTATAGTCTCTTGTTTATTCACTAAATTTCAGTGTTGCTGGTCTTCTTTCTGTTCATCTTCACCTCACCAAACACTGCTTGAACTCCAGTCAATTCCTGTGTGCTTTTCTCTTTATCAAGTATTTTCCTGTGGAACATTGGAAAAGGTTTCACTAGCAAAGTTTCTCTGAGTTTTATTGCTGGTTCACTTTTTGTTGGATAAACGTTATTTCCTGCTTAGCCTCTTCTGCATCCAAGAATGTCTCTGATCCTCCAGGAAAAAATATTCTGGTGACAGCTTGGATATAGCAGCTTGTATCTCACACTTGCCTCTTGACATTCCCTTATTGCTGAGATAAATTTGCTTTATCCTGGAGTTCAGTGAACATTTATTTTACACAAGCACTTTGCTGTCTCCAATTGTAATACCTTTCCCTTCTTGCATAGTTTTGTCATGATCATCGCTTTCTAATGGTATGATAGCATCTTTGCTAGTACAGGTCTTGGCTGCTTTCTCATGACCTGGTTTGGAGCATACACTTGATGCGACTTTTCAGTTAACAAATCCTGCTGAGGAATACCAGTGTAGTTGCTTATTTGTGCTTTTGTAAAATGAATATAGTCTTTTCCTTCTAGTTTCTGTGGTACAGCAGATAATGTCATGATCTGATGTCCTTTCCATTCTTCCTCACTATTGGATCTTCAGATCCCACATCTGATCCAACTCGGCCACATTCACAAGACTTTAGGATCTGAGTCTTGAGCTCTTCCCTGTCCCATAATGCATCGTACCTTCCCTAACTCCTCGGATCTTGTTTGCTGCCATCCAGCACAGGCATGGTCCACCAGTCTTGAGCTTGTTGTAAGGGTTGTGAGTTAACAATTTCATAATTTTGCTTCTTTTTAGCTTCTCTTTAATTCTTTAATTAAAATATGATATTTTTTTCTTGTCCTAATCTGATCGTTCATTCCATTCTGTACCTCCCTTCCTGAACTTCGTTAAAAATGGCGTTAGGATCCCCTACCACTTGCCTCATTCTTTCACTTTCCTCTCCATTTAAAAAAAAAAAAAAAGAAAAAAAGCCATTCTTATAATTGTTTATCTGTAGAACTTTACTGGTAGTCGTGATTAGTTTAGGTGCTTGTTCTCCTCAAGTCTCCAGGTGTGTGTGTGTGTGTGTGTGTGTGTGTGTGTGTGTGTGTGTGTGTGTGTGTGTGTGTGTGTGTGTGTGTGTGTGTGTGTGTGTGTGTGTGTGTGTGTGTGTTTGTGTGTGTGTGTGTCTGTGGAGTGTATCTGTTGGCCTAGTTATAGCTGAGAAACCATCAGCTTTCAAGAGATGCACCCCTTGAGGGCAGAAAATACCAAGCTCCAGTGCCCACAAGATATGTGTACTGTCTTGGGCTAGGGCACTTGAATGCTGAGTGTGACATACGCACGGCATTAAACCCTCACGCCTATTCTGACGAGAGAAATAAGTTCATTTTGAGAGGTCTGTTGCCATCCTCTGGAGCTCAAACCCCCTCCATGCCTTCGACCTTAAAAGAGGTCAAGAAGCGAGCCCTGTTACGTTCCCCGAGAGCTTCATTTTCTCAAGCTGAGAAAAGATGTAAAGTGTCAGATCCAACGACTTAAGATCTGGCAGTTACCAGGCCAGCAGACAAGTCTGCCCCTCTGATCCGATTGTCTTTGGATCCTAAGATTGTCCTTGGATCCTAGTGCAATCTCTGGTCTGGCAGACATTATATTTATACAAAGCTCTTCTCCGGTCGAGCCTGCCTTGGATCCTAAACCTTTGGATCTGAGGTCTCTGAGCTATACACCTGTTTGGAGCAAGCCAACATCTCCAGCTCTGACTTTGTACATTACACCTTCACCAGCTAAGTCTAAAAAATTGTTAGGATCCTCTAGGTCTTCTTGGAGTCTTTCTCAGTCAGAGATGCACAGGATGATGAGCAGCTTTCTCAAAGCTCAGATCCAGATGAGGATTTTGCTATCTCCGTCCCATTCTGGATCCGTGAGAGATCCAGGGCCTGTGGTTACAAGGTCCTCTTCTGATTTGACCTACAGTCTCAGAATTCAAGGAGCCAGTCTCCTTGAGAGAGTTGTCATTGGGTCCCAGAATACATCTTTCTTCAACTTCTTTTTTATGGGCGAACTCTTTTCTAATACCTTCGGAGCAGAGCGAGTCCCAGATCTGAGATATCGGTGCCGCCTCCGGGGGGATGGCTTAAGTCACATCCTGGATGGAACCGTCTATTCCCCTATGGGCCTCATCCTTCGACAGCTTGGGCCCATCTTTCTTTAGAGGCTTCAGTTCTGAGGTAGATTGCACTCTTTCTTCTCTGGTGGCTTCAGCTTTGAGGGAGGAGAGGGGAGTTTCCCCTCATCCATCCGCCTTCGGGATAGCAGAGAGGACATTCTCTAGGCCAAGAGGTAGGACTCCTCATTCTCTGGATCCTACCCATTCATCATCTCATTTGACCTTTGATTCCCTCTATTCATCCTGCCATTGGTCAGCCCCCCCCCCCCAGGTAAGCCTCCAGGCCACTTCCCCGCAGGGGAGCCCTGCTGCTTCTGGTTCTTTCCCTGACTATCCCACAGAGGAGGTTCATCAGAGAAAACATGCAGGAGGTGGCACATGGACTCTCCCTTGGAGTCCTTAACAGAGGACACAGATTTTGATGGAGAAGGATCCCCTAGATCTCCACTGGACGAAGTCTCCTTCAGAGACATCCTTGAACTCCTGATGCAGAAAGGTGGCTGGTCTTATCACAGTTCTCCTTCCATGGAGTAGATGTTTCTGGAGGCCTTCAGGTTGGGGCCCATCTATGACCTGGATGACTCCCCTGGTGGACAAACTTATCAGTCTTGTTTCCCGCCAGGCATAGAAGGAACTGGGCGTAGTCAAGCCAGTCCCCAGGAGTCCTGATAAATTCTTCAGTCCTCCTGATCACTTGTATTGGTACAAGGGTTTCCTAGTTGATGCCATTGTGGTGTCAGTAGCCAAAAAGAAGGAGCTCACTGAAGAGACCCTCTCTGCTCATCCCCCAAACAAGGAGTGTTGGGCCTTGGACAGATATGGAAAGTGCATGTACACCTTAAGTACCTTTGCAGAGAGAGTGTTAAACTACTTGGCACATTTTACACATCTGCAGAAAAATCTGGTCAAGGAGCTAACCAACTCTCTGAAAGAGACCTTGTTGGAGGAGAACCTTAAACAGGTTTCTCCAAAATTGGCAACTCTGTCTTCCCTGGCAAATTCCTTGAGGCTGATCTCGCAGTCTGCGAAAGGCACCTCACAAGCAAGCCAGTACAGGCATAACCATTAGCAAACATGTCTGGATGATGCTTTGCGATTTCGCAGAACTCTTTAAGGGTTCTTTCATTAATGCTCCCATTGATGGTTCCTCCTTGTTTGGACCATCGTTGAAAGAAACACTTACCCACAGCGAGAAAGATGAAAAGACCTTTTCTGCCTTAGGGATCAAGTTTTCTACCCCCTCAAAGGACCTTTTCAAGGAATCAAAGGGGTGGGAAGAAGCTTTAGTTCAGAAAATCTCAAGGTCCTTCCCAGGACTCATTTGGGGGTACCTCTTCCAGGGGCAGAGGAGGAGGTTTCAGTGGTAGATGCCACCCCGGGGGGGGGGGTCCACAGAATCAGGGTTTTAGGGAACCATTTGCTGATAAGCCCTATCGGAGCACTCCTGAAGTGCTGCCCAACTGCCCCTGCACCTAGATGTCTGGACAAACATCACAAACAACAACTAGGTGCTAATAATATCCAGAGGTTATTACATTCTCTTTTCCCCTTCAGCTACAAGACCCAGAAGGTTACTCCCCAATGTGCCACCCAGTCAGTGGGAGTCTGTTCTTCAAGAAGTTCAAAAACCTCTAGAGAAAAGAGTTTTCCAAGAGGTCTTGCCAGAACAAGTAGGATATTGAACTTATTCTCGCTTCATTTTGGTGCCAAAGAAAACAGGGGACCAATATTGGATCTCAGCAACCTCAGCCTATATGTGAAGAAGTCAAAGTTCCGAATGGTTATGGTTCACTCCATTCTGCCACTTCTACGCTAGGATGATTGGATGTGCTGTGTAGATCTCCAGGATCCATATTATTATTATATCAAAATGAACGAATGCTCCAGTAGACATTGTGCTTTCGGCTGTGGGCCAGTCATTACCAATTCAGAGCACTGCCCTTTGGTCTCACCACAGCCCCCTGGGTGTTTAGCAAATGTAGGACAGTTGTTGCAGCTCCCCTGAAGCTGAAAGGATTCCAGGTGTTTCCATATTTAGATGATTGGCTCCTTACTGCACCATCAAGGCATCAGCTGATTCAGGCCAGGGATTATCTGTTACAGATCTTCAGTTCTATGGGCAGTTCAATAAACCTGACAAAATCAAACCTGATGATTCATGTGCAGAATATAGAGTTTATAGGAATGCAACTGAACACTTCCACTCAGGTAGCTTCCTTACCTTTGCATCACATAACATCTCTGAGACAGCAAGTCCAGGACATATTGCATGTTACATCTCCTCCAGCACAGTTAGTTCTCAGAGAGCTGGGTTCTATGTCAGTGGCCATCATTCTCGTACCCTTAGCAAAATACTTTATACAAGTTCTACAGTGGACCCTGGCTGTTCAATGGTCCATTCTGTACCAGCCCTTATCTGCTCCTATCTGACTAACTCTGATCTGCAGAAGACATCTGCAGTGGTGGATGCAGTCAAACGACCTGCCATTGGGCAGGTTTTTTTCTCTTGCCCCTCCAATACCACAGTGACCACGGATGCTTCCCTGTTGGGGTGGGGGGAGCATTATCAGGGAAAGATGGTCCAAGGCATGTGATCCCAACATGAGACCAAGCTGCATATCAGTGTCCTAGATATGAGAGCAGTCCTTTTAATGTTGCATGCCTTTCAGGCCCTTCTCCCTCTAGGGACTATTCATACAGGCATGTTAGTGGTCTGGTGTATAAACAAACAAGTTGGAACCCGATCCTGCCCATTATGCAGAGAGGGCATGAGAGTTTGGGAAGAGACAATCTCTTCCAGACACTTTCTAATTGTAGCTCACATTCCCACGAAAACCAGCATGCTAGCAGACAGTCTTGGTACGTCCATTCTGACCCCTCATGAGTGGTCCCTCAGTTGAGCACTAGCAAACCAGATTCTCAGCTGTTGTGGCCAACCTTGCTGTGATTTCTCTGCTTCTTCCCTAAGCAGCAATGCAGAAAGTACTTTGCTGTGATCCCCCCCAAAAGGGGAGTCACCCAGGGATGCTCTAGTCCACGATTGACCCCAGGGCCTCCTTTATGCTTACCACCCCTTTCCCTTGATCCTGAAGTTTCTACAGAATGGCAGCAGGCTGACGTGCTCAGTGATCCTCATTGCTCCCTTCTGGCCTCGTTGGGTATGGTTACCCTTCCTATGGTCTCACCTGAAGTATCCCCCATGGGTACTGGATCTCAATCGGGACCTCATCTCCCATCCATCAGAACATCAAAAACCCAGTTTCCAAACACACAAGCTAACCACATAGTTTTTCCACTTCCAGTGATTATAAGAAAGTCCAGGCTAGCTTCCCCAGTTTGCCACATAGTCTTGGCCTCACAGAAAGCTTCCACAAAAAACGTCTGTAACAGTAAGTGGAGGAGATTTACGATTTGGGCTTCAAAGGAGAATATTGATCCATTTACAGATCCTATGTCAGCTGTTCTCCTTTCTGAACCACTTTTTTCATGATCCACTCAACAGTCCACAAGGGACTATACAACCAAATAAAAAATAAAAAAGCCCGGACCACCGAGATAATACACTATACTTTTATTTGTACCAAATAACTGAGTGCTTTCGCCAGAATCAAAGTCTGGCTTCTTCAGAGTCATCTGATGCAACACCAAACAAGGTTTAAATACCATCACATATTATCTGCACCAATCAGCTGTGATTACTTACATGACATCATTCAAATAAGCTAACAATTTAACCCAGACCCTTACAAAGCCATTTAAAATAAAAAATCTATACATAACATATACTATAACTTCATAAACATATCACCAAAACTTTAAAATATGTATATGATTGTTCTACAGACTTGAAAGAATATATACTGTAAAGAACACTAATATAAAATGTAATAAATAACTTATAATACAATTCATCCTACTATCTATTAGTTGAATTTTATTAGCCCTTATTTTTAAAATTGGTATCAAGGTAGTACTATCATTTAATCCGGGTGAATTGCATGCATTTAATCTTAGTTGCCATTGCAATTCCTTAGTTTCTACCTCAACATTAAAATCCCCCCTCTATCATAATTACATATTCTATCTACAGCAAAAAACAAAAACTTTTTAAAATTAATGCAGTCTTTGCTGTGTAAATAAAGTGCATTATGTTCATTTTTGTTTTTGATACATCTTAAATGCTCAGAGATTCTATCACGCAGCCTGTGAATGGATTTGCCTACATAGAACTCATCGCAGGCTGTGCATGTTGCCAAGTATACCAATTTGGTACTATTACAATTGCATCTACCCAGACAAGAAATAGAGAATTTGTAATCTTTAATACGTAGGTACGGACAATCATTTATAAATCGACAATACCTGCATGTCCCACACTTAGTCATTGAGGAAACATTATATTTTTTCTCACATATATTACTTTCAAGTATACTTTTCAAGTTTTTACCCCTACCATACACTATTTGTGGTTGCATACCTAAAAGCTGTTTACTAGCATTGTTTAAGCAAAATCTCCATCCATTTCTTAAACTTGAAACAACTTGAGGTGCAAGTGAGTTATAACTCAACACAAATACTTCGCTTCTCATTGTCCCCTTCAGCATGAGTTAATGAAACTATGTTCCTTAGTATGGGGGTATATACTTTGTCCCTTTTTCTCAAAACTTCTCTTTTAACATTAATTAGTAACTTGAATGGGTAACCCCTATCCAAAAACATGCCAATCAATTTAAATATTTCCTCCTTAAAGACTGAATTGTCACTTACCAGTCTTGAGGTCCTCACCATCTGTCCCTTAACTATACCTTTTCTTTGATGGTAAGGATGGCAACTATCAAAATGTAATATTGAATTTGAATAGGTCTACTTCCTATAACTGTTACTACTCAACCCCTCCATTGATTTTTACAGATTAATGTCAAGGAAATGTATCTCATTTTGATGCCAAGTATAGGTAAATTTAAAGAAATTAGTCGTACCATTCAAATATTCAATAAACTCACTTATTTTGGTTTCATCCCACCTCCATCAGATGAGTATATCATCCAAAAATCTGTTGTATGAAAGAATATTGTCTTTATACTTGGATGAAAATATAAATGAGCTCTCCCAAGAAAGTAACACCAAATTTGAAAACACTGGAGCACATCTTGCTCCCATCGCCACCCCCATCGGTTGTTGGTATAACTCCCCTTCAAAACTTAAAAAATAATTTTTCAACACAAGTTCCACACATGCAGGTATTGTCGATTTGTAACTGATGGTCCTTACCTGTGTGTTAAAAGATTACAAATTCTCTATTTCTTGTCCGGGTAGATGCAATTGTAATAGTACCAAATTGGTATACGTGGCAACATGCACAGCCTGCGATGGGTTCTATGTAGGCAAAACCATTCGCAGGCTGCGTGATAGAGTCTCAGCATTTAAGATGCATCAAAAACAAAAATGAACATAATGCACTTTATTTACACAGCAAAGTGTGTTAATTTAAAAAAGTTTTTGTTTTTTGTTGCAGATAGAATATGTAATCATGATAGAGAGGGGGATTTTAATGTTGAGGTAGAAACTAAGGAATTGCAATGGCAACTAAGATTAAATGCATGCAGTTCACCCGGATTAAATGATAGTACTACCTTAATGCCAGTTTTAAAAATGAGGGCTAATACAATTGAACTAATAGATAGTAGGATGAGTTGTATTATAAGTTATTTAGTACATTTTATATTGGTGTTCTTTACAGTATATATTCTTTCAAGTCTAGAACAATCATATACATATTTTAAAGTTTTGGTGATATGTTTATGAAGTTATAGTATATGTTATGTATAGATTTTTTATTTTAATTGGCTTTGTAAGGGTATGGGTTAAATTGTTAGGTTATTTGAATGATGTCATGTAAGTAATTACAGCTAATTGGTGCAGATAATATGTGATGGTATTTAAACCTTGTTGGTGTTGTATCAGATGACGCTGAAGAAGCCAGACTTTGATTCTGGCGAAAGCGCTCAGTTATTTGGTACAAATAAAAGTATAGTGCATTATCTCGGTGGTCCGGGCTTTTTTATCACTTTTTCATGATCGTGCCAGTTTCTCTACCATTAAATTACAGCTAGCTGTCATTTCTCATTTTCATTCAGGAAAGGGATCTTTATCTGTTTCTTCATTGAAATAATGTAAAGCCTTTATGGTGGGGTATTTTTCTGCTAAGGCCTCCAGTAAAAGATCCTTCTCCCCCTTGGGACCTTACAATTGTCCTTCAAGGCCTCACTCAAAAACCTTTTGAATCAGCAGATAGTTGTGACATGAAATTTCTTTCATAGAAGATGGTACTCTTGGTAGCCATCACATCAGCCAACAGAGTATCTGAACTGCAAGCCTTATCAGTCAAACCTCCGTATATCATTTTTCATAAAGACAGAGATTCCCTAATAACTAATCCATCCTTTATGCCTAAAGTTGCAACAGAATCCAACATTAACTAATCCATTCAGTTGCCTGTTTTCTTTCCAAATTATTCAAACAAATTAGAATATATGTTCCATCATCTTGATATTCATAGACAGTTGCGTTTCTATCCGCACAAGACAAAGAAACACAGAAAAGCTGATCAACTCTTTGTATCTTTTTCTACTAATTGTTTGGGTCTAGCAGTAGCCAAGATTACCCTGGCTAAGTGAATAACCGATTGCAGTTCTACCATTTATTCCCAAAAAGGGATTGAATTGACTCATCCTCCTAAAGTCCACTCTACCAGATCCATGGCCAGTTCTTTAGCCTTTTCTGTCAGAACATCTATTGACAAGATATGTGCTGCAGCCACTTGGTCTAAGACTCCTAAATTTGTTTCACATTATAAATTGGGCATCGTTTCCAGAAGCAGGCCATCCATCAGCTTGGCAGTGCTCTGGCATGTCCTTCCTTGGGGGCCACCCAGGAGTTATATAGCTGGGGTCTCTGACCCAGTGGTGAGGAAGAATGAAAAGAAGAACATCACATTCTTCCTCACTTCCCTCCCATCCATCCCCCAGCCTTGGTACCTTCGAGAAGTTACGTAGAGGAACTTGAAACCCATAAATGCATGGCTTGGGTCACAGAAACACTAGATCTGTTCTGTTTTTTTCTTGGTAAAGCTACCTATTAAGGCAGCAAACTTGATCTGAGGAGTTGGGGAAAGTATGATGCATTATGGGAAATAGAGGAGCTTGAGACTCTGATCCTAAAGTCTTGAGAATAAGGTAGAGTTGGATCCGAAGACCCAACAGTGACAAAGAATGAAAGTGGACAACACAAATACCAAGTTATGGTAAGTTCATAACTTCTTTTTTTCTCTCCACACACTGTCTTCTAACTCCACCAGTTTTTGAAATGGCTTTTCTTGAGAAGTCTCATATTCAATTAGCCTTTTCTTCATTCCATCATCTGATTTGGTCAATTTTATCAGTTCGTCTGAATAGCTGGTTTAAACTTCTATTTTTTCCAGCATTTTGTTTTTGAATTGATATACTCCTTCAGTGTTTCATTTATTTTAATCACCTCTAAGTATGTTTGATTTATTTTTCCTCTAAATTACTGGAAACCATATCTTGTACCGAAGCTGAAGCTTAAACTGGTTTGCTGAACACTGCAGGATTTTTCCCAGCCAATGTTTTCTTTTCACTTTTACTGGTCGATTTTCTTTCAGGTTCTCTAAATTTCTTCTTTGCTAGCATCCAGGCTGTGTACTTAATAGCCAGTAACTGAATTTTACTTGGGCTGACAATATCACTGTTTTATTTCTCAGTTTCTCTTTTCACACTGGCAGAGTTGAAATTAACCTGTTGATCAGTGTGCAGCCATCGTGGAAATCCCTAGTATTGGACATCAAATATTTTCATTGATTACATATTCCGCAAACTTTCCTACGAGCATTTTTATTTGGTTCACTGTCTTTTTTTTTCACATAAGTCTTTTATGGCTCTGCAACAGATTGTGCTCATCCCCATGCCCACAAGTTGATAATTCTGAAAGATAAACCTTGACTGAAACAGCTGGTGTATCTACTTACTACCTCATTTAATATTTCACAGATTGTCAATTATTATACAAGAAAACATCCAGGAACATGTAAATTCCTACTTGACAGGATTATTACAAACATTCCCTACAAAGTGGAGCATATGCGTAAAATTTAGAATATATTCAGTGATCCTAGTACTCTGCTCTTCGGTGGCACTTTAAATTGGGAATGTGTCAAATCAAGAAAGTTAGTTTCAGCAAATGTAAAATGTTTGAACGCTGTTGTCGAAACTAATTTTGCTGATAGTGGAGTCTTGCCTTTTTCTCCAATGTTGTGTGATCCTGTATTTGGTATGTACAAGTCCAGCTGGTGTGGGGAATGTTTATCCATATTGCCAGTGTAGGGGCACTTGGCCCCTGCAAAAAAAAACGTGCTATATTCACTGAACATAGTTAAATGAAAGGTAACAAATATGATGACTTGCCAAAGGTAGTTTTGGTGAAAAGTTAATGTGATTCCCTTGAAATCCCTCCTCCCCCGCCCTGCAATAATGTACACTATTCCAGAATCTGATGAGGTGCAACTCTTAGTAGAATTATGTTACTTTGACAGGAGCTCTGTTTGTTTTTGCAACTACAGTGATGGTGCTTTATTACTGTCTTCTTTCTTTATTTGAAATGCTGGGAGGTGAGCAGGGAAAGGACAGGGGAAGGGGCATCAGTATAGGGAACTAACTGCAGCACTTTGGTGAATTAGGTAGACTGTAGGTCTTGTCGGTATCTTCAATTAAGTTAGAGCTGACAATCTTTTCTCTAGGTAGAGAGATGCATGCTTAGCATTGCAGAGTCCTTCATCGAGCCAGAGTAGTTTAAAGTTTAGCTGCTTGAAGAGCTGGACTAACTAACATTAGTTTATATTTACACATTTCGTCTTCCAAAAATTATTACAAAATAGTGCTGCACTAGTGATGTAATACATCTGTTACTTCTGTCCTTTTTGCTATCAACATCCACTAGTCATTGAGAAATCTGCAGGAGTGGCTGGACTGAGAAGTAAACTGAAATATGTGGAGGCATTGTGAGTGGTAGGAACATGAGATATTGGAGGAGTGCTAAGGAAGAAGAGAGCATACCCCCTCACACATATTCCCAGTAACGGAAGCAGGTGTTTGTAAATGTAGCCAATTTTAGAAGGTAGAGTAGAAAAAGCATACATTTGTAATAAGAAACAAGGGCAAACTGCTACCCAAAACAAAGAATCCACATTTCATGTATGAATTTGTGAAACCACTTTATTCTAATGGCAGATTTTCCCCTGAAACGGAAATGCATATTTAAAATAAGTATGTTAATGGTAAAATATTAGACTTGATTACCCATGTATTAATTTTGAAGCATACTTTTTTATTTTGCTTTTGAAGGAATAATACAAAATTAGTTCATCTTAACTGAGTTTGTATTTAAAACTTTGCAGTATTGGTTCTTTTTAAGAAATATAAAGGACATTGTTTGGGGCATTTTATTTAAATAATGAACCTTAATTGTTTCTTCTCTTTCTCTTTCTTTCTGTGACCTGCTTACCTTCTCTTGCTTAGCAAATGGAAATTCTTGCAGTAAGTGGTGGTCCTTAATTTGTAGACTATTTAACCTCATCAGACAGTAAACTGACCTTCATATGTCTCATGTCCACTTGTGGCACAGCTGTTTCTGTAGTCACTGACAAATGTAAAAGTATGTGTGACTCTTTAACATTTAAACAGGCATTTTTACACTAACTAAAGCATTTGTTTAGCTGTAATTTGTGTGTCCAGGCCAGTAATTTTGTCTCGTCTAAATTCTGATCAGTCATTTTGGCAAAGTTTGTCATTTAGACTTAAAAGTACATGTTTTTTATATATATTTGAGTTTCAGCTTTCTAAAACAAGTAACCCCCAGACTTTGTTAAAACTTGTTTAGCAAAAGGACAACGTGCTGTTAATGTTAACCTTTTAAAGTTACATTTTATTGGAATATTAGCTTTTGTAATTTAAGCAAAATTCTGCTAAAATCTTCTGCACTAGTTGAGGGACTAAATATAAGATGTTTCAGAATTTCATGCAGCCTGTTTTTTCCATTTTTATTTTTTAACAAACTATTTTGCTTCTACCTTGATAATGGCATTTGAAAAAATACCTAGTACTAGTTTTCCCAAAAGAATAGATAAAATAAAACACTCCTTATGTTTAATTTCTTGAAATAATTTCAGGGGCTGTCAGCTTTGTTTCTTTTTATGTGATTGTTTTGGGCTTTAGTTTGCATCTGCTTTCACCAGCTTTTTTCTAAATTAGCTTGTTGACTGGTGTAATACTTGTAGTTGTTGTTTCCACCCGAACTGTTATAATGCATTCTTTATCAGTTCAAGCTGATGAGTTTTTGTCTTTGTAATTTATTTTTAGGAACTTGAACTTTGTCGGCGGCTGTACAAGCTCCATTTCCAGCTACTGCTTTTGTTCCAGGCCTACTGCAAACTCATCAGTCAGGTAGACAAGATAAAAAAGGAAGAAGAGGTAAATTGTATAGTTTTAATTTGTTCTTCTAAAATTAATCTAATACGTAGTAACATGCTTGCCTTCACAATTAAGCATTTCTTGGTACGGTGCCAGAGTGCAGTGCTATAGGTTATTGTTTTAACCAAGGGTTGTTAGCAAAATCATTCTTCATTACCCACATTCTCTTAGCCAGTTTAGCAGGGAAACCAGAGATTGTCCCAGCACTCAGTGGGCATAAAGAGAAAAACAGTTTTTGGTAGGATGCCTATCCAGCCTTGGATATGTGTGTGTGTCTCACACATACCAAATGTAGTATAGAGCCTTGCCAATTCACATGTATGCATATCTGGGATGTTGAAGGAAACTTGAGCTCCTGGTAAGAACTCATTTGGACCTCCAACCGAAACTCTTGGACACAGAAAGACATGCAAGCTTCAACCACAGAGAACTGTAGACAGAAACCAGAGTTCAGAGTACTGTGAGGCAGCAGTTGTAAATGTTATACTGTGCCACTTGGATTAAATGAAAATGTGGCAGAAGGTAACTTTAAATTCAGTTTTGTAGGATAAATCTGTTACATTAATTATTTCACTGCAAGGTAATTGCATTCTCAGGTCATGCGTTATTAGGTTTGGGGGAGATTAGATTATGGAATGCACTTTCTTCCCTATCAACCAATACTGTCTGCATCTTTTTAGTAGGAACTAATATTGATATAATTAAATGCAGAGTCATTTTGTTTTGCTGAGTTGGAGGCATCCAATTTAGCCTTTTCCATTTTCAGGTAGAAGTATTTTGGCTTCTTTCTATAAATCATTCATCCTGGAGTGGTTACATTTCACACTACAACCATGCCAAGGCATTAGAACTATGTAGCACCCAGTACACTACACAGGTTTGTTTGGATTTGAAGACCGATGTGATGTTGCTTTCGAAAGTATTTGTATAGTATGAAAAGGTGAATGATGCGTACATCAGCTGTGGTGAATAATAGTAAAGCTGCATGTGTTAGAAAGAACATTGCCAGTTTTGAATGCTTTGCATAGTACGTTAACAATACCAACATAGGGATGTGTACCGTCTGCATTTTTACAAGTAGAATGACACACATAACATTATTATATCATCTTGTTTTTCTGGGTAAGATGTTCCTCTTAGTAGTTTCAGAGGAACTAGCGCTAATATTTACTTTTTTAAATTCACTAAACCTATTCAAACCTTTGTCTGATTTTTTTCTTTGCTTGATCAAACAATTCTAATTCTTTTATCTCATAACTGATTCTCTTTCTGCTGTAATTCACCTACTTGCTTTAATTCTCTGTGGTCCATTGAAATCAGTTTACTTCCTGTAATCAGTCATTAGTACAATAAAATCTTTCACCGCCCTTTGTACCTTGACCATACTGCCTTTTTGAAAATCAAAATTTATTTAGTCCCACTCGTTGATAGCACTTCCTCTTTTTATGTCATTCAGAACTCTGATCAAGTCTTCTTTACACCATAGGTTCATAGGTAGGTACTAGGCTACCGGCCCTAGAGCCTATACAAGCGTAGCCATAACAATTCCCTGGCTATTTCTTCCCACACTATTTACTTCAGTTTTAAGTAATCTGATAGGAATCTCCAGAGTTTCTCCCCTTTACTGTGTTCTACTATAGAGAAATACACCACCTGTACATAATGATCTGATATTACTACTGGTAATATTTCAAATGTCTTCATCATATAGCCATATTCTTCGGTAATATGCAGTCTCAGTCCTTGACTGCTTTGAGGGATCTTCTCCCTCTGATTTCATTTTGCCTTGGCCATGCACTTACAGCCATTTTCTTGGTTATAATATTCCAGTGTTATTCTACACTTATTATTCCTTGATGGAAGGAGATTGTTTTCAAATAACTTCTGTTTTTTCCCTGTGTTGTGCCTTTGGAGGGATTCATACAATTACTACAGTTATCCTTCTCTTCTCTGCAGTATTCTGTTAACATTGCATATCTGCATCTATAGCTATATTCTGTTACAAACGGTGCTCCTTTCTTCATAAGGGTGAGCAGTTGTCTTCATCTAGCTTCTTTATAACTAGCGTAGTAACCTTCTTTAAGTACAGTTTTTATTGTCTTACTATGTTCCATTTGATCTGAGATATCTTTCTCGAAGCAAGAGTGTATGTGATTTCATTTTAGGTACCCTGGGATCCTTTAACATCTAACAGACTCAAACTATTTGTAGTGCAGTATACAATTCTTAAGTTTTCTGGATCCAGCATGTCCAACTTTCTTGTTTTATTTCCATTGCCATTGGGTATGTGTGTCATTTTACAAGTATTTAAGCAATTCTGAAATTCTTTGCAGAGCCTTTTTATTTTCCTTTGCTTTTTCCTTTTAAAAATAAGTATTGCCAACAGCAAAATGGATTTAAGCATTTACTCTCTTAAAAGATAAATCTTCCAAGGTGAGGAGAGTGTCTTTTCTGATTAGGCAACCCTTTCACAGACTCCCTCCTCTTTAAGAATGAGGGGTCTGTATCAGAAGACCGAATGAAACAATATCGAACTGCAAAACAGCAAAAAGACCAGACCTCAAACTTGCTATTGTGGGGGGCTGTGCCCCCCACACCCCCCGCTAAAAAAAAATATATATATATATATATATATATATATATATATATATATATATATATATATATATATATATATATATATATATATATATATATATACCAACTCTGAGATCGCACTACAGTGAGGAAAGGACAAATATTCCAATCTTCACTGTACCGCAGTCTGGCAAACAGTACTTCGAGGTCCGGTCTTTTCGCTGTTTTGCCGTTCGATATTTTTTCCATTCCGTCTCCTGATATAGACCCATGATGAGGTATTGTATGCACACATACTGTTTTGAGTCTGTCTGCAGCATTTCTGCACTTGACTTTTTCTCTTCCCTCCAAGGTATAGGCTTATCATATTTAACTAACAGAGCCAGTAACTTTGAAATTACTCCTAAATTGTAGAAATGTCTGATGCAGAGATTGAGATAACTTAGTATTGTTTAATGTATTATTGCTTACAATTCACTTGTTTGACTATTATGTGCGACTAAGTGAACTGTAAAAAGTGTGTGAAAGGCAGTATGTGAGAATGATTGACTGGGAGATTTTTAGGTTGTTAGACAAAAGCAAGTGACTTTGTGGTAGGGCTAGGAGTTTGTCTGCGTGTTTTAGGGTTGGAGGAGGGGTTAGTTATTGCAAGCAGTTCTGGAGACCATGGAAGGCAATGGACATCCAGTTGCTGTATGGGATGCAGAAGATAAGTGGTATCAATATTGGCATGTTGGAAGGAAACTGATATGACTTGTGGCTAGAGAGTACAGAGCTGTTTTAACTTGAGTCCAAAATAGATGGGGGCAGACATGATACTGATGCACAAAATGTCAGGTAGATGTGTTGAGTTCATATTGAACAGGAAGGGCAGAGGAGAATAGGGGACATAGGCAGATTTTAGAGAGGAGTATTGAAGTCTGCAGTCAGACAGCTGCAGAATTTTAATCAAAATCTAATAAAACTGGGAGGGAAGATGGAAAAAACAGGTAAAGGCTATTCTGATTATAATCCATGAAGGTATCTAGAGTTGAGGCAAGTTCATATGTAAACGTTTCTAATTATGACTTCATTATGTTCAGAAACTGCTATCAGTACAAGTAACGTACAAAGGAAAGCAGTTAATTGCAAAAACCATGGATGCCTTAAAACAAAAATAATGAATATAATAGGTTATTCAACCTGTTCATTATTCTGATAGCAATTTAAAATGGCTGTCTTTTTTAATGTTGTTAGGTGAATGGAGAAACTGCACTATAGGAACACAAATTTTCCTTTAATGTGCAGGAATAAAGTAGTGGTCTGTGCTGTCTCATGTATGAATTTTTTTCATCTCAGTATTTCTCCAGATCACTTGTTGCACAGTTGTATGTGTATTTTTTTGTCAATAGTTTTTCTTTTTCTTTTTACATTAATAAATGTCACAGATAAAAAACATCTTACAACATGACCGTATATATATGTTCTACATTGATGTCAATACCACAGGATATGGGTCGTACAACATATCTATTTGCACTATGTACATAGATGCTTTCACTGTTAATTCCACAGGTATACCGACAGTATATACATTCATAATATCCAAGTTATTATTTAATATCTGAACTTGTATGTGTTCTTCGGTTCCATTAGAGTGTATTTCTAAGTTGCTGTGTGATGAATTATGCTAATATGATATTAAAGGTTTGTTCCCAAATTTCTCTGGATTTCATGTTTTTGTTTCTTTTATCTATTACTATTTTATGAGCTAAAAGGTGTTGTATAGCTACTTGTTTAAAACCCTCCCAAGAGATATTTATCGTATCTAGCCATTTAAAAGCTATATACAGTTTCATTAGTAGGAAGATTGTTAAAAGTGCATTTGCTTGTTTTCTTGGTATGTTTGGTGGGAGAATGTGTAATAGAGTGAATTCCCAAGTTAATGTTTATGTTTGATAACCCATTTTTTGTAATTGTACCTTGAGAGAGTTCCAGAGTTTATAGACACATTTACAGCTCCAAAATACATGGATTAAGTCCGCTATCTGGTCCTTACAGTTTGGGCAGAAAGGTGTTGATGTGTTAAGTTTGTGTAGGATTGCAGGTGTAAAATATGCATTATTATTGATCATGAGCGGAGTGTAAGCTAACTTTTTGAGGGGTATAATCTTCAGTGTTAGATTGATTGCCTGGCTTATTTGCTGATCATCTGTGGATGGTTAAATTTTTCTCCAGTAGTTAGAGAAGGGGAGGTCTTTCTGGTATTTGATTTCATTTATCATTTTATATGAATTAGTAATAGTTTTCTTAGTTGTGTGAATAGTTTTTCAAAACCTGCTACAAGTTTCTATGTCACTATTAGTCATAGTAGCATTTTGGAGGTAACTGGAACACACAGTTCTTTGATTTGTCTTAGAATTATTATGTGTGATTTAGGGAGGTTTAAGTTGGTCCTCATTTCTTATATTGAGCAGTTAAGGTAAGGATAAATATCTTGGATTGTTTTATCTTTCAGTGTGGGAAAAGGGACTAAGTCCAGCATCTTATTATTTATTTTTAAATTTAGTTTTTTATGAAGGGGTTGCAGTATTGTCACGGCTTGTCCAAGGTTCATGAATTGAAAGAGTTTTTGCACTAAGTTGATAGAATGTTTTAAGGACTCTCTAATGTTATAAGTTTGTATTTCTTTCTGGTTCAGGAATGGAAGTGCTTTGGGATTGAAACCTAGAGCTTTAATATATCTATAATAGATTGTCACCCAAAGAGGAGACCAATTTTCCATTGACTGGTTATGTTCAGCTATTCTTACTGTTATGTTAGTGTTAATGATCAAGTAGTACATTTTAAAATCTGGTAAATTTAGTCCTCCTTTGTTTTTGGGGAGTGTTAATTTTGGATAGGAGATTCTGTTTTTTTTGGGTTCCCATATAAATTTTGCTAGGAAGGTATGAATTTGTTTGAAGAATTTATTATGTATTGTTGTCTGTGATGTCATGAATATATACATTAATCTAGGTAAAATGTTAATTTTGAGTATTGATACTTTGGCCAAGAATGGTAGTTTTAGGTTGTTCCATCTTTTACAGTCTTGCATTATGTTTTGCCATTTAAGGTTTACATTGCGTTGGTAAAAGTCTTTATTATTCTGGAAAAAGGTGATTCCCAGGTATTTAGTTTCTTCTTTTATTTTTATTGTGTTTAACAATGGTATTAGTGAGATGAGTTTGGGTGTTTTTAGGGGGAAAATATTAGTTTTATTGAGGTTTAGTTTGTAGTTAGACATAGTCGAGAAATGTTCAATTGCAGCTACTTTGTTTATATCTGAATTTGGTGTATTGCAGTATATGTTCAGATCATCCGCAAATGCAGTGAGATATATTTTGAAGTTGTGTGTTGATGGAGGATTGTGGTATGTGTTTTGTTTAATGTATAGAAAGAGTGGTTCTAGGTAGAGGTTAAATAGGAAGAGTGATAATGGGCATCCTTGTCTTGTTCCATTTTTTATTAGAATCCTATTTGACCAAGTTTTATTTATATAGAGAGATGTGTATGGGTTGCTATAGAGAGTTTGAATGATCTGAATGAAGTTATTGGGCATATTAAAGTAGGGTAGTGTTTGCAGTAAAAATTCTAGGTTAACCCTATCAAATGCCTTATGGGCATCCACTACCATTGTGTAGCTGTTGATATTGTATCGGTTAGCGTAGGATATTAGTGCATCTAATGTTAATGTATTGTCACTAGTCTGTCTGTGTGGCATAAAACCGGATTGTTCTGGGGAGTTGATTTTCTCTATCGGATTTTTCATTTTGTTTGCAAGTACAGAGGTAAATATTTTAGTATCTATATTTAAGAGGGAGATGGGTGTGTAGCTGTCAGGTTTTTTTGGGGTCTGTGTGTTCTTTTAATATAAAGATGGTTTTAGAGGCATTAAAGTGGATATCATTTATTTTATAGTTTATGTAATTCAGTGTATAGTATAGTAGTTTGCTATCAAGGGGGAAAATGCTTTGTAAAATTCTGATGCGAGTCCATCTGGACCCGGAGCCTTATGTGCTTTTAAGTGTTTGATTGTTGTAATAATTTCACTGATGGATATCGGTTCAGTTAGTTTTTTTTTTGTTGGTCTAAATTTAGTTTAGGGAATTTCAGTTTTTGAAGGAAAAGAGTTCTATCTTCCTTTGAGGTTTGTAGTATTTGTGCTGCATATATTTGAGAGTATATTTGTTCAAATGTTTTAATAATGTCTTCATTTTTGTGTAGTTTTTGTCTCTCTAGTTTATTTCTGATATATTGGAGGCATTTTTGTGTTGGGAGATGATTCTGGCCAGAGCTCTAGATGGTATTTGAGCTTCTTCTGCATAAGTGGCTAACATTCTGGCTTCATAAAAAGATAGGTTCCTGGTTTCTAACATATATAGATTCCTTTGCAGTTTTAAAAGTTCTGCTCCTGTTTGGTTCTTGGGGTTATTTATTAGTTCTTTTTCAAGATGCTCTATTTTCCCTTTCAGTGTATACTCCTCTTTCAGTTGTATTTTTTTTATCGTATGCTGCTTTTTTGATAAACAATCCTCTAATTTGTGCTTTGGTTGCAGCCCATTCTATGTCAGTTGGTACTTGGGAGTTAGTGATATTTGTAAGAGCTATTTTTAGTATTGCTTCTGTTTCTTTTATTACATCCATTTTGGAAAGTAAATTAGGGTTTAATGACCAATTATGACCCCTATTCTCTTAATATACCTTTTTGTCCCAGTTAATGTTCAGTGTGATTTTGGAGTGATCTGAAAAGAACCTGGAATGTATAGTTATTGTTGGGTCCATGTTAATGAATATGTCAGAGATTAAGAAGTCGTCTATCCTTGACCACATTTTGTGGAATTGCAAATAGAATGTGAATTTCCCTGTTTTATCTTCACTGTTCCCATATTTAAAAGGGTTGCATAGTTTGAAGTCTTGTTTGAGTTCATTAAGGGCTAATGTGGCTTGTTTATTATGTGATTTGGTCAGATTAGACTTATCCTTTTCTGGGTTTTGATATGTGTTCCAGTCACCTCCAATGACTAGGTAGTGATCTTTAAATTGGTTTAAGGTTGGGTATAATGACATAAAAAAGTGTTGTTTGGTATTACAAGGTCCGTAAACATTAAGTACCATTATAGGTTTTGGTATTGTAGGACTAGTAAATGTTACGTAACACAATCTTCCCTCCTTGTCAGCTTTGGTTTTAAGCATTTTTTCCTTATGTTGTTTTTTAATTATTATGGCCGCCTCAGCACTGTTTGTTTTCCCCTCTGAAACTATGATTTGACTTATCCATTTCTTTCTGCTAATTTCTGCCTATTGCTCTGCAGTCAAGTGTGTTTCTTGTATTATGAGGTTGGCTGTGGTTTTTAATGTAAGGTGTAAGAATAGATGTAATGGGATCCTATCTCGCCTACATTCATAACTGATGGGCTCGGAGCCGATCTATCGGCTCCGACTCGGCCAACTAGTTCACTAGAACGAAGTCTCTTATTGGCTGGGCTACTCCCTATCCCAGGATGCACTACACCTGCTTCCCTAGATCTCATTTGCCGCTTTACAAGCTGGACGTGGTCTCGACTTGGCTGGAGCTAAGTGGTTTCTTTTACCTTTACTGGTCTTTGACCTTGGGGTTTTTCTTCTGAAAATTGTTAAAAACAGCTGTTTTAACAACTACTCTCTGTAATTTGTGTCTTTGATAATTTATTTTGTGTGTGAAGTGATTTACTGGTATTCTTTTTCGTTGTCGGGCAAGGCCCGTTTAAGTTAGAGGGTCTTTGCCCTACTTTTGAGAGTTTGTGTCATTATTTTTCTTCAGGCTAAGCCCGTTTAAATTAGAGGGCTTTTGCCCGTTGTTAATGTTGTTGTTGTGCGTGCTTACTGTGTTCTCTTGTGAGGTAAATCTCCCTCTCAAGAGCTCGTGCCTTTTTTCTCGTGCTCTACAGTTGGCGCTAACCTTTTGTTTTTAGACTACCTTTCTTACTGTACAATGTCTAAAGAGCAGAAGTCAGGATTTAAAAAATGCACTCGGTGCAATTACAAAATGTCTATAACAGACAGTCATTCAATATGCGTGTATTGTTTAGGGCCTAAACATCTACAGGAGACATGTAGTGTCTGTCATGCTTTCTCCTCTAGGGTTCTTCAAGAGCGCAAAAATAAACTGGTCTTGAAGGGCCTTATTAAGCCCTCTTTCGAGGAAGCTTTAGATTCTCCTGTTACCTCTAAAAAGAAAAGATAGTCGGCTCCGACAAGTCCCTCGGAACCGACTGCTAAAAAGCAAAAGTCGACCTCTTCTTCCTCGGCTCCACTGACTTCGGGGCCGAGGGTCGAAGGGTCTGCCTCGATGCCTCTTTCCTCGGCTCCATTACTTCCGGAGCCACAGGTTGGAGTATCGAGAGGCGAATCACCTCCATCGGTTCCAATGGTTTCGGAGCCGGTGGAGGTGTGCAGCTCAGACTCTTCCCCCTCGGCTCCGAAGAAAAAAGCTCCTTCGGCGCCGATGGTGGTCCATGCTGTGGTGGAATCGGCACTGATAGTGTTGGAGCCCTTTCGGAGCCGGTCCCCTACTCTCTCAGAGCCGAGAGGAAAGCCTTCTCGTCTGTCTACCTCCTCTAAATCTTCAAAACTTTCTGATTCATATCTGGATAGGGTGATACAGAGGCTTTTCCAGTCTCCAGTTTTTGCTCAAATGGTCTCGGCTCCAGCCCAGTTGGCTTTGGAGCCGATCCCCTCTCCGAAACATTCGATTCCTCCTCCAACCTCCTCGGAGCCGTTGGAGTCGGTGATGGTGGAGCAGTGCGGAGCCATACGGTCGGAACCGAGACCCCTTCGAGGTCTGTCGGCACTGACTATGGTTCCTACCCTGTCCTCGGGTTCAGGGTTTGGTACTGGGACTTCCTCAGCCAGGCCCGAAGGGAACACTTTGGGGCTGGGTGCTTCGGTGCCTAGTCTTCCCCTCGGAGCATCGGCTGCTGGAATTCCCAGTGCCATCGTGGCCTCTAGACCAGTGATCTCCATGGAGTCTGGAGGTCTGGCCTTTGAGGCCATGAGGAGCGCGCTGGCCATGCCCTTGCCGGCTCAGCAGGCTTCTACCTCACCGTCCCTAGACCTGGAGACTGGTGCTTCTGCTGTGTTGCAGTCCCCCAGCAGCGGGGCCCCAGGGCCTGAGGATAACCCCATTGGGGGTTCCCTTCTTCCTGGGGGTCCGTCCGAAACTGCTTCGGACGAGCCCCCATGGAAGAAATTGTGCAAGAGGAAGCACGTGGACTCCCAAGATGAGTCTGTTACATCGGATACTGACCTCGATGACGTGGAAGGGTCCCCCAAATCATCTTCGGATGATATCTCTTTCTCAGATATCCTGGAGATTCTGAGACAGAGAGGAGATTGGCAGGCCAAAACCCCTTCAGCTGAGGAGTCAGTCTTCCTCAAGGCCTTCGGGGCCCAGCCTCCACCTCCTGGGTGTCTCCGCCCTTCGATGAACTCCTTGATTTGGTTTCTCGAAGGGCGTGGGAACACCCTGATTCTGTGGAACTGGTGCCTGCGAGACCTAATAAGTTTCTTTCAGCCCCCCCCCCCCAGAAGGAATTTCTGACGAAAGCTGTTCCCGTAGATGCTATGGTGGTGGCTTCTGCCACACAGCAGGACGTGGCAGAGGCTTCAACGTCTATCCACCCTCCTAATAAGGATTCCAGGAGCATGGATAGGTACGGGAAGCGTACCCTGTCTTCAGCAGCCTTTACCTTACGGTCGCTGAACTATTTATGTCATTTTACCAGGCTCCAAAGGGACCTCCTTAAAGAGCTAAGTGACTCCCTTACTGGTAATCTACCTGAGGTGCTAGCCCCTACTGTTGGCGCCCAGATGACTACCTTGTTCTCCATTGTAAACTCGTCCATGAGGCTCATTTCGTATGCGGCCGAAGGGGCTAGTAGAGCAGCGGGAACAGGCGTAGCCCTCAGGAGACACGCCTGGTTACGTTTGTGTTTATTTGCGGAGGCCTTCAAGTCTTCCTTCGCCGACGCCCCCTTTGATGGGTCATCTTTGTTTGGACCCAAGGTGAAGGACACACTAACTCAGTGCGAGCAGGAGGGCAAGACCTTGACTGCCGTTGGGGCCCGCTTTTCCGCTCCTTCTAGGCCTTACCCCAAGGTCCAGAGAGGAGGGAAAATGTGGTTCAGAAAATCTCAGAGGTCTTTCCCTACTCCACCCAGTGATTCCCCCTCCAGAGGCAGGGGGGGGGGGATTCAGGAAGACACCGTCCCAGAGGTGGCAGAGGCCCCCGTAATTCTGGAGACCGCGATTCCTTTCGTGGTTCTTCCTACAATCAGCGTCCCTGAGTTGTTTCCCGACTGTGCAGCTCCGGAGCCAGTCGGGGGTCGTTTTGCGGAGCACCCACAAGCTTGGGAATCTATAACAAGCGATCAGTGGGTGCTTCGGATTATTACCGGAGGCTATCTCATCCCCTTCAACAAGCCCCCCCTTTCCTTAAGGGTAATCCCGGACGTGCCACCCAGTCAGCGGGATCAGGCAGCAATAGAGATTTCAAAGCTGCTAAAAAAAGGAGCCATCCAGCCTGTCCCCACCGACCAGATCGGATCAGGAACTTACTCAAGATTATTTTTGGTGCCAAAAAAGACAGGGGACTTCAGGCCCATTTTGGACCTCAGTTCATTGAATCATTTTGTGGAAAAGTCCAAATTCCGAATGGTCACCCTTCAATCCATTCTTCCACTGCTGGAGAAGGATGCATGGATGTGCTCCATAGATCTCCAGGACGCTTACTATCACATTCTGATAGCTCAAGAGTCCAGGAGACACTTACGCTTCCGCCTCGGAGTCAGTCATTTCCAATTCCGAGCACTGCCCTTTGGTCTCACCACAGCCCCAGGGTGTTCACCAAGTGTCTGGCAGTGGTGACTGCTCACCTGAGGAGTCTAGGATTCCAAGTTTTTCCATATCTGGACGACTGGCTCCTTACTGCCACCTCCGAGCATCTACTATTTCAGGCGCTCAACGCCACGTTCACCTTGGGCCGTTTCTTGGGGATTACGTTCAGTTGGCAAAAATCTGTACTACAGCCATCTCAGCGTATTACTTTTATAGGCGCAGACTTAGATACAAAAAGGATGCGCCTTCTTACCGGCGGCAAGAATTCAGGTTCTGCAAAACCAAGTCAAATCCTGTCTCCCCCTATCAAGAGCTCCGGCCCATCTGATCCTACAACTGTTGGGCTCGATGGCGTCAACTATACTCCTAGTCCCCTTAGCCAGACTTCACATGCGAATTTTGCAATGGCTCCTATCGGTTCAATGGTCCTATCAGGAACTCCCCTTGAACCATTTAGTCATGATCACGGAGAGTTGCCGTCGGGATCTGCGTTGGTGGCTCCTCCAATCCAATCTCGACCAGGGGCGACCCTTTATCCCTCAACCCCCTGTTTCCACTGTGACCACGGACGCCTCCCAGGTAGGGTGGGGGGGTCATTACCTGGACAGGTTGGTCCAAGGCACATGGCAAATCCAGGAAACGCATTTGCATATCAATATCCTGGAAATGAGAGCGGTTCTTTTGGTACTTCAAGCTCTCCATCACGCTCTCCCGCAAGGTCCGATTGCTATCCTATCCGACAACATGTCGGTGGTTTGGTATATAAACAAGCAGTGTGGAACCAGGTCTTACCCACTGTGCAGAGAAGCCATGAGACTTTGGCACTGGGCGGTAGCTACCAACCGCTTTCTAATGGCAACGCACATACCGGGGAAATCCAATGTGATTGCGGACAGATTAAGCAGGACCATCCTGTTACCCCACGAGTGGTCCCTCAACCAGAGAGTGGCTGCAAAAATCTTCGCCAAATGGGGCCTCCCTTGCTGCGACCTGTTTGCCAGCCCCCACAATGCGAAGTGCAGAGAGTTCTTCACGCTGATCCCCTCCCAGGGACAGATTCCCAGGGACGCTCTGACCCACATTTGGCCCCCCGGTCTTCTTTATGCCTTCCTCCGGTTCCCTCCTACCGAGGGTGATACAGAAGGCCATTTACCTGGAGAGCGAGATGATTTTGATTGCCCCGCACTGGCCTCGTCAAGTTTGGTTTCCTTTCCTACAGAGGCATGCGATAGAAGGTCCATGGTTTTTGGACCCAGTGCCAGACCTGTTGACTCATCAGTCAGGACAACTTCACCCGTCTCTCAGGTCATTGAAGTTGGCGGCATGGTTACTCCACTTCCATCCTTAGTCCGAGACTATTCCCTTTCTCCGGGGGTGATCCACATATTATCTTCTTCTCATAAACCTTCCACTGTCAGACTTTATTCCAGCAAGTGGAAAAGGTTCACCTTCTGGGCTCAGCAACGAGGTATAGACCCCCTTACTGCCCCAGTATCGGAGGTTCTGAATTTCTTGGCCTCTCTTTTTCAGTTGGGCTCTTCAGTTTCCGCGATTAAGGTTCAGCTAGCGGCTATCTCTAATTTTCATGCTTCTGTTGAACCTTCATTGATGTCTCACAAACTTTGTAAGGCTTTCCTTAAAGGAGCATGGCTCCTTAGGCCTCCAATATCTCACCCTGTCCCCCCTTGGGACCTAAATATGGTTCTTGCTGCCTTAACTGCCCGCCCTTTCGAACCAGCTGCTACCTGCGATTTGAAATTTCTGTCCTGGAAAACTACCTTTTTAGTGGCCATAACTTCGGCCAGGCGGGTTTCAGAACTTCAAGCTCTTTGTTCTGATCCTCCCTATTTGATTTTTCACAAACATAGAGTGTCCTTGAAATTAAATCCCTCCTTTTTACCAAAGGTAGCTTCTTCTTTCTGTATTCAACAAACTGTAGAGCTCCCTGTATTTTTTCCAGTGTTCCCTAATAACGCAGAATATATCTTTCATCAATTGGACGTCCATAGACAACTGCGTTTTTATTTGAATAGAACCGCTCAGACGCGGAAATCAAATCAACTGTTTGTTTCCTTTGCAATAAACAAATTGGGTCAACCAGTAGCTAAAACCTCCATAGCTAAATGGATTAAGGATTGTATCTCTTTCATTTATTCACAGGCTAACAAAGAGCTTCCCTTTCCAGTCAAGGCTCATTCTACCAGGGCAATAGCTACTTCTGTAGCTTTTCACTCCAAATTATCAATAGATGATATTTGTGCTGCGGCTACCTGGACTTCTCCGCACACTTTCATTTCTCATTACAAATTGGATCTGGTGTCTCGAGGCAGGGCTTCCTTTGGTTCCACAGTTCTCAGGAGTGTTTTCCAATGAGCCACCCGGGATTTAGGCGCTAGGGACGCTGTCCCATCAGTTATGAATGTAGGCGAGAGAGGATCCCATTACATCTTTTAGTTATGTACTTACCATAACTTCGGATGTATGGGATCCATCTCGCCTACATTCATACGTACCCACCCTCCTTCCCCCTTCCATTGGGATTTAGAGGAGATGTAGTTCCATTTGGAGATCTTCTCTTGAAGAACTTTAGTTGGTTGTAGTGACTACTATTTTTTCTCTGTTTGCATGTATGTATGAAAGCGAACAAACAAGATCTGGGGAAGCAGGTGTAGTGCATCCTGGGATAGGGAGTAGCCCAGCCAATAAGAGACTTCGTTCTAGTGAACTAGTTGGCCGAGTCGGAGCCGATGGATCGGCTCCGAGCCCATCAGTTATGAATGTAGGCGAGATGGATCCCATACATCCGAAGTTATGGTAAGTACATAACTAAAAGTTTTCTTTTCTTCTTGTTTTGGAGCCCTTTAACGTTCCATGATTCTATTTCCCACATTTATTCATTAGGTGTATTCCTTAGATATGTCATGTATATTAGTTTTGTTTTGTTATCTTTGTATCTGTTACTGTGTGATGGTTTAGGAAAGCATCTATTTATCCCTGTCCCTGCTCTGTGGTATGTGTATTATTTTAAGTTCTGCTCATCAGAAGCAGGATATAAGTTGCTTTTAGGGGCTGTTTCCTGTCTCTCAAGCATGTTGTGCACAGTTCTTTGATAAGTCATAAGACCTTTCCAGATGTTCTGTGATTTATGACCATAAGGTTTATAGGTGATGCTCATTTGAGTACACTAGATATGCATGGTTACCCCACTGAATGCCAACTACTGACTTGATGCACTGAGTCAGACTAATGTGTTACTAGGATTTTTTAGCTAAATCAGCACATAATTGTCATTTGCTTTTCATGACATACTTTTGAAATATTTAACACCCATCTAAAAGGCCAGTCAGTACTTCATTACTAGAGCAGATGCCTTTGGAATGCTTCAGTGTCAGTAATGAGATTTTATCTTCACTTCTTGTAACCGTATTACTAGTTGTGATTTTGTTCAAAAGGTGTTCTTTACACTTGCTACAATACTATTTGTATTTTACTAACATTTTAACATTCTTAAGTTCACTGTAACTGCAGTGTTTCTGTTGCACTTGCTAAAGATGGTTTCTTTCTCTACCTCAGGTTATAAACATGTCTGATGAACTAGCCCAGTTAGAGGCCAGCTTAAAGGAGGCCGAATCTCTTTGTGCCAGCAACAGTGAAATTAATGAAATCTTGGATGCATCACAAGCTACCACAGAAACTGCACTTCATTCTCTTATAGAGACCTTGAAAAACAAAGATTTTGTGTTAGCAATTGGACAAATCAAGGCTTTCAGGTAAATTATGGAATGTTTAATCTGTAGATGCTGTTGTACTGCTGACACATTGTTAAAGCTGACAGCTGCAGCACTTTAAGAACTGGCCCAGATCTAGAGAGTTAATGGCATAAGAAATGTAAGTAAAAAATGCACATCATACTGTTTCAGCTGTGTTTTTAAAACCAAATTCAGTTTTTCATATTTATGCATTCTTCTGTACACTTAAGTAGTCTAAATTGTACTTGCACAGTCCAAATTACATATACGTAGTCCTTGTGTAGTTGAAACAGTGTGTCTTATTAATTTGTCACTTTTTAGTGCAGGAAACTGTCATACAGTTAAATCAAATATGTAGAGCTTATCCAAACAGTCTTATCTTGGTTTGTGGTTGACTGTGCAGTATACTGGGAAGAGATTTTATTTGAATTTATATTTTATTTTTTATCACTGTATCTGATGTCAGTTTCATTCATTCCTCAATTGAAGGGTCTCAGATCCAACCTCGGAGCCAGCATGGCTGCATTTACTTAATAATGAATCCAGTTCATGAGCTCCTCCCTTTACCCACAATGTGCCAGAACCCTGTAATACCTCTGATCTAGTTTACCCCTTCTTCACGTCAGACACAGATTCCACTCTCGAGTTTATAGGATGTTTTTCTTCTGATTTGTGAGTGTAATTTACTGTTTGTATCACTTATTGTTCTGTCTTTTAGTTTCACTCTCAGCCTTCCTGCCTTTCTTTACGAGTTGGTAGCATTATTCACTTTCCTTTTCTTACCCTTTTTTCTGGTTGATAACATCGCTGGTACTTCTGCCATCTTTCTCTGCTTTCCTATCCTCTCATTGGTACACCCTTTGCTTTATTTTTTCCTTAGCAAAAAAAAAAATCTTTTTTTCTCCATGTTTTTCTCTCTTTATCATGGCTGAAAACCTATGGGTTTTAAAAACTGCACTTCCTGTGGACACAAGATACCTAATCCTGATGCCTACAGGGAGTGTCTATACTGCTTGGGAGTGTCCCATCTTGAAACTCCATGCTCCATTTACATTCGATTTAAATCTAGGTTCTTGATTGATCGCTGCAGCAAGTTAGTTTTGAAAGGATTACTTCCCTGTTCTGCTACATTTTCTGTTTTATCTGTTTCAAGGACAAAAGTCTTATTCAGAGACCAGGGAACACAGAAAATGGTCTCCCAACTGTCCACTGAAAGCAGCAGAAATTATGAAAAGATCGGATCTGACCCAACTGTGGGGACAGTTAAATCTCAGAGAACCCAATCCCCTCGTTTTTCTCCAGCGCCCATTTCCCCATGGCTGTGTTCACCTTTTTTCCAAGAAACACCAAGGAGGATGCCACGTTCCCTTTCTACCTTGTACTTTGTCAGGACTTCCAGGAGCTTATCCAGCACAGATGTGGAAAGGATGCTGAGGAATTTTCTCAGGGCTCAGATTCAGATGGGGGTGTTATTGGTTCCATCTCCCATCGGATCCGTGAGCCACTAACCTACTTGTCATTTGCTTATTTCTCCTTCTGTAAACCATCCAATTTTGGAGTCCTCAGATCTGAGAATCCTGAGAGTCGATGTGTTGGATTCAAAGACAGCTAGGTCATTGACTGTGTCCCTGACTTGTTTGGTGCCAATCCCCGTAGAGCAGAATGAGCAGCTTCATTGCTGGATTGGGGGAATGGGTTCAACTTTGAGGTTGTCAAAGCCACCCCTTCCCCTCAGCTTTGGCACAGGAAAGCTTAGATATGACTCCTCCCTTGTGGCTGGAGAACGGGCAGTGTCGGGGCTCATCAGCATCTGGGGCTTCGGCTCCATTGTGGCTGGCCAAATCTTCTACCAGTCCTTCTGCCTTTGAGATGGTGGAAAGGGCTTTCTGTCATCTAAGAGTCCAGTCTACCCTTATGTATTCAGAACCTACTCCATTGCCACCATCAGGTCTGAGTTCTGATCCTCATCAGCTTATCTAGCAGGTACAGCTGGCCCACTTGAGCATCCAGGCAGTTCCTCTTCAGCAACTTGCCCTCTTTTCTGACACCTGTCCAGAAGAGGTCGTGCAGAAGTAGGCATATAGATTCCCCTAAGACACTGACTTCAGTGAAGGAGAGTGGTCCCCAAGGTCTCCACCAGAAGATATTCTCCTTTGGAGATATTCTAGAGACCCTTAGCCAGATGGGTGGATGGTCTTCCGATGTTCATCGTGTTACCCTGCTGCAGTCATCACACTTGGTTTATCCTGCCATCAGGCGATCCCGCAGTCGGCCAGAGTTCCAAAGTCTTGGTCCGGCGTCGGTTGCTGTCGCTTCTTCCCTGACATCAGTGCGCCAGGGATATATAAGAGGCATCCAATGCCATTTTCTTCAGTCTTTCTTGCCACGCGGTGCCCGAAGCAGAAGCAGTTCGCAAGTGCCGGTCGGCCGACACCTGAGATTTTCGAATCAAATTTCGGTCCGAAGTCTTCAATAAAGCTAAGTACCCTGTTGGGGAACCTTTTCTTGCCTCAGTCCGATGTCAGAAAAAGTTAACAATTGCATTTCTTGTGGGAAGCAAATACCTCACAAGGACTTCCATTCTTATTGTATTCCTTACCTAGGCCCAGACCACGACGTCACAGGTTGTCAGTTTTGTGCTAGGTTTAATAAACGCACTGTCAAACACCGTTTTGACTTCGCACGACAGTACTTTGGTAGGAAATTTAATTAGATCATCCCGTTGGAGCAGCCGACGACCAACATGCATAGAAAACGCAAGGATAAGGACAGGCAGCCTAGGACTAAGCCAGATTCTGAGGCCTCTGCTGGGCCTGTCGCCGGTTTTTCGGTTTTCAGTGAGGCGCCTACGCAGCCCCAGACGACCGCAGAATTGGAACCCCAGACAGCTGCGGATTCTCAAGCGGAGTGTACTAGGCTGTCGCAGCCATCTTCATTTGGCCCTTCCGACACCGGAGCAGGAGGAGATCCCAGTGCAGTAGAAACACCTTCGGTTGCAGAAGGTGTCTTCAGACCGACTACACTCACCATTAAATCTTATGCTAAGCTTAAAACTCCATTAAAACCAAAAAAGACTGTACATCAGTCTCCAGTTCAAGGCCCCATGCCTAAGAAACAGATGCTTAAGATGGCTGAAAATTTGATTACCCTAATCAGGGGTTCCCATCCCCCTCCAGATAAAAGACCAAGACAAGAGGAGGATTATGCTTCCTCTGACCAGGTTTCAATTTCCTCAGATTCTTCTGAGGAACAGGATTACACTTTTCCCCCTTATGAAGACTCTGATGCTGAAGACTCTATTCCCTCAGCATCCCCCCCTGAAGACTACTCCTTTGGGGAAACTTTACATACCATGAGGGAACATTTCCACTGGGAAGGCCAGGACTACTCTGATTCTAAGAAAATGCTCCGAGAGTTCCTTTTACTACCCCAGCACAGACCACTTGCTATCCCTCCAGTTTTAGACATTGTGGATGATGATTGCTTGGAGTCTAGTCTAAATTCAGACTCTCTACCTCCTTCTCCAGCCAAACCAGACAGATACTACAGAGTACCTGATTCTCACAAATTCCTTTATAAAAGCCCTGTGGCTGACCCAGAAACAATTTCCCAGGGTCCCAAATGGGCTAAAGCTTCTATGGCTAAAAATCCTGTGCCCTCTGAAAGGGATTCCAGAGCCCTAGATAGATGGGAAAAGAAGATATACACCTCAGCTACTCTGACTATGAGAGCATTAAATTGTCAGTTTCACATGCTGAAATATCAGCAATTCCTAATGTCTCAATTAAAACAAAAAAATGAGCACACATTCAGAACAGTCTGAATTCAAGGAAATGCAGGATCTGTTGCATGCAGCTGAACAGGTGGGCAAACATACTTTACAATGTGGATTTGATTCATTGGAAGCTTCCTGTAGAGCAGCTGTTACTGGGTCTGTCATACGTAGACATGCTTGGTTAAAAGAACAAACCCTACCTGATCATGTTAAGGCAAAATTATTGGATGCACCTTTACAGAAGGATGTATTATTTGGTGTCAAAGCAGAAGAGGTTTTAAAGAAAATGGAGGATAAGGCAAAGTCTATGCAGACGGTCAAGGATTTGTTACAGGTAAAACCCCCACATTTCAGCAGAAATTGGCCAACAAAAAAATGGTCCTTTCCAGCTTCTGACAGGTCACAGAGGGGCAAAAACAGATGCCCAAGGGGCAGAGGTCAGTCACAAGGCCCTTACAAACCTCGCCAATGGGGTACTGCTACCCAGAAAGGAGGAGAAGACAGGCCCCAAGCTAGTAGAAGACAAACACAATGACTCAACCTTCAAACTACCAAGCAAATCTTTCTTGACAGCTCCCTTGGGAGGAAAATTAGCACTTTTTACAGACAACTGGCACATCATCACAAAAGACAAATAGGTCCTAAACATTGTCTCACAAGGATACAGAATCCACTTTCATACCTTGCCAAGGATAAAAGGAATGCCAAACCTGCCACCAAATCAATGGGCAGAGGCACAAAAACAAATTACAGCTCTCATGGACATGAGCCATTCAGCAGGTACCTACACAGGAGCAAGGACAAGGATTTTACTCAAGACTCTTTCTAGTCCCCAGAAAGGAAAAAGCATGGAGACCCATTCTGGATCTTTCAATTCTGAACACCTATCTGCAAGTACCAAAATTCAAGATGCTAACACTACAGCAGCTTCTTCCCATGCTGGGCAAGAATGCTTGGCTAATAACATTGGACCTCAAGGAGGCATACCTGCATGTCCCTATCAGACAAAATTGCAGAAGATACCTCCGCTTCATTGCAGGTTCAACCCATTATCAATTCTCTGCACTGCCCTTTTGCTTATCTACTGCACCCAGGGTCTTCACAAAATGCCTGGCACCAGTAATTGCATACTGCAGACAAAGAGGAATTCAAATATACCCATACCTGGACGACTGCCTTATTCAAGCAGAAAGCAAGGACATTCTTTTAAAGCATCTGGCATTTGTCAAACACCTTCTAAGTTGCCTAGGGTACACAGTAAACGAAAAGAAATCAAAACTAGTGCCCTCACAAAACATAATATTCCTGGGTGCCAGCTTGAATACAATGGCCCAGATGGCTCATCTCTCGCCAGACAAGCAACAACAGCTGACTCAATACTTCAAAATAATGGCAATAAAGACCCAACTCCCTGCAAGAAGAATTCTGCAGGCCTTGGGATTCATGGCATCTTGCATACTACTAATACCATTTGCAAAACTGCATATGAGGAAATTACAATGGTACCTGAAAAGCGTATGGACTCAGCACAGCCACAGCTTGGAAACAATGATACCACTCATTCTCTGCCTTCAACAGGAGTTTCTATGGTGGGCACAGGCATGTCACCTCAACAAGGGTCAGCCTTTCACCTTGCCCACAGCCAGGCAAACCATGACAACAGATGCATCGGACTATGCCTGGGGAGCACACATGGCAGGACAGTGCATTCAGGGCAAATGGAATACAGATCAAAGGCATCTGCATATCAATCAAAAAGAAATGCTAGCAGTACAGAATGCCCTAACAGCTTTCAAGGACCTCTTACACCCAGGACAACTAATAATAAAGACAGACAATACCACAGTAATGTGGTACATAAACAAGCAAGGGGGCACACATTCCTACCCTCAATGCAGGCAAGTAATGACCTTGTGGAACACAGCACTGTCTTACCAAGTTCAACTACAAGCACAATTCCTGCCAGGAAAGAAAAACACATTGGCAGACGACCTAAGCAGAAACATCATGGATCCCCATGAGTGGAAACTAGATTCACAAGTATTTGCAATGATAACTCAAAAATGGGAACGCCCAGACATAGATCTGTTTGCCAACCCCCAAAACTACCAACTTCAAAAATTTTGCACAAGGACATTCCACCCACAAGCTTGGAAAGTGGACGCCCTCTCATTCAGCTGGAAAACTTTAACAGTGTATGCCTTTCCTCCACTGCCTCTTCTAGCAAAGGTACTGCTGAAAGTCAGATTAGAGAGGCCACAAATGATACTCATTGCACCAGACTGGCCACGCCAACACTGGTATCCAATTCTAAGGAACATGGCCCACGGCCCACCATGGATTTTACCACAAATTCCTCACCTGCTCACCCAGCGAGACAATCAGATTCTACACAGCCAGCTCAAGACTTTAAACGTGGCTGCATGGCAAATTACCTAAACAACCAGCCAACACCTCTATCCAAAGCTGTTATGGATGTCATTATGGAGGCCAGGAGGCCCAGCACCAGGAAAACCTATTCAGACAAATGGAAAAGATTTTGCGCCTGGAACCAGGCTAAAGGCCAAAATCACCTTGATCCAAACATTCCACACATTCTACAATATTTAACTGAGATGTTGCACAAAGGGCTTTCCTTTTCATCTATTAAGATCCACGCCTCAGCAATTTCAGCTCACAACACAGATCCTCCTTTATTTTCACATCCACTTCTAAGACAGTACTTCAGAGGGGCTAAGAACATAAGACTGCACAGGAGAGCACCAACACCTACATGGGATCTCAACTTTGTTCTAGAAAAGCTTATACTGCAGCCCTTTAAACCAGCTTTTTCAGCTGATTTAAAATTTCTTTCATGGAAAACTGCCCTGCTACTAGCAATAACTTCAGCTAGAAGAATCTCGGAGCTACAGGCACTAATGGCAGTGGAGCCTTTCCTCATTTTTCATCAAGACAGAGTCTCTCTACGAACTAACCCTTCCTTTATGCCAAAGGTGGTATCCAGTGTGGCCCTAAACCAAACCATTCATTTGCCCACCTTTTTTCCAAATCCCCAGAACAAAGGAGAAAGACTCCTGCACTCTTTGGACATTCACAGGCAATTACGTTACTACTTGGATAAAACTAAGGCTTTCCGAAAATCTGACCAGCTCTTTGTAGCCTATGCTGCAGGATCACAAGGAAAAGCTATCTCAAAACAGACCATTTCAAAATGGATGGGACATTGCATACATTTCTGCTACACGCATCATGGGAAACCGGTACCTGCTAACATTAGGTTCCACTCCACCAGGGCTACAGCTACAACAGCAGCCTTTCTCGGGGGGGGTGCCAACCAAAGATATTCTGGAAGCTGCAACTTGGAGTTCAGTGCACACCTTCACCAAACACTATCACTTACCTCTATATTCTAAGACTAGAGCTGGTTTTGCCACTGCAGTTTTGCAGGGTTTACTAGCTTCTTCTTACCCTATTTAACTCCACCACCCATCCTTAGCTTTGGGATTCTACCCAAGTGTGATGACTGCAGCAGGGTAACACGATGAACATAGTACAGTTTTATACCTACCATAAATGTAGATGTTCGAGTGTTCACCCTGCTGCAGTCCAGGTTACCCTCCCTCCATCCCCTCTGAACTAGCTGGACTTATCTATACCTTTCTATCCTATACAACCTCTGTGGTGTATTTGCTTGTGCCTGAAGGTATTGTTTTATTTTATATGTACATTTTTACATAGCAATATATATTGCCTACCTATTGGGGGCACCTGACATCTGGGGCAAGAAAAACTGAAGAAAATGGTGTCGGATGCCTCTTATATACCCCTGGCGCACTGACGTCAGGGAAGAAGCGACAGCAACCGACGCCGGACCAAGACTTAGGGACTCTGGCCGACTGCGGGACCGCCTGATGGCAGGATAACCCAAGTGTGATGACTGCAGCAGGGTGAACACTCGAACATCTACATTTATGGTAGGTACAAAACTGTACTATCTGCCTTCTCAGGAGGAGTCAGTGTTTCTGGAAGCCTTCGGTTCTAGCTCATCTGCATCCTGGGTTATAACTCCCCCATTTGATGACCTTATAGATCTGATGGGCATGAAAGGAACCAGATACTGTAGAGCCCATTCCTCGTTGCCCCAACAAATTTCTCGCCCCTCTTAAAGACAGTTCCTGCAGATGCCATGGTTGTAGTAGTGGCCACTAAAGAAAAGCTGGCAGAACAGAGCTCTTCTGTCCATTCCCCTAACAGAGAGTCCAAGGCATTTTGGACAGATTTATAAAGCACGTTTACACCACAGTGACATTATTTGGCAAATTTCACTAGATTGTAGAGAGATTTGATTAACAAATTCTTCAAATCTCTTTCTGGGTCCTTGTCTATGCAGAGCACAAATGGCTATCTTCACAGCTGGCCAGCCATCAGTATATCTCTAATGCATCTATGAGGTTGATATTTCACGCAGCTGAAGGTACCTCATGGGTGATGGGTTCAGACATAGCCATTTGGAGACATGCCTATGAAATTTTGCGGAGCCCTTCAAATCTTTATTTATCAATTCTGTCTTTGATAGATCTTTCTTGTTTTTTCCTACACTTAAAGAAACGATGTCCCACAATGAGCAAGATGGGAAGACATTGTCTGCCATGGGAAGATGTTTTTCTATCCTGGAGAGATCCTTTTCCAAGAATCGGCATAAAAGTAAAAAGATGTGGTTCTGAAAGTCACAAGGTCCTTTCTAGGAGGGAAATTTCCCCAGAGGCAAAAGGCAGTGGGGGGAGGTCCAATGGAAGATGCTACCCTAGTGCCAGAAGAGGCCCGCAAAGCTAAAGGTTTTTAAAATACCTTCTCAGATAAACCCTTCCAGTGCTCCTGAAGTGTTGCCCAACTCTTCTTTACTGGAGACAGTTGGGAGGGCGACTGTCTTGCACCCAGAATCCTGGACATCAATTACAAATGACACCTGCATGCAAAAAATTGTATCCAGAGGCTGTTTCATTCCCTTTTTTTCACATCCCACCAACCAAACAGAAAAGGCTCCCCAGCATTTCACCCAGTCAGCAGGTGTTATCAGTCTTAAAAATTCAAAAGCTGCTAGACAAAAAAGTTATCCAGAAAGTCGTACCAGACCAGATAGGATTCAGAACTTACTCAAGGTTCTTTTTAGTGCCAAAGAAGACGGGGGACCTGAGACATTTCTGAATCTCAGCAATCTCAGTTTGTAAAGAACTCCAAGTTCTAGATGGTCACTGTTCAGTCCATTCTGCCATTTCTATGAAAGGACAATTAGATATGCTCTGTCGATCTTCAGGACATATACTGTCACATCAAAATGAACAGATGCTTCCAAAGATATCTGCACTTTCAGCTGAGGACCAGTCATTATCAGTTCAGAGCCTTACCCTTTGGTCTCACCACAGCCCTCAGGGTGTTCACCAAGTGTATGACAGTGTTAGCAGCTCACATAGGTGACTGCTCGGATTCAGAGCATTTCCATAACTAGATGACTGGCTCCTCACTACCCCAATGAGGCATCTCCTTGCAAAAGCCAGGGACTACTTGCTGCAACTATGTCAGTCTTTAGGCATCACAATCAACTATGCCAAGTCTCATCTACAACCTGTCCTAGTCTTGGAATTCATAGGCGCCTGTCTGGACACCACCAGTCAACTAGCATTTCTTCCATCAAAACAGAGTATAGTCTGTAAGATTTCAAGTGAGACAGATTCTTTCACACACCTCTCTTCCTCGGCAAAACTGTTCCTTCAGGCTTTTGTTCTGTGGCAGCTGCTGCAACCTTGGTCCCGATGGCTCAATTCTTTATGTGCATTCTTCAATTGACTCTAGATGTTCAGTGGTCGATTCTTCCAACATCCATTGTCCTCACCAATAAAACTCACTCAGGTTTGTGGAAATTTCCTGCTTGGTGGGTACAATCCTCAAAGTTTGTCAGGGATGCCGCTTTTTGTTTCCACACCTGGTAGCCACAGTGACCATCAATGCCTCCCATTTGGGGTGGGCGGACATTTCTTCGGATGGGCGGTCCAAGGCACTTGGTCCCTAAAAGAGGTGAATTTGCATATCAGTATTTTGGAGATGAGGATGGTCCTCCTAGCATTGCAGGCCTTTCAGGACTCCCTCCCACTGGGAACAATTGCTGTCCAAACAGGCAACATATCCGTGGTTTGGTGTATCAACAAACTGGGAGGAACCCAATCGTATCCCCCTAATCAAGAAGCAGTGCGTGTTGCAGGGGAAGATCTCCAACCAGTTTCTTATGGCAGCACTCATTCTGGGGAAATCTAGTGTGCTAGTGGTCAGATCTGAGCAGGTCCATTCTGATGACTCGTGTGGTCTCTCAAGTCAGTTAATGGCAGAGGATTTTCTGAACCGTGACCATCCAGATCTTCTTGTACTGAACTGATCGGTTTAATTTGCTGAGATTCAAGATTGGTCTTCAGTCCCCTGTTTTCCTTGTCCCTAAAAAGAATCTTGAGTAATTTCCAGACTCTCTCTGGTCTAGGGAGGACCTCTTGGATGACTTTCTTTTCTTTTTCTGACAGATTTTTTATTTCTAGTGCTGCTGCTTCACTTTGATTGGGTGGGACATCAGGGATTTTGCTTGATAATAGTGGTGGAGGATGGGAAAATGATATTGTATAACCTCTGTATATTATCCTCTACACACAATTCTCTTGTAATTTCTGACTAGGCTCTCTGGTGCAGGGATAGAGGACCCCTGGCTGCCTCCAGAGATGGACATTCGGGACTTCCATCAGGAGTGCTGATAGGATCTATCAGAGAATTTATTCCTAGATCTCTGGTTATGCGGACCACCTCTGCCACAGGGACAGTTTATTCCATAAGAGTCCCCTCCTGCCCTGTGGGAACAGTATCCATGTGAATCTTGGAAGGTTCTCTGGGATTTTTTGAACTGTAATTTCCATCTGCCTCATTGGTTCCTAGAAAAGGTCCGTTGAGGGGTCAAAAAACATATGGCCACATCAGACAGGATTTTCCTTTCTGCTCACACGTAGAGTGTGTGTCTGTAACTTTGGGATCAAATAAAAAACTTCTGTCTGACAAAGGAAGATTTGAAGGGTTCTGCAAAGTCATCCAGGTACATCCAGGCATGCCTTCTGGTGCCATGAGGTATCTTTAGGCACGTGGAAGATGAGCCTCATGGACAAGTTTGAAATGGACTGAAGGGTAGCCAGTTGTGAGGAAAGAGTACTGTCTGCCTCTGAGGATGTGGTTCCAGAGAGAGATTTGGAAATTTCTTTAATCAAGTATCATAACATGTGTCTGATAATTCACTGATCTAAGAACAAAGGTCACTGAAGCATAGGCATGCTTCCTGAACCTGTTCAGCACTCTAGACTCCCTGTTAGAGGGATGGACAGAGGAACCTTGTTCTGCCAGTTCCTTCCTAGTGGCCGTCACTATCAATGGGTACTCCCTTACTTCAATATGTTCTCTTCTTAGGTGGTGCCAGGGTCCTATCTGGTCTCTTGGGGATAGGCTCAATTGTGTCAGTTTCCTTCCATGTCTGTCAAGAGACCGAATCATTGAGTTCATTGGCAGGCAGTGTCACCCAGGGGGTAGATGGGCCAGCATCAAAAGCCTTCAGGAATGTAGACTCCTCTTGGGAAGGGTTATAAGAGGACCAACCACCCCTTTGTTTTAGGACTTATGAGATGTCTCCAAATGAGATCTTATCAGGTGGTGATCTGGGGGTCCCTTCCCTGTCATCAGTGTCCTCTGTGACAGATGCTCATGGAATGTCGAAGTGCCTAATATTACACTTCCTCTTCCTAGGGACTTCTTCAGTGGGATGGTCTGGAGAAGTGTCAGAAGAAATTACTGTATCCTGCTCGATTGCCTGGAGACTGGTTTGGGCAGGCTGTCCCAGTGGAGCAGATTATTTGAGGCTCTGGACACAGAATGGAATGGAACTGAGTAATTGGAGCCAAAGAGGAAAGAGAAGTCTGAAATCTGGGAACAGGGGAAGCTCTCTCTACTACCTTGAAGACAGAATGTCTCTAAGAAAATAACACCGACAGATCTGATAAGGCATGCTTACAGGACTGTTGGCTCCTTTTGGCTCCTTTTGCCCCGAAGGAAAACTTCTTGAGGAAGGAGTGAGAGCCGAGCTGTCCATCTCTGAGGGGCAGGGACAGCTCTGACAACTTTGGAGTCGAGTCCAACACCCCAGAGCTGGCACCGATGCTGCGGCTCCAAGAGCCATCCATCTCCAATGTACTCAGTGCCAGACCACTCAGAGACACCATCAGAGTCAAAGATGCCATCATCTTCAGATCTGAGGCAGACTTTTACAGAACCTTTGGTTCTGATGGCTTTGAAACCGAAGGTCGGATTGGAGAAAGAGCTGATAATGGAGTAGTAGTACTGACAAGGATCTCCGGACCCAAAGAGAACGGAGGAGGGGGAACTCCCATCATTATCTGCATCTTGAGGAACTTCTTCCTCATCCTATCCACATCAATTTCTGTAAGGGTCTTGAAAGATTGAATGGATGAGGCAATGGATGAAGATCTTGAATGGTGTTCGGGTGATTGTGCCAAAAAGGTGATGGGAGCCATGTGATGAATGGATATGTGAAGATTTTTGTGCTCTAAATTTCAGATCTGAATCTGTAGGATCTGACTTTTTAGCATGCTTAAGAGGACTTTCCAATGATGGAGCCGAAGCAGTAGATGCTGTCAGCTCCAGACATCTTTTACAAGACTCTAGTCGAGTATCTCCACTTTTGTCTGTTATTTTGGGGGGGTTGAGCCCCAGAGGCTATAGAAGTGGATTTAGAGTGTAGCAAGCCCCTAAGAATTAACTTATTCTTTCTGTCAGTCAAGGCACAGGTATTAAACCCCTTACAAATATCACAGTCAGCATCGAGGTAAGTAGGCCCTAAAGAATATACGCACTTTGAATGTGCACCCGAGTTGGGAATTTTGTGGCTGTAGGCCACACATTTTTTTTAAACTTGAAGATTTATCAGACATAATAGGGCAAACAAGGAAAGAGCAAAACACATATAGAAAATATAGAATTATAATGGAACTTTAACTCATGAAAAAGTAATAGAATAGCTCATTTGAGAGTTTACAGTGACTGTGTCTGAACACAGTATCAGTAAATGAGATCTGGGGTATGTTATGCGACTAGGACATTATGGGTAAAGGGAGGAGTTAGAGGGTTTCAGTGTTCCACAAGCTGGAAGAAGTGGCCGATTCGGACCTGAGGACTAGATCCTGGACTGAAAAAGATGTCTGTAAAGCAAAGAGAATGTGCACTAAAAAGGATACTGCTTTGATGTTAAGTTGTCTATCTCGCCTTCATTCTTGCTGGATGGGTTCGGAGCCGACCTCGGCTCCGACTCGGCCACTCTAAAAGCTCGAGAGTTGGTTCCACCGGCTCGAGGCTCCCCTTATATCCCACAATGCTAGGCGTGAGTTACCTCAGATCTCGTTTGCAGCTACAGCGATCGAGGTGTGTTTTCTACCGGCTCCAGGTTAGTGAAAGTTTAGACTAGTTTAAATTCTTTAAACTTAGGCTAGTTAGTGTAAATTTCTTTACCACTTAGTGTAGTGGACTTGTTTATTCCCTTTTTATCTTTCCAGTCCCCTCCTTTTATAAAGAACACTAGTTCTTCCCTAAGGCCTTCGGGCCCTTCCTTCCCTTTCCTTAGAGAGTGTATGTGTTTTACTTAGGGAATTTTATTAACTTATCTTTAGTTTTAAATAATTCCCTTTTAAACCTATCAGTGTAATCTGTGTGTGTGTTTTTTGTGTGTGATTACACTTCGGGTTCCTTGAGTATGTCCAAGGATACAAAGGTCTCAGGCTTCAAGAAGTGTGACTCGTGCTGTCAGAAAATGTCTCTGACAGACGGTCACACTTCTTGTGTGTACTGCCTGGGACCTTTACACCTGCAGGACTCTTGTGCTGTATGTCATGGCTTCAGCCCTAGAGTCCTGCAGGAGAGAAAAAATAAGCTCATTTTGAGGGGCTTAATTAAGCCTGAAGGTTCCCTTCCTGTGTCTTCAGGGAAACCTTCTAAGGCTTCTAGGACCTCGGCTCCAGCTTCAGAGTCGAGGCCTAAGGCTTGGAAGCCTACTGCTTCATCGGCTCCGGCTGGAGCCGATGAGTCTCTGACTGCTGTTTCAGTGGTTTCCTCGGCTCCGGCCGGAGCCGAGGCATTAGAGAGTCATGGGTCGGCTCCGATCATACCGTCGGAGCCGACATCTAGAAAGAGATCGAGGTCACCGTCCCTTGGCTCCGTTCATTCGGCTCCAGCGTCTCCCCTGCTGTCTGAACGGAGCCATAGATCTCACTCCTCCAGGTCATCGAGGCTATCAGATCACGACCTCCAGAGGGTAGTGAGTAGACTTTTGAAGTCCGAGGCACTGGCCCAAATGCTCCAGAGTCCGACTCATCAGTCGATGCCTCAGCTTGTTCCAATTAATATTCCTCCTCCGACTCCTTTGAGCTCGAGCGGCGACTCGGAACCGAGACTGTGGTAGCGTCGGAGCCGATACATTTGTCTTCGGCTCCGTCGTCGGCTCCAATTTCTTCCTTTGAAGAATCTCGGTGCCGGGCTTCCCTCGTCGGCTCCGAGGGGGTGAGTGGCATCGGACCCTTGTCCGACCCCCCTCTCCCTCTCGGTGCTTGGCTGGTGAGTTCGGCTCCGACATTGGCCTCGGAGCCATCCCTGTCGGTGCCGAGGGAGGTTCTCAGCTTCTCGGAGCGGGGACCTCTGGCTCTGCCTGACAGGGGTGCATTCGAGGTCATGCGGAGTGTGTTGGAACCTTGTTTGACTCCACAGTCGGCTCCGTCCGCCCCTCCCACTTCGGTGCCTTTGGTTATGTCGACTCACTCCCTCATCCCAGACCGCAGAGAGCAAGCTCCTCAAGAATCCCCTGTTGGGATCTCATCCTCTTCCGAGGCCTCTCCTGAATTGGCAGGGGAGCCCCCTAGGAAGAGAAAGTGTAAGAGGAGGAAGCACTTAGACTCACCTGAGTCTGTCACCTCTGACACAGATTTAGAGGATTCCGAGGGTTCCCCACGTTCCCCTTCTGAAGATGTCTCTTTCGCAGACATTCTAGAGATCCTGAAACAGAGGGGAAATTGGCCAGCCCTTAACCCTTCGGAGGATGAATCTGTGTATCTTGAGGCGTTTGGCTCTCGCCCTTCCACCTCCTGGGTGTCCCCCCCCCCTTTGATCCCCTCATGCAGGTGGTTACAAAGAAGGCCTGGACGGCTCCTGATTCAGTGGACCCTACCCCCAGGAGACCCTCCAAATTTATAACAGCACCAACCGACAAGCAATTCCTCACAAATGGTGTTTCTGTGGATGCTATGGTGGTAGCTGCTGCCACCAAGAAGGAACTAGCTGATCCTTCGGTGCCTGTCCATCCACCTAATAAGGAATCCAGGTCTATGGACAGGTACGGGAAGCGGATGTTCTCATCAGCGACCTTTGCAATGCGTTCGCTGAACTACCTATGCCATTTTACTCGTCTTCAAAGGGACTTGATCAAGGAAGCGAGTGATATGTTGAAGGATCCTACAGCTGTGGGTTTTCAAGACAAGATGAACACTCAGCTGGCTACCCTGAACTCCATAGCTAACTCCTCCATGCGCCTCCTTTCTTATATGGCTGATGGAGCGAGCAGGGCCGCAGGGACAGGTGTGACCTTACGCAGGCACGCCTGGATGCGGTTATGCAACTTTGCGGACCCCTTTAAAACGTCTTTCACTAATTCCCCGTTTGATGGATCATCTCTTTTTGGTCCTCAAGTGAAAGAAACCTTGACTAGGTGCGAGACAGATGGCAAGACTCTTTCTGCCGTCTGAGTCCGTTTTTCTACTCCTTCTAGGCCTTACCCCAAAGGCCAGAAAAGTGGGAAAATGTGGTTCCGTAAACAATCTCAAGGGACTTCGCCTGACGACAAAGTCTGTTCCCGCCAGAGGCAGAGGGGGAACAACAATGGTAGACGCCGCCTAGAGGCAGGGGGGGTCCGCAGAACCAGGGCAATCGTGAAGTCTTCTCTGATAAGCCCTTTCAGCATCCCTGAGGTGTTGCCCGACTGCCTACCTTCGGAGGCAGTCGGGGGAAGATTGTCACTGTACCCAAAAGCCTGGCTATCCCTGACTCAAGACAAATGGGTACAGTCCATCATTTCCGAGGGTTATTCCATTCCCTTCTTTCGCATTCCAAACCAATCAAAAAAATCCCTTCCAGATGTTCCACCCGCTCAAAGGGATCTTGCAGCTTTGGAAATTTCAAAGCTGCTTGCAAAAAGAGCAATTCAGCCAGTTCCAGCAGACCAGCAAGGATCCGGAATCTACTCCAGGTTCTTTTTAGTTCCAAAGAAAACAGGGGACTGGAGACCATCTCAGTATCTTGAACAAGTCAGTCAAGAAAACAAGATTTCGGATGGTCACGCTGCAGTCCATCCTTCCCCTTTTGGGAAAGGGAAGCTGGATGTGCTCTATAGATCTTCAGGATGCGTACTATCACATAAAAATGAAAAGACGCTCCAGAAGATTCCTCCGCTTCAGGCTGGGAACCAGTCATTTTCAATTCAGGGCCCTGCCCTTTGGTCTCACCACTGCCCCCCGGGTGTTTACCAAATGCATGGCAGTGGTAGCTTCTCACCTGAGACGACAAGGATTCCAGGTGTTTCCATATTTGGACGACTGGCTCCTCACAGCTCCCACCAAGCATCTTCTTCTAATGGCCAGGGACTACACCTTTCGCACTTGTCGAAATTTAGGCATTTCAATAAATTTCGAAAAGTCTGTTTTGTCGCCTTGTCGTACTATTACCTTCATAGGTGCAAATCTAGACACAGTCAACATGTCTGCAAGACTAACAGATCAGAGAATAACAGACATACACAAAATAGTCTCACTCCTCTTCAGCAGCAACAGAATCAAAGCCAGGCTAGTTCTGAAAGTGTTGGGGATTATGGCGGCTGCCATACCTCTGCTTCCATTAGCCAGATTCCACATGAGAATCCTTCATTGGATGCTCTTCACGCAATGGTCGTACCAGCAACTTCCAATGTCTCACACCATTATGATCACGCAATCATGCAGAAATCATCTTCTGTGGTGGATGTCTTCCCCTTAGCTCTTATTGGGAAGACCCTTTGTTCCTTCCCCTCCGGTTGCTACTCTGACAACGGACGCCTCCCTGATCGGGTGGGGGGGCATTATCAGGGCAGAACTGTCCAGGGCACATGGCAACCAGACGAATGCCACTTGCACATAAATGTTCTAGAGATGAGAGCAGTGCTTTTAGCGTTGCAAGCCCTTCAAGACTCTCTTCCCTTGGGAACGATAGCAATCCAGACGGACAATATGTCTGTAGTGTGGTATATCAACAAACAAGGCGGAACCAGGTCCTACCCCCTGTGTCGAGAAGCACTCAGACTGTGGCAATGGGCGATTTCTTCTCAGCGTTTTCTGATAGCAATGCACATCCCCGGGAAGTCCAATCAAATCGCGGACAAGTTGAGCAGAGCTATCCTCATGCCTCACGAGTGGTCTCTGAAAGACTCTGTTGTGAGAGAAATTTTTCTCAAGTGGGGCCAGCCTTGCTGCGACCTTTTTGCTACTCCCCAAAACAGCAAGTGCAGAGATTTTTTCACTCTTTTCCTGTTACCAGGCCAACCCAGCAGAGACGCTCTAGTCCAGGTTTGGCCCCGGGGACTTCTGTATGCTTTTCCTCCCTTCCCACTAATCTCTCAAGTGATACAGACAGCTATCGCTCAGAAGGCTTCATTGATCCTCATTGCTCCGTACTGGCCTCGACAGGTTTGGTTCCCCTTTCTACATCGGTTTCTGTTGGAGCGACCTTGGCATCTGGACCTAGTTCCAGATCTTTTGATCCATCAGTCGGGTCAGTTTCATCGCTCCCTTCCTTCCCTGAACCTCACTGCTTGGTTCCTCCAGTTCCAACCTTAGCCAGGCTTCCTCAAATATCTCACTCTGTTAGAGATATTTTGATAGCTTCCCATAAATCTTCCACTCGAAAGATTTATTTGAGTAAGTGGAAACGTTTCGCCTATTGGGCTCAAGGAAGGGACATAGATCCTTTCACTGCTTCCATCCAAATGGTCCTTGATTTCCTAGCTGAACTCTTCCATGCAGGTTCATCTCCGTCTACTCTTAAAGTTCAATTGGCAGCTATTTCTAACTTTCATGTGGGCATTTCAGATTCTGCCATCATGTCCCACAAGCTTTGCAAAGCTTTTTTGAAAGGAGTTTTTCTACTCAGACCTCCGGTAAGAAATCCTCCTCCTCCTTGGGACCTAAATTTAGTTCTCAGTTCTTTAATTCTCTCCTTTCGAACCTGCAGCTTCCTGTTCTTTAAAGTTACTATCATGGAAGACTCTCTTTCTAGTAGCTATTACTTCAGCTAGAAGAGTTTCAGAACTTCATGCACTCAGCTGCCGACCTCCTTATCCGTTGTTCCATAAGGACAGAGTATCTTCTGAACCAATCCGTCCTTCTTACCAAAAATAGCCTCCTCGGCTAACCTAAATCAAAGCATTGACCTCCCGTGTTTTTCCAGAATATTCTAACAGATCTGAACAAAGATTGCATTGGCTAGATGTTCATCGTCAGTTAAGGTACTATTTGGATAGAACAAAACAATTCAGAAAATCTGACCAGCTGTTCGTCTCTTATGCAGAAGGCAGAAAGGGACTTTCAGTTTCAAAGGTATCATTATCCAGATGGCTAACATCTCTGATCTCCCTTGTTTATGAAATTAGACACCAAAAGCTGCCTAGCAAACCTAAAGCCCATTCTACCAGAGCTTTGGCTACTTCTATAGCTTTCCAAGATAGACTGCCTATTGACACCATTTGTGCAGCGGCTACTTGGGCTACTCCTCACACTTTCATTTCTCATTATAAGCTGGATTTAGCCTCTAGACATAGAGCTAACTTTGGTTCCACTGTTCTCAAGAGTCTGTTCCGTTAGGCCACCCGGGACAAGGTGCTAGGGACGGTCCCATCCAGCAAGAATGAAGGCGAGATAGACAACTTAACATATAGAAGTTATGTTCTTACCATAACGTTCCATGTTAGTTGTCTTCTTCTCGCCTTCTTCTTGGCCCCACCCTCCTTCCCCCTGGCCTGGACAGACCTAGAGGAGTTTTTGATTGTGACCTCTCTTTCTACCACCTCTGTACTTTAGGTATATGCTCTGCTGTGCATATTTCCTGGATCAGGATGTAGGTCACCCTTCTCTTCTCCCTTGTTTATAGAGGTGGACTTTGTTACTAGTTATTCTATTACTATTATAGGCTGGGCCTAGCTTACAAACGAGATCTGAGGTAACTCACGCCTAGCATTGTGGGATATAAGGGGAGCCTCGAGCCGGTGGAACCAACTCCCGAGCTTTTAGAGTGGCCGAGTCGGAGCCGAGGTCGGCTCCGAACCCATCCAGCAAGAAGAAGGCGAGAAGAAGACAACTAACATGGAACGTTATGGTAAGAACATAACTTCTATTTATGTAACACACACGAGATAACATTTTTCTCTAAGAAAACCTTCAATCCACAGAAAAAGACCTAATTTTTCCAAAATAGAAGGTAAAAAAAGAGGTAAAGGGCAGGTGAAAAGGAAGAAATCAAAACTGAACACGGAAGGATTGAAGTACATTACTGTAAGAAACAAGAGAAAGACATTGACAACATGCCTCAATCTGTGTATGTACAAAGCCAGATGGATGAGAATTGTATGCTTGCAAATGTAATAAGCAATTAAAACAGTGGAATTAATAATACTAATGGTGATGAATATCTCATTCCTCTATAACAGTTGATAGAGTAGATATTACTGAATTAGAAGTTGAAGGTTCTTCAGATATGGTCAGAAAAGATATTCTTGTAATTGGACATTCAATTATTAGAGGAACTGATGTTTACATTTGCAGAGAAGATAGTAAACATTGAATAGTGTCATGTTTGCCAGGAGCAAAAATAGAGGATGTGAGGCAGACTTAGTATTCCTTAACGTAAGGAAGTACGGATCTGTTTTATATTCATGTCTGTACAATGATCTCATCTGGAAGGACACTCTGACTGTTAGGAAGTTGCATCCCTCTTAGTTACTATAACTTGAACAGGTGTTAGGATATATTTTTCACAAATCACATATAGAAAAGAGAGTCGGGTCACTGTGAATGAAAAGAGTTTTGGGGGTAATTACCTACATGAAAAAATGTCCCTTTTTAAAGAAAGTGGAAATGTGTAGAACTTCCAAGACTAATTTTGGGCACACATGTTCAGACAGGATGGCATGCACTTGTTAAGATAAGGGAAGATAATTTTTGCTGCAGTTATTTTGTAATACTTAAACACAAAGCAGGATTTTTTCCAGGTCAGAACAGTTCTCAGATAGCAACATTTGATACATCTCTTATGGTTGTTGGAGCATTAATATATTTTTTTTTTTTAATTTTAAAATTTGCTACATTCTCACAGGATTAATGATATTGTTTGTTAAACATGATTAAAAAAGAATGACTGGGAACTAGTTCTGTCAGAGTATAAATGTTTTTACTGTAACTGACATTCTAAGAAAAAATCAGTTGGATGTGCTGTGATAGGGATTAAAAATAGATCTGATGTCGATTTTCATTCTTTTCTCAACCTCAGATCCGACTCAGCGATTATTATTGCTCATGGTAACCTAAAAGCTCTCGAGCTTCTCCCTAACCACTATGCACCAACCCCTACATACTCGGATCTTGTTTGCTGCTTTCATGAAATAGATGTAATCATCAATAGCTCTTGAGTTTTTAGTCAGTTAAGTGAATTTTTCATAGTACGTTTTTCTCTGTTTAACTATCTTTTATATACATAGTATATTCTAGTTTACCTTTGGTATATATTTTTCCCTTCTGCATCTTTTTTTACGGGATTTTATACAGCTAAGTATTTTTCACTACTAAAGTTGGTAATTTTTTTCCTCCGTTACCCATCTGTTCTAATTAAAAAAAAAAAATCTTCTTTTTTGATAGTGTTTTGTCTTTATTAAAATGTCAAAGAAAGGTCCTTCGGTATTTAAAAAAATTTTAAAATTGTGGCCGTAAGCTGCCTTTTTGAGGCGCACATGATCTGTGTGTGTATTGTTTGAGCCCAGAACACTTAAATATGGATTGCTCCATTTGTAAGAATTTTAACCCTCATGGTTGCTCACTGAAGCAATTTCTGGGGCTCAAAACCTCAAATTGAAACTTAAGGAGCCTTCAAAAAGGTTCCCAAGGCTGTGTCTGGTTCCTCTACTCTGTTTTCAGTGGAAACATAGATCCAAAGACTTCTGCTTCAGAATCGACTTCACAAAAAACATTATCGGATCTGACACATCATCCTCAGACCTGCAGCTCACCTACCATTGACCCGGTGCCGTCCAGGTTACTGTCTCCTTTCTTGGGGAAACGGCACCCAAAATCTCCTTCATTAGCCTCCTCTTGTTCTTCCAGGAATATGACCAAAGCTGATGTGGATAGAATGATCAGGCGATTCTTCTTAGCGCAGATTCCAATGGGTGTTCTTCCAGCTTCCATCTCTTCAGATCAGGAAGATGTTCTTCGTGTTTCACTGTTGCAGTTATCACATTTGGGTTGTCCTTGCTTGGGTAGCCCTTGGCAGGCCTGAATACCAGAGACTTAGTATTTCTGCGTCGGTTGCTGTCGCTTGAAGACTTGGACTTGACGTCAGGTCGTCAGGGGTATAAAGGAAGGAAGTCAATGCCATTGAATCAGTGTTTCTTGCCGTGGAGCCCAAAGCAGAAGCAGTTCACACAAGTGCCGGTCGGCCGCTACCCAAGTTTCATTTCCGAATTGAAGTTAAAGTCTTCGAAAGCTAAGTACCCCATTGGGGATCCTATTTTCTTGCAGTAACCGATGTCAGAAAAAGTTAATAATTGTCTCTCCTGTGGAAAGCAAATACCACACTGGGACTTCACTCCTACTGCGTCACTTGTCTAGGCCCAGACCATGATGTCCCTCATCAGTTCTGTGCTTTGTTTAATGCCAGAACAATTCATCGTCAGACCCTTATTGTAGCCAGATATTTCCATTTACAGTCCTCAAATTCCATTATGACTTTTGTAAGCCATCCAACAGCAGACCTTCCGAAAAAATGCAAGGATAAAGACAGAGACAGACCGCACGGGACTAAACCTTCTGACGACGCTACCGCCAAGCTGGTCGTCAGTCCTCTGGAACTCACTGAGGCGCTTTCGTAGCCCCTGATGCCCACTTCAGTTAATTTGCAGGGCTCTACTGAGACCCTTTTTGGATGCTGCGGAATGCTTCTTTGTCTAAGGATTCTGCAGTCGTCTCTACCTTGGATGGATCTGGCGCCGCTGTGCAGGCACCGACTTCCGAGGAAGTCCTTGACAACACCAAAGCCAGACATAAACCGCCGCCTTCTTTCCCGGCTACCATTCTTTCTAAAACAACCGAGTTCCTTAGGCCCAGGGGTCGAACCACCCTCAAGAAAACGACTTCCAGCCATTCTTTGGCGCCTGCTCCCTTGCCTCAGTCACAAATGCTTAAAATGACAGGGGACCTTATGCTGATTAGGGGAAGCCAAGCCACTCCCTTAAAAAGAAAAGGAGATCTGTCTCCAGAAGTTTTGTCTGAACAAGAGTCAGATGAATCTGATGCATGTGACCATGAAGACATGCAGCCCTTCTCTACATATGAGGATTCTGATGCAGAGGAATATATTCCTTCAGCCTCCCCCCCAAAGGATTTTTCCTTTAGAGAAACCCTGCATACTTTAAGGGAGCATTTCAAATGGGAGAGTCAAAGACTACCCACAGTCTAAAAAGAGACTCAGAGAGTTCCTGGACCTTCCACAGCACAGGCCCTTAGCCATCCCCCCAGTCCTAGATGTGGTAGATGATGTCTTCCTTGAATCCAGCTTGACTCCAGATGCCCTCCCCCCTGCTCCCAGAAAGCCAGACAGGTACTACAGAGTCCCTGACTCTCACAAATATCTCTTTAAAAACCCAACTGTGGACCCAGAGGTCATTACTCAAGGCCCAAAAGGGGTTAAAGCTACTTCAGCTAAGAATCCCACCCCCTCAGACAGGGATTCCAGAGCACTGAGCAGACTGGGTAAAAAAGCATACACCTCAGCTACTCTTGCTATCAGGGCACTCAGTTGTCACTTCCATATGCTTAAATATCAGCAACATACCTTGGAACTCCTTAAACAAAAAATTTCCTCCCTTCTTGCATGGGCAGATTCTAAAGATTTACAGGAATTAATGCACTCTGCTGGCCAAGTAACTAAACACACTTTGCACTGCGGTTTTGACGTCCTAGAAGCTTCTTGCAGGGCAGCAGTCAGTGGATCTGTCATTAAAAGACATCCATGGCTTAAGGAACAACCCCTGCCAGACCATGTCAAATCAGAATAGTTGGATGCACCCTTGCACAAAGATAACTTATTTGGTACTAAAGCAGAAAAAGATGGAAGAAAAAGCAAAATCTATGCAGACTGTTAAAGATTTCTTACAAGTACAGCCCCCTAGGTTCAGCAGGCATTTTCCTTCCAAGCACTGGTCCTTTCCTGCACCTAGTAAACAGGCCCAGCCTAGGCCCTGTGGAAACAGACCTCCAAGACAGCAGTCCCATGGGTTGCAGAGATCTAAGCAGTGGACTGTCTACACTTCAAAACCAGGGAGTTCTAAGCCACCCTCTTATGGCAAAAACTCACAATGACTCTCCCCCTCCCTACCTCGCCTCTGCCCACCATCACATACCCCTAGGAGGAAAACTCTCCCTTCCCTCAAGCACCTGGGCCACCATTACCAAGGACCATTGGGTTCTGAACATTGTGCCTCAGTAGTATAAATTCTCCTTCCAAACCCTTCCATCCCCCAAGGGGTTCCTGGATCTACCACCAAGTCAGTGGGCAGAGGCTCAAAAGCAAATCCATTCCCTACTCTCCTTGGGAGCAGTAGAACATGTTCCTGCAGAGCAGATAGGCCAAGGCTTCTACTCCAGACTTTTTCTCGTACCCAGAAAAGAGGGCACCTGGCACCCCATCATCAACTTGTCCATTCTAAACACTTTCCTGGTGATCCCAAAATTTAAAATGCTCACACTCCAGCAACTGCTACCCATGCTGTCCAAGAACACTTTGCTAGTCACCCTGGACCTAAAAGAGGCCTATAGCCACATTCCCATCAGGGAGTCCTGCAGAAAATATCTTCGCTTCAGGGCAGGATCTCAACACTTTCAGTTCTCTGCACTTACCTTTGGCTTATCTACTGCTCCCAGAGTTTTCACAAAATGCCTGGCTATTTGCTTTTTGCAGACAAAGAAATATTCAAATTTATCCCTACTTGGACTACTGCCTTATTCAGGCAGACAGCCAGGAAAAGTGGCTCAAAGACCTGGCTTTTGTAAAGGACCTACTTACCTCCTTAGGGTACCCAATCAACGAAAAGAAATCCAAGCAGGTACCCACCAAAAGGTTTAATCTTCCTGGGAGCAAGTCTGGACACAGCATCCCAGATGGCATGCCTAACACCACAGAAACAAAGATGTTCTTTGCGTTTCACTGTTGCAGTCATCACTTTTGGGTTATCTGCTTGCAGTAGCCCTCAATCAGCCTGATTAACAAAGTCTTGGGTCCTGCGTTGCTGTCCCTTCTTCCATGACGTCAGGTAGTCAGGGTCTTGCCGTGCGGTGCCCGAAGCAGAAGCAGTTCACAAGTGCCAGTCGGCCGACTCCTGAAATTTTCATTTTCGAGTTTCAGAACCGAAGTCTTCAACTAAAGCTAAGTACCCCGTTGGGGAAACTTTTGCTTGCTCCTTACCGATGTCAGTAAAAGTTAATAATTGCATTACTTGTGGAAAACAAATACCTCATAAAGATTTTCATTTGTACTGTATTCCTTGCCTAGGCCCTGACCACAACGTACCGTGCTGTCGGTTTTGTGCTTTAATCAGCGCACTGTCGTCGGTTTATTTTCACCTCAAAATATTTCGGTTCTCGGTTTAATTATCCAGAAATGTCATTGGTTAGCCATCCAGCTACTGGGATTCCAAAAAAAACGCAAGGATAAAGACAAGAGTCAAGTCGCCGAGGTCCAAAACTGCCGATGACGCTTCTCCTAAGCCAGTCACCAGTTCGCCAGTACTCAGTGAGGTGCTTTTGCAGCCCCCGATACCCGCTACTTCTGATTCACAGGCCACTACTGAGACCCATTTGGAGTCCGGTATGCCGCGAGATGCTTCAACTATGGAACCTGTGGATGTCTCTACCTTGGATGGGTCCAGAGCCGCTGTGCAGGCACCGGGTTCTGGGGGAGTATTCAGCCCTACGGACTTGCATATTAAACCAACGCCTCCTTCTTTTAGACCTAAATCTCGAACCATGCCTAAAAAACAAACACCTAGGCTGCATGCTCAGGCCTCTATGCCTAAAAAACAAAGGATAAGAATGGCAGAAGATCTTATAACTCTAATCAGGGGAAGCCAGCCTCCCCCTTCTAAGAGACCTAGGACTGAAATTGTTTATGAATCTTCTGACCAGGATTCTGATTTTTCTGATTCTTCTCATGATCTGGATTTGCCCATATCTACTTATGAGGATTCTGATGCAGAAGACTCTATTCCCTCTGCTTCCCCTCCAGAGGATTTTTCTTTTGGGTGAAGCCTTGCATACTCTACTCAAAAGGAACCTTGACGATTGGATGGGAGAAAGGAAATTCACCCCGGGGGATCACATCAGTCACCCTGCTAGACAGGGGGCCAGGGAAGTAAATAGTGTGGGAAGAAATAGCCAGGGAATTGTTATGGCTAGGCTTGTATAGGCCCTAGGGCTGATGGCCTAGAACCAGCCTATGAACCTAAGGGAGCATTTCCACTGGGAAAGCCAGGATTTTTCTGATTCAAAAAAGAGGCTTAGGGATGTCTTACTCCTGCCTCAGCATAGGCCTTTAGCTATTCCTCCAGTACTAGACATTGTTGTTGATGCCTTTTTGGAGTCTAGTTTGGCCCCTGATTCCTTGCCTGCTGCTCCCAGAAAACCTGACAGATATTACATAGTTCCTGAGTCACACAAGTTCCTTTTTAAAAATCCTATTGCAGATCCAGAGACTATTTCACAGGGACCCAAGGGCATTAAGGCTTCTGCGGCTAAAAATCCTACCCCTTCTGATAGAGACTCCAGGGCACTGGATAGATGGGGTAAGAAGGTTTACACTTCTGCAACCTTGGCCGTTAGGGCTTTAAACTGCCAGTTTCATATGTTAAAGTATCAACAACATGTTGTTGGATTGTTTAAACAGAAAATGATGTTGATTCCTGACTGTGCAGAAAATAATTACAGGATTTAATGCATTCTGCTGAATAGGTTGGAAAGCATACTTTGCAATGTGGATTTGATTCTTTAGTGGCCTCTTGCAGGGCTGCTGTTACTGGTTCTGTGCTCAGAAGGCATTCTTGGCTTAAGGAGCAACCTTTACCTTATCATGTTAAAGCTAAATTGTTGGATGCTGCCTTAAATCAGGACCTCCTGTTTGGCAACAAGGCTGAGGAAGTTCTTAAAAAGATGGAAGATAAAGCTAAATTTATGCAAACTGTTAAAGATTTCTTACAAGTTCAGCCTCCTAGATTTAGTATGCACTGGCCCTCTAAGAAATGGTCCTTTCCAGCCTCTTCAAGGTCTTCTCAAGCCAAACCCAGACATAGCAGAAACCCCAGGTTTCAGTCCCAGGGGGGACACGAGACTAAGCAGTTGGGCTTTTCTGCAACCAAATCAGGGAGTAGTAAGACTCCCCCTATGGAAAACAGTCTCAATGACTTGCTTATAAAACTTCCAAGCACTTCCCAACTGAATGCTCTTTTAGGCGGAAAGATTGGTCTGCAGGCCAAAAACTGGGAACTCATTACCCAGGACAAATGGGTTTTAAATATAGTGTCCCAAGGATACAGATTTCACTTCCACACCTTACCAACACCAAGAGGGTTGCCAGATCTACCCCCAAATCAGTGGACAGAGGCCCAAAATCAAGTACACTCTCTCTTAAGCATGGGGACTATTCAGTTGGTACCAGAAGAGGAAAAGGGACAAGGGTTCTATTTGAGACTTTTCCTGCTACCCAGAAAAGGCAATACATGGCAACCTATCCTGGACCTTTCTACTCTACCTTTCTGGTGAATTAAAAATTCAAGATGCTGACTCTTCACCAGCTGCTTCCTATGCTAGGCAAAAATGCATGGTTGGCAACACTAGACTTAAAGAAGCATACCTGCACATCCCTATCAGGGAGTCTTGCAGAAAATACCTATGCTTCAAAGCAGGCTACATGCACTATAGGTTCTCTGCACTACCCTTTGGCTTATCTACTGCGCCCATGGTATTCACAAAGTGCCTAGCTCCAGTCATTGGATTCTGCAAGCAAAGAAATATTCAAATATACCCATATCTGGACGATTGTCTAATTCAGGCAGAAAGCCAGGACATACTTTTGAATCATCTGGCCTTTGTTTAAAGGGTATTGACTTGCCTGGGGTACACCATAAATGAAAAGAAATCACAACTGATACCTTGTCAACAAATTATATTCCTGGGAGCAAGCTTGAATGCAACTTCCCAGATGGCTTTCCTCACGCCAGAGAAATGGATTCATTTGACAACCTATTTCAAACAAGTGGGCACAAAAACCCAGTTATCTGCAAGGCAAATATTGCAATCCTTGGGGTTCATGGCCTCATGCATTCTTCTGATTCCATATGCAAGGCTGCATATGAGGAAACTGCAATGGTATCTCAAAAGCCTGTGGTGTCAGCATTCACAGGATCTAGAGGCAAGGATTCCTATCAATATCCCAAAAAAAACCCAGCACAAAGGAGGAAAAGTGCCTACATTTTCTTTATTGTGGCAAAGTCAGTCTACATGTTGCAAACCGGTTTCGGCTATAATTTCTAGCCTTCTTCAGTGCAAAAGAAAAAATAGTATTAACAGCACATCCTGGTAATTGCTTTTATATCGAAGTCATTTAAAGGTGTATATGCCCAAAACCATGTATATACCCATTTAAAAGTCAAAAAAATATAAACTATAAAATTGTCTACATCTGAAAAAAGAATACAGTCACTTTAGACAAATATCCAAATTCATGAAATCATAGGCTGACAAAAACTATTCTATTTCATTTAAACCAGGTTTGAATAAAGCTCCTAACCTGGTGATCCATGAGGATTCCATATTATTTAATCTGTCATGCCAGCCTGCTTTAAGATTTCTATGCATATCAATTTTGTCAATAATAGTGAATTTAAATTGTGCAGTTTGGTGAGTCCTGGTGTGTTTATATAAAGCATTAGAAATTTTTATGATTTCTGATGGTGCTGAGATGTTCACTTATCCTGTGTCTCAGTGGTCTTGAAGTTTGGCCTACATAAAAAGAGGAACATGTACAAGTGGCCGGATAGATCACCCAATCCATGCTGCAGTTACCAAAAATTCTTATCTGATATACCCTAGAGGTATTACCACTAGTAAATTATTTGGTCTTGAAAATGTGTCTGCATGCACTGCAATGGCCACAAGGAAAACATCCCATCAAGGGATCACCAAATAGAGTTGTCTGAATGGGTATGGGTGGCTTATACCTTTTGTAATGTGTAAAGTGAGAATGAATGGTTCTACCCTTACGGTATGAAAAAGCACATCTGTCAGGTAATATCTCATTCAAATGTTCATGAGCCCGCAAGATATCCCAATGATTATTAATAATGTCCCTAAACAAGGGTGTATTGCTACCAAATGTGGTGACAAACCTGATAGGTTGAGATGTTATTGCTTTAGGTCCATCATGTGAATGTTTATATAGTAACAGTGTTGATCGGGGCACATCTTTGACCTGATTAATAGTTTGGGTAATACGATGTTTCTGATACCCTCTACTTACTTACTCTACTTGGACAGGTCTTGTTCACATTCTAAATGGGATTCTTGAGATGAACAAATCCATTTCATACGTAAGAATTGAGATGTAGGGATGTTGTTAATGATGTGGTGGGGATGATAACTGGATGCATGTAAAAGTGTGTTATATTGTGAAAATTTCCTATGTACACGGGTCGCCAGCATATGGTCAGCCTGTCGAGAGACTATTACACCCAAAAAGACAATTTCTTGATGTTGTATGTTTAAAGTAAACTGAATGTCCCATGGGTTGTTGTTCAAATATTTTACAAACTCGTGTACTAGCGTTAGATCACCCCGCCACACTATCCAACAATCATCTAGGTATCTTCTCCAAATATCTAGTTGTTCAATATAGATATTGTTGTGAGAATCATATACAAGTTGTTCTTCAAAAAAACCCATAAACAGATCTGCATATATGGGAGCAAAAGATGCTCCCATGGCAGTGCCCCTAACTTGCCAGTATGCTTGTCCCTGGAAATAGAAAATGTTCTTAGTTAGCATATATTGGGTCAATCTAATTAGAAAATTGTTAAATCCCAGAGTGTATAATTGGGATCTGTCTAACCAATATGTAATTGCTGATATACCTGCATCATTTGGGATGCTGGTATAAAGGGACGTCCAATGTACATAGCCACCAATCTGATTCCAGTTGTGTATCCTGAACAGTATTTAAAAATTCTGTGGTGTCTTGTAACCTGGATCTGACCATAGGTAGTAGTGGCTTTAAATAATATGTGAGGAATGCTGATAAAGGTTCTGTAAGAGAACCTCTACCAGAAACAATCGGCCTACCGGGGGGGTTTGTAGGATGTTTATGGATCTTAAGAAGCAAGTATAAATACTGAGCAATAGGTTCGGACACTTTAAGTTGTTTGCATGTCTGTTTATCAATAACCCCCTCCTGTGTGGCCAAATCCAAAAAGGAATCAATATGTGTTTTGAAATTAGGTGTTGGATCAAGGACCATCTGTATATAAAACCGGGCATCAGACAATTGTTTATAGGCTTCCGCTTGGTACATTGACCAATCCATGATTACAATACCTCCTCCCTTATCAGCTGGTGTAATGACTATGTCATGATTGGAACGAAGTTCCTGTAGCGCTTGTTGTTCCTCCAAGGTTAGATTGTGTTTGATAGGTTGATAGCCTAAAGAAAAATGTAGATCTTTGATGACACATTCCTTGAATATGGCTACATGCTTGTCCATGGGAGGTTGAAAATCAGATTTACCAAATTGGAACCCAGTGGATCTTTGAGAACTGTCACAATCTGAAAAAAATATTTTGAGGTTAATCAATCTACAAAAATCATTTAATTCATTAACCAATATGTGTTCAGGGACAAATGATGTCGGCACAAAATTTAAACCCTTGTTCAGCAATTTATTATGGACAGATGACAATTCAAATGAAGATATGTTATGCACATTATTTACTGACTCACAATTTTCTGTAGTAACAGTTGTAGACTGTGTGTGCCTTTTTCTGTGTTTTCTACCGCCTCTACGTGTCCTGGGTCTAAAGGGTCAGATAGTTTTCTTTTAGCCATTGGAGACTCCTGGTTGGGAAGGGCAGTCATAATCTGTGGCTGAAGATGTATCATCTTCCAAAGTGCCACTTGTTGTTTGGGTATTTTTTCTTAGGATAGACCTAGGTCTTTTTCTCCTGTTGCTAGTTTTATTATTAGAATAAAAAAAATCTAACACTTTTCTGAGTAACAAATGGTTTCCCCTTTTCGTAATCAGCCATATCACGTTGAAATGTATACGTTTTCTTTTTGATTAGTTGCTCTTCCAGTGTTGCTAAATCTTTAGCCAAATTTGTTAAATGGTTATTATAAAAGTCCTCCTGTCATACCTTGCCTATGCCTAGAGTTCCTTTGGTGGGCAGAGGCCTGCCACCAAAACAGAGGACTACCATTCACACTACCCCCTGCCGCACAAAGTTTAACAGATGCATCAGACTATGCATGGGGGGCCCACCTGGCAGGGAAGTGCATTCAGGGCAAATGAAACCCAAGTCAAATGCACCTGCATATCAATCAAAAAGAAATGTTAGCTGTACAGAATGCTCTGACAGCCTTCAAGGACCACATTCTTCCAGGACAATTAACGATAAAGACGGACAACACCACTGTTATGTGGTACATAAACAAGCAGGGGGGTACACATTCTTACCCCCTCTGCAGACTAGCCATGACATTGTGGAACACAGCCCTGAGCTATCAGGTACATTTACAAGCTCAGTTCCTGCCAGGAAAACTAAATACATTGATAGATGAACTATACAGAAACTTCATGGACCCACACGAGTGGAAACTGGAACCAAGGATTTTCAACATGTTGACAAGCAAATGAGGGAGCCCAGATATAGACCTGTTTGCCTACCCCTCAAAACTATCAGTTGGACAAATTCTGCACAAGGACTCCCCACAAACAAGCTTGGGAAAGTGGATGCTCTGTCCTTCAGCTGAAAGTTTATGCCTTTCCTCCTCTGCCTCTGCTCTCCAAAGTGCTACTAAAGATCAAACAAGACAAACCAAGGACAATTTTAATTGCACCAGACTGACCACGCCAGCACTGGTACCCCCCTCTTGCACAATGTGCCACTGTGGGCCCCATGGCACCCGCCCTCAGACTCCTACTCTATTGTCTCAGCAGGAGAACCAAATTCTGCATCCTCAACTTCAAACACTGAATCTAGCAGCCTGGCTAATTACATAATTTCTCCATTACCATACCTCAGTAAACCGTCATCATTAAATAATTTTAGAGGCAAGGAAGCCTAGCACCAGAAATTCTTGCGCTGAAAAATGGAAAAGATTCTGTGCCTGGAACCAATCTCAAGGGATGAGCACAACAGTGCCCAATTTACCTCAGATTTTGCAATACTTAACTGAGATGCTTCATAAGGGCCTGTCTTTCTCTTCCATCAAAATTCGCGCTTCAGCCATCTCAGCTCATTATAACACAAAACCACCCCTCTTCTCTCATCCACTGCTTAAGCAGTTCTTCAGAGGGGCCAAAAATCTACGACCACCCAGGAGAGCTCCAAATCCAGCCTGGGACCTGAACTTTGTATTGGAAAAGCTCACCCTTCCTCTTTTCAAACCAGCTGCCACTGCATACTTAAAATTCCTTTCTTGGAAAACAGCTTTCCTTTTAGCAATCACTTCAGCAAGAAGGGTATCTGAATTACAGGCCCTCATGGCAGTGGAGCCTTTCATCATCTTTCATGTGGACAGGGTGTCCCTCAGGACCAATCCCTCCTTCCTGCCCAAGGTGGTATCCAGTGTGGTCCTTAATCAGTCCATACATTTGCCAACCTTCTTTCCTAATCCACTGAACAAAGAGGAACAGATTCTGCACTCCTTAGACGTGAACAGACAACTTAGATTCTACTTGGACAGAACTAAACCTCAAAGGAAATCTGATCAACTGCTGGTGGCATTTGCTGCAGGAGCAGAGGTGAAGGCTATTTCAAAGCAAACCATTTCCAAATGGATAGGCCATTGCATTCTTTTTTGCTACAAACACCATGGAAAACCTATCCCACAGGGGATCAGACCCCACTCTACCAGGGCTGCATCTACTTCTACAGCCTTTCTCAGAGGCGTCCCTACCAGGCACATCCTAGAAGCTGCTACCTGGAGTTCTGTACATACTTTCACCAAGCATTACCATCTGCCAATTTTCTCTAAATCCAGAGCTGGCTTTGCCACTGCAGTCTTGCAGGGCCTTTTAGCTGGTCCTAATTCTATTTAAATTTCTCCTCCCATCCTTAGCTTTGGGAATCTACCCAAAAGTGATGACTGCAATAGTGAAACATGAAGAACATAGTACAGTTGTGTACACTTAACTATAAATGTAGATGTTTGAGTGTATTCACTGTTGCAGTCCTGGTTACCCTCCCTCCAACCCCCTTCTTTTTCATTTTTGGATATACCTCTACTTTCCTTTACTATCTTCAAAAGCTTTTTGGTGTATTTGCTTTTTTGTTGGTGGCATAACCTTGTATATTTATAGATTTAATTGCTTCCCATTAAGGGGGCAGCTGACATCTGGGGCAAGAAAAACTGATGTAATGGCGTCGGCTGCATGTTTTATACCCCTGACAACCTGACTGCATGGAAGAAGGGACTGCAACCGACGCAGGACCCAAGACTTTGTTAATCGGGACGACTGAGGGCTACTGCAAGCAGATAACCCAAAAGTGATGGCTGCAGCAGTGAATACACTCGAACATTTACATTTATGGTAAGTGTACACAACTGTACTTTTCCGATCAGCTTACTTCTCTCAGCTGGCCACCAGGCCCCAGCTTTCTGCAAGGGAAATCCTGCAAGCCCTGGGGTTCATGGCATCTTGTATACTCCTTATTCCATACGCCAGACTGCATACGAGGAAACTTCAGTGGTACCTAAAGAGCCTTTGGTGTCAACACTCTCAAGATCTGGAAACTCTTTTACCTATTATTCCTTGCCTTAGGGAGGAATTTCTTTGTAGGGCAACAGCCTGCTTCCACAACAAGGGACTGCCCTTCTCCCCACACCTCGCCGCCCAGACCCCTTACCACAGACGCCTCAGACTACGCTTGGGGTGCACACCTAGACGGCAGGTGCATACAGGGCCAATGGAACCCCCAGCAACTCCCCCTGCACATCAGTCTAAAAGAGATGATGGCTGTGCAGCAGGCCTTGATAGCTTCCAAAATACTTTCTCTCTCCAGGGGTTCTCCTGATCAAAACAGACAACACCACAGTGATGTGGTACATACATCAACAAGCAGGGAGGGACTCACTCCTACCCGCTCTGCAGGCTGGCCATGACCCTTTGGTTCACAGCCTCTTCCCTGCATCTACACCTGGTAGCACAATACCTGCCGGGCACTCTCAACTCCCTGGCAGACCAATTAAGCAGAAAGCTGTTGGACCCCCATGAGTGGCAGCTCAGCAGAAACACCTTCTTACTAATAACTCAAAAATGGGGAACCCCGAAGGTCAACCTCTTTGCCTCCCATACCAACCATCAGCTCAGCAAATTCTGCACCAGGGAGCATCACTGCATGGCATGGAAAGTAGATGCCCTGTCCTTCCCCTGGGTGAACCTCTCTGTCTATGCCTTTTCTCCCCTACATCTCATTCCCAAGGTACTGATCAAAGTAAGGGAGGAAAAACCAAGGACCATTCTCATAGCTCCAGACTGGCCCAGACAGCACTGGTACCCCTTGCTGAGCAGCTTATCCCCACTGCCCCTATGGAATCTTCCTCAGATTCCCAATCTCCTAACCCAGAGGCAGGGGAATTCATGCACCCCCAATTGCAGACACTCAGTTTGGCAGCTTGGCTTATAACCTGACCCCTGACCAATCTGCCCTCCTCAGTAAATAGGTTCTGGATGTTATCCAAGAGGCCAGATGCCCTAGCACCAGAAAGTCTTATGCAGATAAATGGAAAAGGTTCTGCACCTGGATCCAGGCTAAGGGAGCCAATACAGCACAGCACTCCAACCCTCTCATCCTGGATTACTTAGCTGACCCTACTACACAGTGGTCTCTTTCTCCTCTATAAAAATTCATGCCTCTGCTATTTCCGCTCATTTTCCCACTGAGCGCCCTCTTTTTTCACACCCTCTGATCAAGCAGTTTCTCAGAGGGGCTAACAATTTGAGGCCCCCCAGAAGGGCACCAACACCGGCTTGAGACCTTAACTTTGTCTTGGAAAAGATCACCCTGCCTCCTTTCGAACCAGCTTCTTCAGCAGAGCTAAAATTTCTCTCTTGGAAGACTGCCTTCCTCCTGGCCATCACTTCAGCCAGAGCTGTCTCTGAGCTGCAAGCACTCATGGCAATGGAACCCTTCATCATCTTCCAATGCAGACAGGGTATCCTTCAGAACTAATCTATCCTTCATGCCCAAGGTGGTGTCCAGTGTGGCTCTCAACCAATCCATCCATTTGCCCACCTTCTTTCCTAACCCTCAAAACAAGGGGGGAAGGATTCTCCACTCTCTATATGTACACAGCTCCGATACTATCTGGACAGGATTAAACCCTTTAGAAAATCCGATCAACTGCTGGTTAGCTTTGCTTCTGGGGCAGAGGCAAAGCCAACTCCAAGCAAACTATTTCCAAATGGATAGCACACTGTATCCATTTCTGATACAAGGAGCACGGCAAGCCTCCCCCCAAGGGAGCCAGGACCCACTCCACCAGAACAGCCTCCACCTCTGCAGCATTCCTCAGAGGAGTCCCCACCAGGGACATCCTGGAGGCTGCCACCTGGACATCTGTTCACACCTTTACCAAACATTACCACCTGCCTCTCTTTTCTAAATCCAGGGCAGGGTTTGCCTCTGCAGTCTTGCAGGGCATGCTAGCCAGCCCCTAGCTTCCTTGACTGCCTCCACCCATTTCCTCAGCTTTGAGAATCTACTCAAATGTGGTGACTGCAACAGTGAAACACGAAGACCATAGTACAGCTGTATACAATTAACATAAATGTAGATGTTCGAGTGTCTTCACTGTTGCAGTCCTGGTTTCCCTCCCTCCTTCCCCCTTTTTTCTTTTTGAAACCTTTCTTCCCTATTCTTCTCCTTTCCTTACAAGGGACGTATTGGTATTTATTTTCCACTGCTGAGGTTCTGCCACCAGAGCCTGGCCTCCTACTTTGGGGGCTCCTGATCGGTTACGGCAAGAAAAACTGATGTAATGGCATCGGCTGCCTTCCTTTATATACCCCTGATGATCTGATGTCAGTCTTCAAGTGACCGCAACGGACACAGAAATACTAAGTCACTGGTATTCAGGCCGGCTGAGGGCTTGCCCCAGCAGGGATAACCCAAATCTGATGACTGCAACAGTGAAGACACTCGAACATCTACATTTATGGTAAGTGTACACAGCTGTACTTTTTGGCTCGCAATACCCCTTCACTTTCAGCTCTTTCTCCAATCTGCCCTTTCATTTCGGACTCCCTGGATCCGAGTCTGCCAAAGCCATCTGTGCCGGATCCCAGGATACTGTTATCCTTGGCTTCAAGGTCTTGTCTGAGCACTCCAGCTTTAACAGGTTTAGATCCATTTGACTCTCAAACCCATAGCATCTCTGCTGAATCTGAGTTGGTGGAAGTCGACTCCAAAGTTGTTGGAGCTGTGTCTGTGCCTCTGAGCCTCGGCATTGGACAGCTGGGCTCCAACCTGCTCCTTGGGTGGAATACCATTGGGGGAGAGGGGGTTGACCGAGTGTAAGCATGTCCTCTCTGCTCCATCAGCTTCTTAGTCCCTGAGATGTTCTGCTTTTGAGGTGGTGGAGAGAGATTTCTCTGTTTTAGCAGGACATACGGTTTCTCCCCCTTGAATTTTCCTTCAGGATCTTGTGTCTTTGCACCTTGAGCCTTAACATTAGACTCCACAGGAGCAGCCAGTCCAAACACTTCAAGGTTACCCAGCAGGTTATCACCATCTTTTCTGTTACTTCTCCAGAGCAACCCACCTCAGAAGAAAAAATACAAAAGGAGGCAGTTTGATTCCCCACAGGAATCTATCACAGATGATACTGATTTTGATGAAGGGGATGGTTCCCCAAGATCAACATCTGAGGATTTCTCATTTGGAGACATCCTAGAAATCCTGAATCAAAGAGGTAATTGGTCCTCTCAAAGTCCTTCTCTGGAGGAATCCGTACTCCTGGAGACATTTGGATCTGGCCTGTGTACTTCCAGGGTAACTCTGCCCGCTGATGAGCTCATTGATCTGATCTTGAAGCAGGCATGAAAGGAACCTGACTTGGCTGAACCTACCCCTAAGAGACCGCATCGGATTCTGGCATCATCAGCAGGAATGGAATTTTGGGGTAAGGGAGTACCTGTTGATGTTGTGATTGTGGCAGCGGTCACTAAGAATGAACTTGTGGAATAAAGTTCCACTGTTCATCCCCCTAACAGGGAGTCAAGGGCTTTGGACAGGTTTGGGAAGCATGTCTACACTTCAGCGACCTTCACTCCTAGATCGCTGAGCAACTTGACACATTTTAGTAGGTTGCAAAGAGACTTGATTAAAGAACTGTCAAATTGTCTTTCAGGGACCACTAGTGCTGAGACTCCGGCTTCTGTGGTCTCTGTGGTCTCAGAGTTGGTGACCCTACAGTCCATTACAGTCCATTTCTAACTCTTCCATGAGGCTCATCTCTCATGCAGCTGAGGGTACCTGTAGGGCAGCGGGTTCAGGTGCCTCTTTTTGAAGGCATGCCTGGATGTGCTTGTGTGACTTTGCAGAGCACTTCAAGTCCTCTTTCATCAGTGCTCCTTTTGACAGAACATCTTTACTCGAACCCAGAGTGAAGGACACACTTTCCAAGTGCGAAATAGATGGAAAGACTTTGCTGTGGGAGTACATTTTCCAACCCCTTTAAGGACCTTTTCTAGGAAACAACGAGGAGGGGATGCAAAGTATAGTTCAAGAAATCCCATGGTCCTTTCCAAGGTCTACATAGAGACAGTTCTCCCAGAGGCCGAGGGGGGAACTCAAATAGGAGACACCACCCTATGCGGCAGAAGTGGCCAGCAAAACCAAGGGTCTAGAGATTCCTTCTATGACAGATCCTAACAGCGCTCCTGGAAGGAGTCATGATTAACATTCTCTGGAAGCAATCAGGGGTCATTTATCTCTGCTCCAGAGAGACTGGCTAGATATCACAAAAGACACCTGGTGCAGAGGATCATTTCCAGAGGTTAAATAATTCCCTTTTTCCTTCCACCCCTATCCTCAAGAAAATTTCTCCGTGATCCACACAATCAGTGGAAAGCAGCAGCACTAGAAATACAAAAGCTGTTAGAAAACAGAATCATCCAAGAGGTCCCTCCAGACCAGATAGAATCCAGCATTTGCTCAAGATTCTTCTTATTGCCAAAGAAAACAGGGGACTGGAGACCAATTTTGGGTCCCAGCAACTTGAATATATCAGTTCAACACACACCGTTTCTGGTAGTCATGATTCAGTCAGTCCATTTTGCCCTTTTTGGGTAAGGACAACTGGATGTACTTGACAGACCTTCAAGACACGTACTATCACATCAAAATGAACAGACAGGCCAGAAGGTACTTGTGTTTCTGGCTGGGAGCTGGTCATTGCCAGTTCAGGGCCGTGCCCTTTGGTCTCACCACAGCCCGCAGGGTGTTCACCAAATGCATGGCAGTGGTATCAGCTCAGTTGAGACTGAAGGGTTTCCGGATGTTTCCTTATCTAGGCGACTGGCTCATCACTACCCCAACCAGGCATCTACTCATAAAAGCAAGAGACCAGTTACTCCAAACTTGCTCCCTTCTAAGAATCGCAATAAATTACAACAAATCCTAGTTGGAACCCTCTCAGATACTAGAGTTTATAGGAACAGTTTTCAGCTCAGTGTCAGTAACATTTTTGCTTCCTCTAGCAAGAGTGCAAACAATACGATTTCAGGTCAAGAACATTTTTCACAGTACAAAAATTTCAACCTGGTCAGTGTCAGCTGCCATAATTTTAGTCCCCCTGGCAAGATTTCACAGAGTTCTTCAGTGGATATTAGCAACACAATGGTCAGTTTTTTTTGTCAACAAATGTCAGTTCAAGTGAGGATCACTCAAACATGCACAAGATACCTCTGGTGGTGGATTCAATCAGATCAGATTTACAAGGCCATTCTTTCATTCTCCCTCAACCTAAGGCTGTAGTGACCATGGACGCATCCCAGATTGTGGGGCGGGGGGGCACTTCATGGGGAAAACACTCCAAGGCGCTTGGTCCCCCGAAGAGGCCAATTTGCATATCAATTTCCTAGAGATGAGAGCACTGCTCTTAGCATAGCTGGCTTTTCAGAATGTGCTCCCTTTAGATATAATTGTGATTCAAACAGTAGTCTGCTACATCAACAAACAAGGGAAACTAGGTCTTACCCATTGTGTTGAGAAGCATTCAGAGTGTGGCAATGGGCAGTCTCACCTAAGGATTCCCGGTGTTTCCATATCTAGATGACTGGCTCGTTACTGCCCTGACCAGACAATTAATAAGGGCAAGAGATCAGGCTCTCCAGATGTGTTCTCATCTAGGCATAACCATAAACTATGACAAGTCTCAACTGGAACCAATTGAAAGCTTGGATTTCATAGGAGCACTGTTCAACACAAAGTCAATGATAGCTTCACTGCCTCCCTCAAGGGTTCAAACGATAAGATCACAGGTCAGAAAAATAATCTGCAGTACCAAGATGTCAGCCCACTTGGTCCTTCAAGCTCTAGGGTCAATGTCAGTGGCAAAAACACTAGTACCTTTAGCCAGATTTTACATGAGGATCCTACTGTGCAAGCTAGCAACACAGTCCAACCCATGTCAACTCTGATATGAATCACTCATATGCAAGACAGATCTCAGGTGGTGGATTCAGTCAGATCAGGTTCTATAAGGCCGTCCATTCATTCCCCCTTAGCCCAAGTCCATAGTGACGACGGATGCTTCCCAGTTGGTGTGAGGGAGCATGTTCTGGGGAAAACATTCCAAGACACACGGTGTCCCGAAGAGGGCAACTTGCATATCAGTGTCCTAATGATGAGAGAGTTGCAGGCTTTCCAGGACTCCCTCCCTTTGGTGACGATTACAGTTCAAATGAACAATGTCAATAGTTTGGTACATCAATAAACAAGGAGGGATCAGATCATACCCCTTGTGTCAAGAAGCGCTCAGTGTGTGGCAATGGGCAATTTCATCCAGCTGCTTTCTCATAGCAACTCCCATTCCCGGGAAGTCCAGTGTGATAAACTGAGCAGGTGCATTCTTCTGCCTCACGAGTGGTGTCTCAACTAGAATATGAGGGAATTGATTTTTCGTCATTGGGACCAGCATTCCTGCGTTCTTTTTGTTTCTCACCTAAACAACAAATGCAGAAGCTACTTTGCACTAATCCTCCCACAAGGGGGAATCACCAAGGGATGCTCTACTTCACAATTGGCCCTCTGGTCTACTTTATGCTTGCTCACCAATCCCATTAAGTATCTTACTTGGAAAACTGTTTTTCTAGTAACCATTACCTCTGCTAGATGAATTTCAGAGATTCAAGCTTTGTCTTCAAAACCTCCATACTTGGTCTTTCACAAAGATAGAGTGACACTTCAAACTAATGCCTCCTTCCTTCCCAAGGTGGTGTTAGAATCTAATATCAGTCAATCCATTAATTTGCCAATATTCTTCCTGAATTTTTCAAACAAGGGTGAATACATGTTACATTTATTGGATGTTCACAGACAGTTATGTTTTTACCTGCATAGAACAAAAGACGTAAGGAAAACAGACCAGTTGTTTCCTTTGCGGCCTTGAAATTGGATAAACCAGTTGCAAAAGTAATTTTAGTCAGATGGCTAAATGATTGTATCTGATTTATTTATAAAAAATTGGGTATTACCTTACCACAACCAGTGCGTGCTCATTCAACTAGATCCATGTCAACAACTTCAATTTTCCTTTCTAGAGCGTCCATGGACAACATATGTGCAGCGGCAACTTGGGTTATTCCCCATACCTTTGTTACTCATTGCAAATTGGATCTGGTCTCCAGAGGTAGAGCATCATTTGGTTCATCTGTGCTCAGGAAAATCCATCCTTAGAGTCCACCTGGGATTTTAGGTCGCTGGGAACTCTGTCCCATCAGTTGAGGATAGAATGAAAATTGAAAACAGCAGATAAAGAAGTTATGTAATTGCCATAATGTTTCATCTGTGTTGTCTTATTTTCATTCTTCCTCAACTTCCCACCCACCGACCCCAATTGTTTCTATTTACGAACTTCTGAAAGAATAAGTTCTTAAAAGAACATCACTGTCCTTTATGTGGAGCTCCAGATACTGTTTCTTTCAGTAAACAGTACATGCAATTTTATTCCTCCTTATCTATGCATGATAACTATCTCCTTTTTGGTAAAAATCAGCAAACAAGATCTGAAGTAACTTACGGTTGGTGCATTATGGATAAGGGAGAAGCTCGAGAGTTCTTTGGCTGCTACGAGCTTTAGCAGTGGCAGAGTCGGTTCTGAGAATCGGATCTGAAGCCATCAGTTGAAGAATGAAAATGGACAACACAGATGGAGCATTATGGTAAGTACATAACTTCTTTTTCAGCCAGCATACCAAAGCCTGGACATTCTCCCCTCCCTTCACAGACCATACGTTTGATGTATGACCATAACCCAATGGAGGCAGAGGGGGGAACATAAGGGATGTACTGTCACATACAGATTAAATTACCTCAGAAATTTCTTGCCACCAGACATGTACCAAACTGTCACTTCAACTTTAGTCTATCAGCCTTGTGATTCATACCTCTTCCTCAGCCATTGGGAAGATAAATATCCCCATAGGGGACCCTCTCCTTCTCCGTTTCTTCTGCCTAAAAAGTTTTGTATATGCCATTGAAGAAAGGAAATGGGATTGGGGAGTCAAGTTCCTTACAGAGAATATCACCATATTAAGTGTCTGTTCTTTTGGTGCCCTGAACATGGTTATAGGGATTCTTCTACCCATCAGGTGTTTGTGCTTAAGACTTTGCATAGTCACCTGTCTTCTTTGAAAGTTTGTCTGGAGAATCAGAAAGATAAAGTGCATGCCCATGTTAAGATGACGTCTGAGACCTTGACTGCTGATACCCCAGTGTCAAAGAAGAAGCCTTAGAAACTCTGGGTAGAGACTATTGCTTCTGAGTTGGACCTGCTCGAATCCATTGTTTCTCTTGATGCAACTCTAGACTGTCCAGCTACTGATGCTGCTGTCTCTGTTGTGACCCAAATGCTGATGTGGTTGCTGCCATCTCACACATTCATCACATCCCACTAATCATCAACTTCGGTCAAGAATGGGAGAACCGCAGCCTCCATTTTTGGAGGAACCAAATGGCATACCTTAAATCTTATACAAGAAAGAAGTTCCCTGATTGAGGTACAGCAGAACTCCGAGCTTCCTCATCTGGTTCAGGCAGATGTTACATTTAAGAAGCAGACTACTTAACATACAGCTTCTCCTCATTCTTTCAGTGATCCTCAGAAGGAATGGCAAAAGTTTAGCCAAGGCATTTTCAAGCGCATTAGTTCTTCAAAATTGCCTTCTTTTTGTCTTGTTCCTGTTGTTTCTCTCCTTCTCTGAAAAGGCAAAGTCAGGAATCAGCAGAAGAGGAGGAACTGGATTCCGATGGAAATGGCTTCTTAGCTAACTCACCCCAAATTCATGCTTCAGTGATCTATGCTTTGGATGATGAGGAGACTCTATTTCCTGATTACCCTTTAGAGGAACTGTCTTTTCAGGACACTGTTGTCAAGATGATGCTGCATTTTCAGTGCGAGAGTTTCTGTTTTCTTGTATCCAGAAGGGGTTCTATGCTGTTCTGGAAAAAGATATGCCTAAGCCTAGAACCTCTGTTGGATACTACTACTTCCCTTAATCCCAAGTCTGAGCTGCCTGCTTCCAAGAAACCTAAAAGGTTCTACAAGTTGCAAATTTGGAAAAGTTCTTATGTATGAACCCTGCTTCTAATTTATTGATTATTAATTTTTTCATTGAAAAGCCTTCTAAACTTCTGCCTTCTTCTGATGCTTTACCTATAGGTAAAGACAGCAGGGCCATTGATAGTCATGGCAAGAAAGTTTATAATTCTGCCACTTTAGCTTTTTGAGCTATTAATTACCAGGCCTGTGTTATCAAGTACTTTCTGTCTGTTCTGTTTAAAGTGCTGTCTCACTTTGAGGAATCAAAAGCTACATCTTCTGAATTAGCGTTTGTGTTTGTTCTGCTTCTGAAGTTGCTAGGCATTCTATGAAGCACAATTATGTTGCTGCAGATGCCTCTTACAAGTCAGCATCCACTGGCTTTTCCTGACTTAGACATGTCAGAAGATTTCAGAACTAAGCTGCTTTGACTTTTCTTTGAATAGGCAGCATATTTGTGGAGAAGGGTGAAGTCTCTTGTTCCTAAATTTTAGAGAAATTACCCTTCTGAGGCTGATGCCCTCTTTGTAAGTACCAAACATCTTCTCAAAAGGGTAAAAGATCTTCTAAAAGGTGGTTTCAGGGCAAGTCTCAGCAGGTTCCAGGGGCTCATAATATTCCTTTGCTTGACACATCCTTATGACTATTTGCTTCCTCTATCTAACCTATCCCACCCACCTCGACCTTTCTCCGGTTCCTTTATCTCAGAAGTTATCCCTTTCTGTGTCAATCAGGCAGTCCGTAACTTCAGACTAGTGGTTATGTCTATCATGCGGAGGGGGGGGGGGGTACAGAATGTCTTGGAATGCTTTCCCTCTTCTCTCAGGTCTTTCTCAGCCCCATCCCCCAAAGCCAGACTCCTCTTATTCTCTCTCCTCTTCAGTCAGGGAACAATAGAATTGATGCCTCCACATTTAGAAAAAAAAGTATTTTTATTCAAGAATGTTTCTAGCTCCTCAAAACAGGGGGATACATTGGGTTAGTTGTCTGTCATGCCATCTGGTGATGTTGATGTGGTAGTATACATTTAGGTCTTTAGAACAGGTCTTTGCTTTTCCACTGGTTCTGTTTAGGTGAAGGGGTTCAAAGAGTAACAGGTCATTCATAGAAAGGATGGTTGAACAGAGATCACCCCTCAAGAATTTCTTTGACATCAAGTAGAGGAGCATGACTTTTAGTTTTTTGGAGTAGCTAAGGTACTGAGTCTGGTGATCTTTTTGACGAGGAAACTTTGAGGTCTGTCAGGCTGGTTTAGGTGGTTAGCTAGGTACATTATGTTCAATGAATGGTCTAATAAGGGATGAATAATGTGGCCCATAATTGCAAATGAACCTACCCTGAAGAATTTATTCCCCAGGAGAATTACTTTTTCTTATAGTAGATTTTCCAATTTGAAGGAATTGTTAAATATGAAGAAAGTTAAGAGAAATCAGGGATACAAGGGATGTTATTTATGCGGACATTGCAAGATCTGTAGGAGAGTTCGGAATTTAGATGGAGCTCTCATAAATGGTAAAAAATATAAGGCTACGGATCTGTTTAATTGCAGGTCCTGCGGGGTGGTTTATATTATTGGTTGCGGATGTGACCCAATAAGGTGGTATAATGGGCAAACGAAAAGAATGGCAAAAAATTGTTGGGCGACATCAAACATGGTAGGCGTTACAATCCTGTGGCAGAACATTTTCAGGCTGTTCATGCTGGTCTTGATACAAATTTATTTTTCAGTATCTTGGCCAAACCATTCAACAAACAGGGTGATGTCTTTCTAAGTGAATTATTAAAGTTGGAGACCAAATTTATTATTAATTATGGTACGTTATTTCCCAGAGGCTTAAATCAGGAACTTAACATTAACATGTGTCATTTAAGTAACAGCTTGTTTGTTTTATATTTCAAGAGTGAGTGTTTGTTATTTCATCAACATGTGATTTTTCTTCTTTATACACGTGTCTTCTCCTTTACAAAAGAGTTTATGTACAACAGGGTCACGAAATTCTTTATTATAATATGTTATTATAGCATCAACGATTGAGTATGTTATTCTATCTTTTTTGGGATAGAATGTATTTATATATTTATATATATTCTCATGCATCAAGTATCTTTGGGGGGGTTGTGCATTTTTTATGCACTATTATTCATTCATTCATTCAAATATGTAAGTGTTTTGATACATTGAGATTTGAATATGTAAGATGGACAAGGGTTAATGAGCAATATGCACTGTTTAACACTTTTTGTAATTGAATGATTTTTTTCATTGAGCCTAATTGATGTGTATTTAAATATGCTGCACTTTTTGGTGTAAAAATTATTCCTTTGAAAGGCTGTTGAGCAGAGGTAAGCACCAGTAAAAGAGATTTTATTCAACTTTTGGCACATTTTCGTCTTATTTCAGCATGGTTTTCAGTCTACAACTTCCTCAGACCTTAGGTAGATAACACGAATGATAAGTTGTGCAAGGTAGAAGGATTTTGAAATCACTAGAAATTTGGTTTTCAAGGAAAGTCTGTTATCAACATATGTATCCAAGTCCCTAATGACTGACACAAAATTTACCAAAGAAGCCCATGACCAATACAACAGACATTTGTTTGGTCCAGCCCTTACTGGAGAATTTGAGTATCAAAATGAGATTTCATAACTTCTCCCAAGTTTGCAGTCATCAGCAAGCATCCTTCGCCATAGTCTCTTTATATCAACTTTTATGTCATTGAAATATAAATCAGTGAGGAGGGGGCCTAGGACAGAGTCTTGTGGAACACCACTGATATTTTTCTGTCTAGGACAAATACCCCTGACCTTAATGGTATAGGTTATGTTAAACAGCTAGTTACTAGTTTAATAAAGTAGGCATGGGTTATTGTTGTTGGGAACATATGTTAATAATCCCAGCTTGGAGGGATAGTTTCAGTGGCCTTCGAAATGGCCATTTCAGTAGTGTGAACTATATGCCCTGTATCCAGTGCCTCTGTAACTCTTTCAAACAACTCACCCAAGTTGAGTATGACTGGTGTGCATCTAGGGATATAAGGTCACTTGTACCATTATTTATTAGTTCAGTTGTCATACATTCTGTTGACTTGCAAATATTAATAGTAAAACTAATAGAGCTCTAATTCACGGGGTCAGTTGAGGGACCATCATCGTGCAAGAGTTCCACAGCTGTCATTCTCTATATCTTGGTTACAGTGATTGGAGAGTCTCAGGCTGAAGAGCTGAAGGAAGAATTTTGCTAAGTGGGACTTTACACTTCTCAGTAAATGATTGTGATTATTAATAGTCTGACAGACTACTTCTTGAATGGAGTTTGATGACTGAGGGACATGTGTCCAGTCCTTAATGTTTCCTCTGTTTGATTTATTTACATATGTAAGTAAAGTTATTAATTGTAGTTGGACTAGATCATGTGTGGAGGAGTCAGAGAACCAAATGATTAAAGTGCCCATCATAGATTATTTCATTGTTGGATACACTGACCTGGTTAATGAATAACACTAACTTGTTATTTGAAAGGTATGTAAAGTCCTAGCACTTTGCGGGTTTGTGATGACTGAGGAATATTAGTGACGTTCCCTTCGATGTTCATAGTGCAAGCATGATTTTTTTTCCCAAACGGGATGCAACTTGAATGTGCTTCATTCTTTTGTTAGCACAGCAGTACCACACCAATAGAAACTGTGTGTACTTTGAGCTTTGTCTCAATCATTACAGTGATGTAGAGTTAGATTTTTATGTCTAAAATTGCTCAGCTTTGTTTTGGACAATATTCACATTAGCATTGATGTACAGTAAACTCTCAGTTAACCGGAACTCAAGCAACCGGCAAAAAAATATCAAAGAAATACAGTGCAATTTTCACGTGTTGCACTTTGTCACCCTGCAGAAACATACCACACATTTTTAGAGTTTTAAAAACAAAGATATGAATAAATTCTCTCTCTCCAGCTTGAGAACAAGTCAAATCAGATAAATAGTATAGGGTCCAGTATTAGTCAGGCTTATTTTAAATAGCAACCAGAAACTACAGATGTTCTTCGTGTTTCACTGTTGCAGTCATCACATTTGGGTTATCCCTGCCAGGGTAGCCCTCAGTCGGCCCGAATACCAGAGGCTAAGTATTTCTGTGTCGGTTGCTGTCGCTTCAGGCCTGACGTCAGGTAGTCAGTGTAAAATAAGGCAGGCAATGCCATTACACCAGTCTTTCTTGTAGAGGAGCCTGAAGCAGAAGCAATTTGCACAAGTGCCGGTTGGCCGCTACCTGAGTTTTCATTTTCCAAGTTGAATTTGAAGTCTTGTAAAGCGAAGTACCCCGTTGGGGATCCTTTTTTCTTGCTCTAATTGATGTCAGAAAAAGTTAACAATTGTCTCACTTGTGGAAAGCAAATACCACGCCGAGAATTTCATTCTTACTGCGTAACTTGCTTAGGCCCAGACCACAACGTCCCCCACTATTGCTTTTGTGCTTTGTTCAACACCAGAACTGCACGTCGTCGGGCCCTTATGGTAGCTAGATATTTTTGCTCTCAGTCCTCGATTTCCAACATGGCTTCGGTAAGCCATTCGACAGCAGATCTTTGGAAAAAATGTAAGGATAAAAACAGAGACAGACATCACAGATCCAAACCTACCGACGACGCTTCCATTAAGCTAGTTGTCAGGTCTCCAGTCCTCAGTGAGGTGCTTTCGCAGCCCCTGATGCCTGCTTCTGTGGATTCGCAGGCTGCTACTGAGACCCTTTCGAAGTCCGGTATGCCGCAAAACTCTTCATCGACTAAGGATCCTGCGGTTGTGTCTACCTTGGATGGATCCGGAGCCACTGAGCAGGCACCGGCTTCTGAGGAAGTACTTCGCACTACCGATTCTCGACACAAACCGATGACTTTCGCATCTACTGTTCTTTCAAAAACTACTGAGTTTCTAAGGTGCAGGGTACGAACCACACCCAAGAAACTGACAACTCCATCTCAGGCACCCGCTTTCTTGCCTCAGTCTCAAATACTTAAAATGGCGGAAGACCTTATAATGCTGATCTGGGGAAGCCAAGCTACCCCTTCCAAAAGAAAAAGAGATTTGTCCCCAGTGGTTTTATCTGAACAGGAGTCCGATGACTGTGATGCCTCTGAATATGAAGACATGCAACCCCTCCCTGCTTATGAGGATTCTGATGCAGAGGAATCCATTCCTTCAGCCTCTCCACCCAAGGATTTTTCCTTTGGGGAAACCCTTCATACTTTAAGGGAGCATTTCCAATGGGAATATCAGGATTACCCTCAGTCTAAAAAGAGACTCATGGAATTCTTAGATCTTACACAGCACAAAACCTTGGCCATTCCTCCTGTCCTGGATGTTGTGGATGATGTTTTCATGGAATCTAGTTTGACTCCTGACACCCTCCCGCTCCCAGGAAACCTGACTGGTATTACAGAGTCCCTGACTCTCATAAATTTCATCTCAAAAATCCTACTGCTGACCCTGAGGTTATCTCCCAAGGGCATAAAGGAATTAAAGCAACTTCAGCTAAGAATCCCACCCCCCTCAGATAGGGATTCCTGAACATTAGACAGATGGGGTAAAAAAGTATACACCTCTGCTACTCTTGCTATTAGAGCACTAAATTGTCAGTTCCATATGCTAAAATTTCAACAACATACCATGGAACTCCTCAAACAAAAAATATCATCTTTTCCTGCTTCTGCAGAAAATAAAAAGTTACAAGAGTTAATGCACTCTGCAAATCAAGTAACTAACCACACCTTACATTGTGGTTTTAATGCCCTAGAAGCATCTTGCAGGGCAGCAGTCGCCGGTTCTGTCCTTAGAAGGCATGCTTGGCTTAAGGAACAGCCCTTGCCAGACCATGTCAAATCTAAACTATTGGATGCACCCTTGCACAAAGACAACTTATTTGGCACCAAGGCAGAGGAGCTCTTAAAAAAGATGGAAGAAAAGGCGAAATCTATGTAGACAGTCAAAGATTTCCTGCAGGTCCAGCCACCCAGGTGCAGTAGGCATTGCTCCTCCAAGCACTGGTCCTTTCCTGCCCCCTCCAGGTTAGTTCAGCCCAGACCCCGGGGAAGCAGACCCACCAGACAACAGCCACAGGGAATGCAGAGGTCAAAGCAATGGAGTACCTCCTCTTCTAAACCAGGGAGTGCAAAGCCACCCCCGCATGGTAAGAACTCACAATGACTCTACACTTCCACCCCCTCCCTCTGCCCACCTGCACTTGCCCCTTGGAAGAAAACTCTCTTTCCACGCAAGCATCTGGGCCACCATTGCCAATGACCACTGGGTCCTCAACATAGTATCCCAGGGATACAGATATTCTTTTCACACTCTTACCAACCCCAAAAGGGTTCGCACATCTTCCCCCAAACCAGTGGGCAGAGGCCGAAAAGCAAGTCCTTTTCCTGCTCTCTATGAGGGCAATAGAGCACGTTCCTGCAGAACAGATAGGCCAAGGTTTCTACTCCAGGTTTTTCCTGGTACCCAGAAAAGAGGGCACCTGGCACCCCATCCTCAATCTATCCATTCTAAACACTTTCCTGGTGATACCAAAATTCAAAATGCTCACTCTCCAGCAACTACTACATATGCTGTCCAAGCATGCTTGGCCTAGCCACCCTAGACATAAAAGAGGCCTACCTACACATCCCAATCGGGATCATGCAGGAAATATCTACGCTTCAGGGCAGGATCACTGCACTTTCAGTTCTCTGTGCTTCCCTTTGGCTTATCTACTGCTCCCAGAGTTTTCACAAAATGTCTGGCTCCCGCCATTGCTTTTTGCAGGCAAAGAAATATTCAAATGTACCCATACTTAGATGACTGCCTAATTCAGCAGACAGTCAGGAAAAGCTGCTCAAGCACCTGGCCTTTGTAAAGAACCTGCTGACCTCCCTAGGATACACTAGCAACGAAAAGAAATCCAAACTAGTACCCACCCAAAAAATTATATTCCTGGGAGCAAGCCTTGACACAGTATCCCAGATGGCATTCCTTACACCAGAAAAGCAAACCTACCCGACAGCCTATTTCTCTCAACTAGCCACCAGATCCCAGTTATCCACAAGGAAAATCCTGCAAGCTTTGGGGTTCATGGCTTCTTGCATTCTACTCATTCCATATACCAGACTGCATATGAGGAAACTACAATGGTACCTAAAAATCCTTTGGTGTCAACACTGTCAAGACCTGGAAACTCTTATACCAATGATACCTTGTTTAAGGAAAGATTTTCTTTGATGGGCCGCAGCATGCCACCACAACAAGGGACTACCCTTCTCACAACCTCACGCTGCCCAGACCCTCACCACAGACGCATCAGACTATGCCTTGTGTGCACACCTGGATGGAAGGTGCATACAGGGCCAATGGAGCCCACATCAAATGCATCTGCACATCAACCAAAAAGAGATGTTAGCTGTCCATCATGCATTGACAGCTTTCAGACCCCTCCTCTCCCCGGGGGCTCTACTGATCAAAACAGACAACACCGCAGTGATGTGGTATATCAACAAGCAGGGAGGTGCTCACTCCTACCCTCTGTGCAGGCTCGCCATGACCCTTTGGAACACAGCCTCAGCCATGCAACTACACCTGTTAGCCCAATTCCTGCCAGGCTCTCTAAACTCTCTGGCAGACAACTTGAGCAGAAATTCTCTGGACCCACACGAGTGGCAGCTAGACCAAAGAACCTTCACCCTTGTAACTCAGAAATGGGGCACCCCAAAGGTCAACCTCTTTGCTTCCCACTCCAATCATCAGTTCAGCAAGTTCTGCACCAGGGAGCCTCACTGCAGGGCCTGGAAAGTGGATGCTGTATCCTTCCAGTGGGTCAACCTCTCGGTCTATGCATTTCCCCCACTATCTCTCATTACCAGGGTACTGCTCAAAATAAGGGAGGAAAAACCGAGGACAATCCTGATTGCTCCAGACTGGCCACGCCAGCACTGGTACCCACTGCTGCACAGTCGTTCACCTCTGCCACCATAGCATCTCCCTCAGATCCCAACACTCCTGACCCAGAAAGAAGGAGATTTCATGCATCCCCAATTGCAGACCCTCAATCTGGCAGCCTGTCTTATTCCTTGACCACTGTACAAGCTGCCAATCTCAGTAAACAGGTTCTAGATGTTGTACATGAGGCCAGATGCCCTAGCATTAGAAAGTCTTATGCTGACAAATGGAAAAGGTTCTGCACCTGGGTCCAGGCTAAGGGAGCCGATATGGCACAGCCCTCCCTACCTCTCATCCTGGATTACCTAGCTGACCTACTACACAGTGGTCTATCCTTTTCCTCTATTAAAATTCATGCCTCTGCTATCTCTGCTTGTTACAGCACTGAGCAACCTCTTTTCTCACACCCTCTCATCAAACAGTTCCTAAGACGGACTAGCAACTTGAGGCCACCCAGAAGAGCACCTACCCCAGCTTGTGACCTAAACTTTGTGTTGGAAAAGCTCACCCTGCCCCCTTTGAACCAGCAGCTTCAGCAGAGTTAGTTCAGCAGAGTTAAAGCTTCTCTCATGGAAGACAGCCTTGCTTCTGGCCATCACTTCAGCAAGAAGATTATCCGAGCTACAAGCACTAATGGCTGTAGAGCCCTTCATCATTTTCCATGCTGACAGGGTCTCCCTCAGGACTAACCCATCCTTCATGCCAAAAGCGGTGTCCGGTGTGGCTCTCAACCAGTCCATTCATTTGCCCACCTTTTTCCCTAACCCACAAAACAAAGGGGAAAGGATACTGCACTCTCTAGATGTGCACAGACAGCTCAGATCCTGTCTAGACAGGACTAAATCATTTAGAAAGACTGATCAGTTGTTAGTCAGTTTTGCTGCAGGAGCAGAGAGCAAAACCATATCCAAACAAACAATTTCCAAATGCATAACACACTGCATCCATTTCTGCTACAAGCAACACAAGAAACCACCCCCTAAGGGGGGTCGGGACACACACTACCTGAGCAACTTCCACCTCTGCAGCTTTCCTCAGAGAAGTCCCCACCAGGGACATCCTGGAGGCTGCAACATAGACATCTGTTCATACCTTCACCAAGCATTACCACCTGCCTATCTTCTCCAAATCCAGGGCAGGTTTTGCCACTGCTGTCTTGCAGGGCATCCTAGCCAGCCCCCAGTCTTCTTGACTGCCTCCACCCTTTTCTTCAGTTTAGGGAATCAACCTAAATGTGATGACTGCAACAGTGAAACATGAAGAACATAGTGCAGTTGTATACACTTACCATAAATGTAGATGTTCGAGTGTATTCACTGTTGCAGTCCTGGTTTCCCTCCCTCCATCCCCCTTGTGTGTGTGTGTCTCTCTCTCCTTACAAGGAACTTTTGGTATTTACTTTCTACTGGTGGGGTTCTTCCACCATATACTAGCTCCCTCTTGGGGGCTCCTGACAGGGCAAGAAAAACTGATGTAATGGTGTCGGCTGCCTTGTTTTATACCACTGACAACCTGATGTCAGTCCTGAAGCAACAGCAACCGATGCAGAAATACTTAGCCTCTGGTATTCGGGCCGACTGAGGGCTACCCTGGCAGGGATAACCCAAATGTGATGACTGCAACAGTGAATACACTCGAACATCTACATTTATGGTAAGTTTACACAACTGTACTTTATCCGGCATCTACGAATCCCCATGCTTGCTAGTTAACTAAGAGTTTACTGTATGTTTGTCCTTGGCCTTTGCAAAGTTGAGAAGTATGTGGTGTAGTCAGAGAGAGATGTATGAAAGGAGGTTGAAATAACTTTTGTTTTGATATATTCAAACTTGGTAGGATTTTCTTTATGATTAGTTATTTGTTTTCTGTCCTTGAGAATGTGAACATATGAGTAGGGGCACGAAAATTATATAAATGTAGTTGTGGGCAAGGTAGATGGGGATGAAAGTACTAGAAGGATGATGCAGTCCAGACAGATCTGCAATCAGGCTGCCATGTGTGGTTGGTCTCAGTCTCCAGCATCTCCACAAAAATTCAAGTTTGGAGTTTTTTGAAATTGTTAGCTTTAATGTCCTAAAGTCAAGTAGATCTTGACAATTTGCAGAAAGTGGTTCAAATTAAAGCATAAAAAGTATAGTCTATACGACAGCTCAACACAGCAGAATCTGGAGATGCCCCAGAAGTAGTAAATGGTATATGCACTTAACTAACTGCAGTGCAGTGTATAGGACTGAAAAGTTATCTTTTAATATGTATTTGTAAAGTGTAGGAGCAGTTTAAAAAAATATATACATCTTTGGTACCCAAGTGACATCATGAACAGGTGGTATTGAATGTTTTTTTTTATTTGTTTTTGGGTGGAGGGGGGCAGCACTCGATTGATACGAAGTTTCCTTGAATTCACTCGTGTGTACTATAAAAAAGCATCAGGACATTAGTCACTAAGGTTGGCAGGTGTACCAGTGTACAGTTAAGCAGTGAAAGTAGTCAGAAGAACTCAGTTGAGAAAACGAACTGAAATTAAGAAAAACATGCTAGCCAGGGAATACAGCATGTCTCAATTTTTAATTTTGGATGAGTGCTTTTGTTAATGAAGTATTAACTTTTTCAGATGTTCTTATTTTCTTATTAAGCATGAAAGTGTTGTCTATCAAGATGTTGATAATGACCCCCCATCCCTTGAAGAAGTTAGTATATTTTTTTGTAAGGTACTTACCATAACAGTAGTATTTTGCAAAGAGGTTATTGTAACAGTAAAGGTATCCTCACTTAATCTAGTTAACAGTGTTCTGTTATTGCATTTTAAGTGCATTAATTTGCTTCACAGTTACATTTCTGTTATAGTAAGCTGTTGTAATAAGGACATTCGCTTGCTAGAGTTGTAATTCCGTGTGTTGACCAGAAGGGATTTGAAGCACAAAAGAATATTTTTTAGCAATGCTGGTTATGTATGAACACTTCGCAGACCAACCAGTATTCCATGGAATGTTAGCATGATGCTAGTGTAGGCCTTCATAGGGATATGTATAGACTTGATGAAGACTGTAGTGGACGGAAGAGCACTTTTGGTGGAAAAACCCAACCCTCAAATGTTATAACTTACATGTACATTGACTTCTGAAAGATCTAGGGAATACTTATATTAAATCTCAATAGGATGGAAAAACAGTAAATTATGGTGACACTTTACACATGTACTGTCCTTGATGTTTTATGTAACATATGATTCATAGGTACGTAGGTAAGTACTAGGCTGGCTGTACTTGCGGGCCAATTTAAGCCTGGCCATTTTCCCTTTTTGAGCTCGAAATAACTTATCCCATTTGGTTATAGATCAATCTCATCCCAAACTCAATAATTATATGTTACTGCTAATGAGAATAACTGGAGTCATACCATAAATAACTTGTGGGGACCCATGCATGGGATTAAGCATTTAAAAGTTGCCTTTGTCCAGTAGTAGTAAAGGGGGCAGTCCTATGTTAAATTTTGTGTTTACCATCCATAGATCTGAGTTGTGTGTGAGTATGGACAGGGATGAACTTTGTTTTATGTGGATGGGGAGTCTTTTCCAGAGCAGCATATCCTCCAAACCATTCTCTTGATCTTGCAGAAGAGGTTTAGATCCCTAGACCAAGTATTTCTGATGCCATTTGACTTGCTGATGTGCAGTAAATCCATCAGTAATGGTTTGGAAGGATTGGAAGATGGCTTGTATGTTGGACACAGGTTACCTCTAGTAGTGACAGGGCTTTGAAGTTGGTCCATGTAGGAAATGTTGTTTAGGCCTTGTATCCTTTTAGCAAGTTATGTCTGTGGACATTTCAGCTTTTGCAGGTGTCTGCACTGATACATGACAGAGAGGTCATTGTATTCAATGATTGGCTTAATGAGGGCTGAGTAAAGGGGGGCAATGACATTGCTAGATCTAGACACAATCAATTTTTTATAGAAGGACTTTATTACAACAGTGAACACATATTTGTCAAAAGTTAGGTCACCGTCCACATAAGTTCCCAAACTTAAAACAGCTGTGTCAACTGTTAGGGGCATATTGTCATTGTGGTAGTTTCATGGGGTACAGTAATGAATTTTGGCATTTCATTTCAATCCATGATCTTGGTTATTTATTCAATGACTGCTCCTAGCTTGCAGTCATCTGCAAACTTTAATCTGCCAGAGCAGTTTGATATTGGATTTTACTTCACAAAAGTGGATGCCAGACAGGAAAGGTGCCAGCACAGAACCTTTGAGGACTCCACTGATGGCTGACCTGTTTGTAGAGGTAACTCTCCCTGTTTATCTGCATTCTGTTTGTAAGCGATTTGGCAATCCATTGGTTGACATAAGGGTTTATTTAGCTTTTCTGGTATGCCTTTATGGAGAATTGTGTCAAAACCTTTGGCTAGGTTGAGGTTTTCAGTGTGTACCATTTTGTCTTCATCCATTGTTTTGCTGACTCTTTCAAAAAATCCACCAAATCGAGTAAGCATGACCTGCCATTGATGAATCCAGACTAAGATGGGTCCAGCAGTTAGAGGTTCTCTATGTCCTGATTGATTAATTTCATGATAAGTCTTTCCAAGGCTTTGCATATGAGGCTGGTCAGACTTACAGGTCTGTAATTGCCTGCGTCTGTGGAAGGTCTTCCCTTATGCAGGGGAATGATTGCTGCTGTTCTCCATTTGTTTGGTGCAATCTTGTTAGGGGTGCGGTCATGCTTCATGCTATTTAAGATGCATCCAGGGATACTGTCTGAACCTATTGATGCAATATTTTTAGCTTTTGACAGCACATTTAAGACTTGGTCTTGTGTGACAGCTGGAGAGAACCAGTTTCAGGTATGTATTGAGGGACAGATGGATGGGAGAGAAGGGTAAATTTAGAGCTAAATTATCAGCTAGCAGATTCACTATATCTTCAGCCTCAGTGTGACTAACATTGATGACAGTCAGCTCAGCACATTGCTGCATTGTGATTTTTGAAGTTATGAACATAACTAAAAATGCCTTGTGATTGTCTTTGGCATGAGTAGCTATTTTAGCCTCAAACTTGGCTTTGGTGGATTTGATTAAGCTCCTGAGTTGTTTCAGTGATTAGATCTTTAACATTCTAGAAATCACTCTCCTTTGTTTTGGTCAAAATTATTTTCATTTTAATTGTAAAGCTTGTTGATATTCTGTTTCCACCATGTTCATAGGTTCATAGGTGTGTACTAGGCTAATGGCCTTGGGGCCTTTACAAGCCTAGCCCATAGAAGTGCCCTGGCATTGTGCCGTCCATCATTAGTTCCCAGTGCCTCTATCAAGTAGAGCCACTGGAGTGATCCGTGGGGTGAACTTTCTATTTACCCATCCACTCATCAAGATTTTGCTTAAAGAGTTCTAGTGAGGTACCCTGCTTCACATGTATGGAAAGTCTGTTCAGAGCACGGGTAGTCTCCAGGTTATGAAACCTGTCCCTCCAGCATGTTCTGTTGATTGTAGTAATGCGGTTGAGGTCTCTGGAGTGTGTGGTGTGGAGGGATTGGGATTTCTTTAGATGTAGCATTTTTAACAGAGATGGGTCAGACATGGCTTTAGAAGTCAAGCAGAGATCGCCTCTCAGTAGAGGATATGAGACAGAGAATAGCTGGAGTTTTTTGAGTCTGTCCATGTAGGACATATGTTTAAGGCCTAGGATCCTCTTCGTGAGGTACCTTTGTGGCCTCTCCAACTGTTGCAGGTGTCTAGTGAGGTACATGCCAAATGGTGCATTATACTCTGACTCTTCTAATGAGGGAAGAGTAGAGAGAAATGATTACCTTTCTCTTCCTGGATGCAAAACCCTTGATAATGAGATGTGCCACATAGAAGGACTTTCTGACCACAGTGGCAATGTAGTGGTCAAAGGAGAGGTTGCTGTCAACCTGTGTCCCCAGATCTCTTATAACAGCTTCATTGCTCAGTGGGCTACCATTGATGTGGTTAATAAACCCATATGTAAAGTAGGTTTGTTTCTAGGGTTTGCCTACACTTTTTCCTGCTTGGGTACATCTGCGTCTATGCAGCTATCTATATGCTGGTGTAGTGTGGTGGTAGTGCAAGTTTGTATATTTAGAAGGGTTCATTGGGTTTGGTGGTGATTTGAAGCTTGCCAATGTATCACCTATGAGTAGGTAGTTTGTCTTATCTTAGAGATTTCTAAGTGTACCTTGGGTGGAAGGGAACTCTGTTTTTTGTTTTGTTTCAAAGGAGACTGCTTTATGGTCAGATCTAACAAGTGATGAAGATACGCAAAGGATTATTTAAGATGCTCCCATATTAGTAAGAACAGTATCCAATATGCTGTTCCCTTTAGTGGTTCTCTAATTGTTCCAGGACATTTATATTGATACAGTCCAGGGATCTCTGTGCACTAGTGGTGGTATAGGTTTCCCAGTCTATGGTTGTATATTTTAAATCACCTAGGAAAATGGCATTTGATTTAATACTGAGTAATTCTAGATGTCCTTCTATTCAGTGTTGTGGTATTCTTTACATGTGAGTTGTATTCCACCCAACCACCCTACGTCCAGCCTGTATACAAAAGCTTAAAGCCATTGCCTGTACAAGGGACGTCCACACGTACAACCTTCAGAACTTTTTCATCATTTGGAAAGGTTGACTTGTACGTTCGGTCTGCCATTGGATATTGTTTGTTTTGTCCATCACTCTTTTTATGTCAGGCCTTTGTACTTAAGGCATTGCATAGTTGTCTTTTGGCTTTAAACCTTTATTTAGAAAACCAGAGACTCATATGTCTGGCTAGGAAGGTGATGGAGGGTTCCAGGAGTTCTGAGCCATCTGTGAAGAAGAAGGTCAGCAAAGCTGGGCCCGAAACCTCTTCGGCTGTGCCTTCTCCCTCTGATGTACTCCTTGAGGTTGTAGAAAACTGGGAGGGGTGTTCGGAGGTAGGGTCCACTTTGGTGGGTACTGCAGTGGAAGCCGTCAGGGGTGGGGGGATCCTAGCACTTCCGAGGGTATGCAGACATCCGGTTTGGACGACTTGGGGGAACAATGGCTTGTTATTTTGGAGGACTCGTGAACTGATGTTCTTTGTGTTTCACTGTTGCAGTCATCACACTTGGGTTATCTGCCTGCAGGTAGCCCTCAGTTGGCCCGAATACCAGAGACTTAGTATTTCTGCGTCAGTTGCTGCCGCTCCAGGACTGATGTCAGGTCGTCAGGGCTATAAAAACAGGCAGCCAACGCCATTACATCAGTCTTTCTTGCTGAGGAGCCCAAAGCAGAAACAGTTCCCACAAGTGCCAGTCAGCCGCTACCTGAGTTTTTGTTTCCGAATTGAATCATCCTGAAGTCTTCTAAAGCTAAGTACCCCATTGGGGATCCTTTTTTCTTGCTCTAGCCGATGTCAGAAAAAGTTAACAATTGTCTCGCCTGTGGAAAGCAAATACCACACCGAGATTTCCATTCTTACTGCGTCACCTGTTTAGGCCCAAACCACGACGTACCTCGCTGTCAGTTTTGTGCTTTGTTCAACACCCGAACTATTCGTCGTCGGGCCAGTGTTGCTAAATACTTTCGTTCTTGATCTCTGTATTCAGAAATAGCTTCGGTAAGCCATCTGACTACTGATCTACTAAAAAAACGCAAGGATAACGACAGAGACAGACCGCACAGTTCCAAAACTGCCAACGACGCTTCTGTTAAGCTAATCGCCAGTTCGCCGGCACTCGGGCACTTTTGCAGCCCCTGATGCCTGCTTCATTGGATTTGCAGGCCGCTACTGAGACCCTTTTGGTGTCCGGTATGCCACGAGACTCTTCTTTGACTACAGAACCTGCGGATGTCTCTACCTTGGATGGGTCCAGAGCCGCTGTGCGGGCAACGGCCTCTGAAGACGTTCTTCACACTTACCGATATTTGACACAAACTGACTACTTCTTTCACATCTTCAGTTCTGTCTAAAACTACCGAGTTTCTAAGGCCAAGAGTATGAGCTACGCCTAAAAAAATGACTACCCAATCTCAAGCACCTGCTTCCTTGCCACAACATCAAATGCTTAAAATGGCAGAAGACCTGATTATGCTGATTAGGGGAAGTCAGCCTTCTCCTGCTAAGAGAAAAAGAGACCTGTCCTCAGCAGCTTTAACAGACCAGGAGTCCGACGGCTCTAAGGTTTCAGAATATGAAGACATGCCCTTATCTACTTATGAGGATTCAGATGCAGAGAAATCCATTCCCTCTGCTTCCCCTCCAGAGGATTTTTCTTTTGGTGAAACCCTACATACTTTGAGAGCATTTCCACTGGGAATGCCAAAACTATCCTCGGTCCAAAAAGAGACTCTGAGAATTTCTAGATTTGCTACAACATAGACCTATAGCAATACCTCCAGTTCTGGATGTTGTGGTTGACGTTTTTATGGAATCCAGCCTAACTCCTGATACTTTATCCCCTGCTCCAAGGAAACCAGACAAGGTACTACAGAGTCCCTGACTCACAAATTTCTTTTCAAAAATCCTACTGCTGACCCGGGGTTCATTTCCCAGGGGCCTAAAGGTATAAAAGCAACCACAGCTAAGAATCCCACCCCTTCGGACAGGGATTCCCGAGCTTTAGACAGATGGGGTAAAAAAGTATACACCTCTTCAACTCCTGCCATTAGGGCCTTGAATTGCCAGTTTCACATGCTGTGAAATACCAGCAACCTATTATGCAACTTACTAAGCAAAAGTTAGTTACCTTTACAGACTGTGCAGAAAATAAAGAATTACAAGAGCTTATGCATTCTGCAAGCCAAGTCAGCAAGCATACTTTGCAATGTGGCTTTGACACCCTAGAAGCATCTTGCAGGACAGTAGTCACTGGTTCTGTACTGAGAAGACATGCTTGGCTTAAGGAGCAGACCTTGCCAGACCATGTCAAATCAAAATTACTAGACGCCCGTTTGAACAAGGACAATCTGTTTGGCACCAAAGCAGAAGAGGTTCTAAAAAAGATGGAAGAAAAAGCTAAATCTATGCAGACAGTCAAAGATTTCTTGCAATAGCAGCCTCCTAGATTCAGTAGGCATTGCCCCTCAAAACATTGGTCCTTTCCAGCCCCCTCAAGGCCGTCTCAAACTAGACCCAGGGGAAACAGACCCCCCCCCCAGACTTCAGTCTCAGGGTATGCAGAGATCTAAGCAATGGAGTGCTTCCACTTCAAAAACGGGGAGTGCTAAGCCACTCCCTTATGGAAAGAATTCACAATGACTTCTGTATTCCACTCCTCACCTTTGCACAACTGCTCATGCCCCTAGGAGGAAAACTTGCCCATCATGCAAAAAAACTGCACCTCCTTCACCAAAGACCGATGGTTCCTCAACATTGTATCCCAGGGGTACAAATTTTACTTCCACTCACTGCCAACCCCAAAAGGGTTCCCAGACCTTCCTCCAAACCAGTGGGCAGAGGCACAAAACCAAGTTCAATCCCTGCTCTTCATAAGGGCAATTCAACCTGTTCCTGCCGAACAGATAGGTCAAGGGTTCTAGTCCAGACTTTTCTGTGTACCCAGAAAAGAGGGCAGTTGGCACCCAATCCAGGATCTTTCCACTCTAAACACCTTCCTGGTGGTACCAAAAGTCAAAGTGCTCACCCTTCAGCAGCTTCTTCCTGTGCTGTCCAAAGATTCCTGGTTAGCCACCGTAGACCTAAAAGAAGCCTATCTGCACATCCCTATTAGGGACTCATGCAGAAAATACCTACGTTTCAGGGCAGGATCTATGCATTATTGGTTCTCTGCACTTCCCTTTGGTTTATCCACTGCTCCCAGAGTATTCACAAAATGCCTGACTCCAGCCATTGCTTATTGCAGACAGAGAAAAATTCAAATTTACCCGTACTTGGGCGATTGCCTGATTCAGGCAGTCAGGAACAGCTGTTGCAGCACCTGACATTTGTAAAGAACCGTGTTAACTCCCTGGGGTACACTATCAGTGAAAAGAAATCAAAACTAGTCCCCAGTCAAAAGATTGTATTCCTGGGAGCAAGCTTGGACACAGCATCCCAGATGGCATTCCTTACTGCAGAAAAACAAGCCTATCTGACCGGCTACTTCACTCAGATGGCCACCAAAACCCAGCTATCCACAAGGAAAATCCTGCAAGCCCTAGGGTTCATGGCTTCTTGCATCCTACTAATTCCATATGCCAGACTGCATATGAGGAAACTTCAATGGTACTTAAAAAGTCTTCGGTGCCAACATTCTCAGGACCTGGAAACCATTATACCTTGTCTGAGGGCAGAGTTTCTTTGGTGGGCAGCAGCATGCAACCCCAATAAGGGACTTCCCTTTATTCAACCCCATGCTGCCCAGACCCTAACCACAGACTCATCAGACTATGCCTGGGGGTAACACCTGGGCAAGTGCATTCAGGACCACTGGAGCCCAAGTCAAACTCATCTGCACATCAACCAAAAAGAGATGCTAGCTGTTCAGCACACTCTTGACAGCTTTCAGGTCCCTACTCTCACCAGGACCCCTGCTAATAAAAACAGACAACACCACAGTTATGTTGTACATCAACAAGCAGGGGGGAACCCACTCTTACCCACTCTGCAGGCTAGCCATGGCCCTGTGGAACACTGCCTTGGACATGCATTTATCTACAAGCTCAGTTCTTGCCAGGCAAACAAAACTCTCTGGCAGATGACTTAAGCAGAAATCTCCTAGACTCACATGAGTGGAAATTAGACCCCAGCACCTTCAGTATTCTAACCCAGAAATGGGGGACCCCAGAGGTGGGACCTCTTTGCCTCCCCATGCAATCACCAGCTCAGCAAATTCTGCACCAGTACACCTCACAGCAGGGCCTAGAAAGTGGGTGCCCTATCCCTCCAGTGGGAAAACCTCTCAATCTATGCATTCCCCCCTCTGCCTCTTCTTTCAAGAATATTACTAAAGGTAAGACAGGACAGACCAAGGACAGTCCCGATTGCCCCGGACTGGCCACACCAGCACTGGTACCCATTACTGCATAGCCTGTCACCAGTGCCACCCTGGTACCTACCCCAGATCCCAACCCTCCTCACTCAGCAGGAGGGGGCAGATCTTGCATCCACAACTGCAAACCATGAATCTTGCAGGCTGGCTTATTCCTTAAAATCTCCCCCAGTGACCAGCCTAAGCAAGCAGGTGCTGGATGTCATTCTTGAAGCCAGAAGACCCAGTACAAGAACATCCTATGCTGATAAGTGGAAAAGGAATACCTGGACTCATTCTAAAAGAGAGGACACAGCATTGCCCTCCTTACCTCTAATCCTGGATTACCTAGCAGACCTAATACACAGAGGTCTATCCTCCTCCATTAAGATCCATGCTTCTGCCATTTCGGCTCATTACAACACTGAGCCATCTCTCTTCTCTCACCCTGTTATCAAACAGTTCCTGAGAGTGGCAAACAACTTAAGGCCACCAAGGAGAGCACCCACCCCTGCTTGGGACCTTAACTTTGTATTCACGCTTACCCCTCTTTGAGCCTGCAGTGTCAGCAGAGTTAAAAATTCCTCTCTTGGAAAACAGCCTTGCTTCTGGCCATCACTTCAGCTAGAAGAGTGTCTGAGCCACAAGCACTTATGGCTGTGGAACCCTTCATTATTTTTCATGCTGACAGGGTTTCCCTCAGGACTAACCGTTCCTGTATGCCTAAAGTGGTGTCCAGTGAGGCTCTAAACCAATCTATCCATTTGCCTGCCTTATTCCCTAATCCTCAAAGTAAAGGGGAAAGGATCCTGCACTCTTTGGACGTGCACAGACAGCTCAGATTCTACCTTGATAGGACTAAGCCCTGCGGGAAATCTAACCAGTTACTAGTCAGCTTTGCACCGGGGAAGAGGGCAAGGCCATTTCAAAACAAACAATTTCCAAATGGATAGTACACTGCATCCATTTCTGCTACAAGCACCATGGGAAACCAACCCTTCAGGGGGTCAGAACACATTCCACTAGGGCAACTTCAACCTCTGCAGCATTCCTCAGAGGAGTCCCTACCAGGGACTTTCTGGAAGCTGCTGCCTGGAGTTCTGTACACACCGTCACCAAGCATTACCACCTGCCTATCTTTTCCAAATCCAGGGCAGGTTTTGCAACAGCAGTCCTACAGGGCATACTAGGCAGCCCCAACTCTTCTTGAATGCCTCCACCCTTTCTTCAGCTTTGGGAATCAACCCAAATGTGATGATTGCAACAGTGAACTCTAAGAACATAGTACAGTTGTGTACACTTACCATAAATGTAGATGTTCAAGTGTATTCACTGTTGCAGTCCTGGTTTCCCTCCCTCCAGCCCCCTTGTCTCTTTCTCTCTCCTCTCTATGTCTATTACTCGCCCCTTTCAGGGGTATTAGTATTTACTTTTTAGTGGTGGTGTTTTCTTCACCATAACTTAGCTCCCTATTTGGGGGGGCTCCTGACATTTGGTGCAAGACAAACTGATGTAATGGCATCGGCTGCCTGTTTTTATCCCCTGACCACCTGACGTCAGTCCTGGAGCCACAGCAACCGACGCAGAAATACTAAGTCTCTGGTATTCGGGCTGACTGAGGGCTACCTGTAGGCAGATAACCCAAGTGTGATGACTGCAACAGTGAATACACTTGAACATCTACATTTATGTTAAGTGTACACAACTGTACTTTCCTGCCCCTCAATCTAAGGATGTATCAGATGTTAGGCCTACATCTGCCCATTCTCCTCAACAGGAGAAGCATGTTAAGAAGAAGCAAAAGACCAGGCATTCCACTGTCTGTTCCTTCTACAACTTCATTGGATTGGGATGCTTTCTCACAGGGTGTCATTAAGGCTGTTATGGCCTTGAGGCCTCCAGCTTTGGTTCATAGGTAGGTACTAGGCTATCGGCCCAAGGGCCTAAATAAGCCTAGCCAACAAGGTTCCCTGGCTTACACCACCCAAGAAAGTTAATTTCCTGTGCCCCTGTCTAGCAGAGCCACAGAAGTGATCCCCGGGGTGTATTTCCTATTTCCCATCCATGCATCGAGATTTTTCTTGGAGTGCAAATGAGGAACTTTGCTTGACATAGATGGGTAGCTTGTTCCAGAGTATAGGAAGTTTCTGGGACAGGAATTTATCCCTCCAGCATGTCCTGTTTATTGTAGTGACACGGTTTAGGTCCCTAGAGCATGTAGCTCAGTGGGATTGGGATTTCTTAAGGTGTAGCATGTCCAACAGCTCTGGGTTTAACATAGCTTTATATGTTTGGCAGAGATCTCCTCGAAGTAGGTGATATGCGACAGAGTAAAGCTAGAGATTTTTGGGACGGTTAGTGTAGAGGATCTGTTTGAGGCCAGTAATCCTCTTTGTGAGGTACTTCTGTGGCCTTTCCATCTGCTGCAGATGTCTTGAGGTACATTCCAAAAGTGGTGTTATACTCCATAATGGTTCTAATGAGTGCCGAGTAGAAAGGAAGAATGACCTTTTTTTTTTCCTGGATGAGAACCCTTTTGTGATTAGGTGTGCCACATAGCAAGATTTCTGGACTACTATGGCAATGTGATAATCAAAGGAGAGACTACTGCCCACCTGAGTCCCAAGGTCTCTCATCACATGTTCGGTGTTAAGTAGACTGCCGTTTATGTGGTAGTTCATGGGTACAGAGTTTTTACCAAAGGGGATGACAATGCACTTTTTGGCATTGAGCTTGAGGCCATGCCTCTGACAGCAGGCATTTGTCTCAGTGAGGCCGTATTGTAGGATTCCACATCATTTGGGGACTTGACTGTGGCTCCTAGTTTGCAGTCATCTGTGAAATTCGTTAGCCAGAGGCTTTCTGTGTTAGGCTGTATGTCAGAGAAGTAGATACCAAACAGGAGAGGTCCCAGGACTGAACCCTGTGGTACTCCACTTGTCATTGGTTTGAAGTCAGATTTGGAGTCTGCAACTTTTATGGTGTGGGTTCTGTCAGTGAGCGAGTTGGCAACCTGTCTTGTGACATAGGGATTTATACCTAGTTTAGTTATAATTACAGAATGGGGGATGGTGTCAAAAGCCTTGGCGAGGTCAAGATAGGCTGTGTGAACCACCTTACCCACGTCTACGGCTTTGGTGACTGCCTCAAAGAAGTCGATCAGGTTCAGAAGGCATGATCTGCCTTTCATAAACCTGAACTGAGTGGGGTTCAGAGTTTGGAGGTTACCAGTGTCTTTGAGTTCCATGATGATACGTTCCATGGCCTTGCAGACCAGGCTCGTTAGGCTAATAGGGCGATAGTTCCCAGGATCAGTGGTGGCTCCCCCTTTGTGGAGTGAGATAACTGTTGCTGTGCGCCATTCAGTGGGCACAAAGCCTGACGTGAGACTATGATTGAACATGGTGCGTAGGTGGGAAGCCAGTTTGTTCTGAAGTTTGTGTAAAACGCAGCCTGGGATGTTGTCCGGTCCCATGGAGGCTGTGTTTTTGGTTTTGGAGAGTGCAGCTTTTACCTGCATAGATGTGATTACAGGGACTGTGCATTCTTCCTGTATAGATATGGGCCCCTTAGAGGATGAGAGGGGGGTAAAGTTAGCACTGAATCTATCTGCCAGGATGTGTTGGTAGTATCAGTTGTTTCTGTAATTTTCGTGCCGTTGTGCTGTAACTCAGAGCAGATCTGGGTGTTGCCAGTGAGATTCTTGACATAGCTATAGAATGCTTTGTGGTTGCCCTTAGAATCTGTGGCGATTTTGTTTTTGTAGTTAGCTTTGGCTTCTCCTGTTTCATTGCCTGCTTTTATGTCATTTGTTGTATTGCTGTTGGGGTCGTCTTTGTGCAGACTGTGGAATATCTGGTTAAGGACTCCGATTCTGAAGAGTCTCTTCAGATGATGACTCTTTAGCATACTCCACCCAGATTCCTTCCCCTCTGGAATATGCTTTGCCAAAGGAAGAGTCTAATGGGGGGATTCCCCCATAGTAGAGCTTTTCCCTTGGGTTAACTATAAATAAAATGATTGAATTTTTTAAGTGGGATTCTTCCCAAATTTCAGAGGAGCAAAAAAGATATTATCATCATCTCCAGTTGGAGGACTCTGCTCCCTCAGCAGTCCCTCCAGTACTCCAAGCCTTCTTAGATGCTTTTGCATCTCCTCTAAAACCCCAGACTCCCAAGCTTCTGCCCCAAAAGGCCTGACCATTTTTATAAGGTCCCTGAGGATTGTATGTTTCTTTTTAAATGCCCTTCGGCTGATCCAGCTGTAGTCTCCATTATTTCTGACAAATCTTCCCAGGCATCTCTTTCCACAAAGTTGCTTCCTTCTGATAAGGAAAGTAAACTTTTGGAAAGATTGGGAAAGAAGGTCTGTACTTCTTCCACCTTTGCTATCAGATCTATTAACTACCAGACACACATGTCTAGGTACACCATGGCTTTGCTTTCTCAAGTTTCCCAGGCTCTTTCCCAGTTACCTGATTCAGAGGCTAAGTCACGGACTCTTTCTCTTTTGTCTGCTTCCTCCCAGGTAGCTAGACATTCAGTCAAATGTAGTTATGATGAACTAGAGGCATCTTCCAGAGCAGCAGCTTCTTCTTCTGTTCGCAGGAGGCATTCCTGGCTACATCTCTAGGCACTCCATGATGACATTAAGGCCAAGTTGCTTAATGCCCCTTTGGACAATTCTGCCCTCTTTGGCAAAGCAGCTGCAGAACTCTCCACATTTCTGAAAGAAAAAGGTAAAGAGCTCCAGGATTTGAAACACTCATTTCCCAAGCCCCTATATTCCATAGGAACTTCCCTGCCAAGACTCCCTTTGTCAGGACACCTGCTCATTCCTCCTCTTGTACTTTTTCTGCTACTAGGCCACATAAGTCCTCCAGAAGAACCCCACAGTCTAAGGCTGTTGCTTCTGCTCCTTCTACTCAGCAGCCCTTTCAGCCTAGGCAAAGTTCTCTGTGACGTTCATTTCCCTCTTTTAAGTCATACTCCTTTAGGTCTTCGACTTTCTCTTTCCTTCTCAGCTTGGATGGAACTCACTCAGGATTCCTGGGTGATTTCAGTTATCCAAAAAGGATACTTTGACTTAGTAGACTCTTCCTTCCTTTGCCTCCCCCCAATTAGTTGCATCTGTATCCTCTGTTGCTTGCTCAACTTTCCAACAAGGCACCATACAGGTTTTCCTCCAGACCAGCAGGGAAAGGGTTTTATTTCAGAAATTTTCTTGTCCCAGGAAAAAACTGTCCTTGAAGGTCATTTCTAGACCTTTCCCTATTGAACACTTTCCTGGTGGTCCCTTCTTTTAGGATGCTGTCTCTGCAATCTATTCTTCCCTTGGTTCCTCCTCAAGCTTTCCTAGCCTCTCTGGATGTCAAGGATGCTTATCTGCATATCCCTATTCACCCACAATTCAGGAAGTTATTGGATTTCTCCGTGGGTTCTTTGCACTTCAATTTTCTGCCTTGCCTTTTGGTTTTTCCACTGCTCCAAGACTATTCAGAAAGTGCCTAGCCCCAGCCATAGCCTGTCTGAGGCTGAAATGGCTGCAAGTTTACCCCCTACTTGGATGATCTGCTCTTTCTGGCCAGCAGTCCAGACCTGTTACTCCCAACACCTGGACCTAACTGTTCCTTTTTTGCAAAGCCTAAGATTCTCAGTAAATGTAAAAAAAAATCAAGTCTAACCCCAAGTCAGGATCTCATATTTCTGGGGTGCAGGTTCCGGACAGACTTGATGGTTATCCTCCCTTCAGAAAAAGCAATTTCTCTCATGGCATACATGGAGTCTCTTCTGCCCCTTTCTTCCATTATAGCCAGGGAGTTTGAGACTGCTGGGGTTAATGGCCTCCACAGTCCCCATGTTGGCTCTTGCAAAATTACACATGAGAAAGTTCCAGTAGTTCCTAAAGACAGTTTGTTCCAAACATGCTCATCTGTTAGATGTCTTGATCCCTCTTCTTCCCTGTCTGAAAACGAAGATACATTGGTGGATGCAGCAACTCAGAACCTTGGCCTACCACTTCAGGTACCTCAGCAGCTTTTCAAAGGCACTTCAGACTTAGGTTGGGGAGCAACCTTCGCTTCCAAGAAGGTGCAGGATTTTTGGTCCCCCTCTCAAAAGAGGGTGCACATCAGCATCAGAGATGAGGGCTGTGATTCTAGCCTTGCAGACATTTCATCTGCTATTCTTGCCAGGACCCCTTAGGATTCTTGCAGACACTGTTCAAGGCCAAGAATACAGCTTCCATGGGACTCGATAATATCTCTGGCTGTTGTCTTCATGAACTACAAAATGAACTGACGCCACACCTATGTGGCCTGTTGTCACAGCCTTATCTCAGGCTTTGTCTCTATCGAATGGTGCACTGCTACAGTCATCCCTCTCCATAAAGGGGGAGCGAATACAGACCCTGGGATCTATCGCCACATTAGCCTGAGGAGTCTGATATGTAAGGCTAGCTATGGAGCGCATCATCATGGAGGACCTAATAAATAAGGATGTAAGGAATCTCCAAACTCTGGATCCCATGCAATTTGGCTTAGTGAAGGGTAGATTATGCCTGCTCAACCTGGTCAATTTCTTCGAGTCAGTCACCAGAGCTGTGGATGAAGGCAAGGTAGTTCATACAGCCTATCTCGATCTGGCCAAACCCTTTGATACCATTCCCCACTCCGGAATCATAGATAGACTCACTAAACTAGGCATCAACCCCTATATCACTAGTTGGGTGGCAAACTGGCTCACAGATGGAACCCACAGTGTGAAAGTAGCAGACTCCAAGTCAGACTGCCTACCAGTCACGAGTGGAGTCCCACAGGGATCCATCCTGGGTCCTCTCCTGTTTGGCATCTGCTTCTCTGAAGTCCAGGCCAACAGGAGGGGTCTCTGGCTGACCAAGTTCACAGACTATTGCAAGCTGGGAGCCATTATTAGCTCCCCAAGTGATGTATAGACATCCTACAAAAAGGCCTCACCAAGACCAACGATTGGTGTGAAAACCATGGCCTTAAACCCAGTGCCAAAAAATGCATCGTCATCCCCTTTGGAAAAAACTCTGTTCCCATGAATTACCACATTGATGGCAGTCCACTGAACACTAAAGGCATTATAACAGATCTGGGAACACAGGTTGACAGCAGCCTCTCGTTTGACCACCACATAACCACTGTGGTCAGAATGTCCTTCTATGTGGCACATCTCATTACTAAGGGTTTTGCATCCAGGAAGAAGGAGGTCATCCTCTGTCTTTGCTCGTCCTTCATAAGACCAATCATTGAGTACAATGCCCCATTTGGCATGTACCTCACCAGACACCTGCAACAAATGTAGAGACCACAAAAGTACCTCACAAAGAGGATACTGGGCCTTAAACACATGTCCTATATGGACAGACTCAAAAAAACTCCAGCTATTCTCTGCCTCATATTGCCTACTTAGAGGTGATCTCTGCTTGACTTACAAAGCCCTGTCTGACCCAACCCTGTTAGATATGCTACATCTAAAAAAAATCCCAATCCCTCCGCACCACATGCTCCAGCAACCTCAACCTCATTACCTCAATCAACAGAACATGCTGGAGGGACAGGTTCTTAACTCCGAGACTGTCCATGCTGCGGAATAGACTTCCAATACACGACAAGCAGAGCACCTCAGTGGCCCTCTTCAAGAGAAATCTTGACAAGTGAATGGGAAATAGAATATTCACCCCGGGGATCACTTCAGTGGCTCTGCTCGATAGAGGCACTGGAAACTAACGGGCGGCACGATGCCAGGGCAATCCTATGGGTTAGGCTTGTAAAAGCTCTAGGGCCATTAGCCTAGTATATGCCTATGAACATATGAACAATACCACTGTCCTTTGGTACATAAACTAGCAGAAGGGCACTGAATCTTAGCTTCTTTGTTGCCTAGCTATCAACGCATGGGAATTTGCTGTTCAGTACGAAGTGACACTGCATGCTGTGTGCCTCCCCTTTGCTCGGAATTCAGTGGCAGATGCATTAAGCAAATCTATGACACAATCTCATGAGTGGATGCTTCACAGGGATGTTTTCCTGGATTTAGTTCACTGGTGGGGTAATCCAGAACTGATCTCTTTGCCTCCCATATGAACAGACAACAACTTCTTTTTTGTGCCAGGGTCCCTCACCCTCAGGCTTGGAAGCTGGACGTGCTATTCTTTTCATGGAAGGGGATGTTTCTTTATGCATTACCCTCTTCTCTCTAATTCAGAAAGTCCTGTTGAAAATTCTACAGGAAAAAACTAAAATCTTGCTAGTGAACCCCTTTTGGCCAAGACACCACAGGTTCCCTGTTCTTCTGCAGTTAGCCAAGGGTCATCACTATAAGTTACCTCACCGGGTGGACCTACTGACTCAGGACAATTGGTCCTTGAGTCACCCACATCAGTCAACTCTGCAAATTACCTTGTGGGCGATCAACTTTTCATCCCTTTCAGGCAACTGTTTTCTAAGGATATGCTTCGGGTTTTGCTGGAGGCCAGGAAACCCAATACTAGAACTAGAAAGTCTCACAAGTCCAAGTGGGATTTTCTATCTGGTGGAAAAAAGAAATGAGGATCCTTTCTTTGCGGATATTCTTTTAGTGCTTTCTTACCCATGTGAGTTGCTTAACAGTGGCCTTTCCTATTCCTCAAAGTCCACTGTTCTGCCTTGTTTGCTTGCTTGCCATTAACTCCCTCCTTAGCTTCCATGATAGAGGTTAAGCTTTTTCTTAAAGGAGTCCTACACACGAAACCCCCTATGAAACCATTTCCTCATCCCTGGATCTTAACTATGTGTTAGAGAAGCTTAATCAGGCCCCTTTTGAGCCAGCAGACTCTGCTTCTCTAAAGTTTTGTGCATGGAAGACAGTACTCCTAGTAGCCTTAACTTCTGCTAGGAGGGCCTCTGAAATTCAGGGATTGACAGCTTCACCCCCGTTTTTGGCTTTCCACAAGGACAGAGTATCCTTGAGAACTAATCCATCCTTTATGCCTAAAGTGGTAAATGAGCTGTCTGTTAATCAGTCCATCTAGTTGCCTACTTTCTTCCCTTCACCCCAGTCCCCTAGTGAGAGGATTCTGCGTTCTTTGGATGTGCATAGACAACTCGCATTTTATCTTGACAAAACCAAGTCTAGTAGGATGTTGGATCAACTTTTCTGTGCTTTCATCCCAGAGTTCTGGGTTTAACTGTTTACAAGCAAACTATCTCTTCTTGGATCTCTAAGGCTATTGTCTTTTGTTATGATTTTCATGGGAAATCCTTATTTTCCTTTAAGTCCCATTCCATAAGAGCCTCCTTAGGGGCTTTTTTCAAAGGCCTGGATGCTCACTCCATTTTGGAAGCTGCCACCTGGTTATCTGTTCATACATTTACAAAGCATTACCAGTTGGACACTATCTCCAGATCCAGGGCAGGATTTGTCAGGGAAATTCTGCATGAGTTCATGGAAAATGCTTCTTCTTAGTCTTCTCCATTCCATCCTCCCCCCTGGGTTCCTGTTGAACTTTTACACTCTCCCACATGTAAAGAATGCTGCAACATTGAATAGGAGGACAGAATAGTTGTGTAAAGTCTTACCGTAATCGTAGATGTCCTTGTCTATGTTGCAGTATTCTATCCCACCCATCTTCCCCCTACAACTTGTTCTTTTGTAGGATGACTATCCTTTAGGCTCCCTTTGGATTTCATTTCCTCATGGGTCTAACTTATTCTGAAGATTGTACATGCCGGTGTCCCTTTTTTATGGTGGACGTTATCTGTGCCTTCACGCGATGTCCCACATACAGGCAGTGGCTTTAAGCTTTTCTATACAAGCCGGACGTCTGGTCTTTGGGTGGAATACAACCCATATGTAAAGAATACTGCTAAAGAATACTGCAACACAGAAGAGAAGGACATCTATGGTTATGGTAGGACTTTACTACTCTTTCCTGTAGATAGGAGTTGTGGCTTTCTTGTGTCATAGAGGAAGCTCTATTGCTAGCCAATATATGGTATGGGACCTTTCTGATGGTTATTTGGTTAGCATAGGTGTTTTTGTGATTTTTTTATGATGAACGTTTTTAGTGATGACCATAGGTTCACAGGTTCATTGGTGAATACTAGGCTAACTGCCCTTAAGGGCCATTTTTAGCCTAGTCCGTATCCTAAGCCCGAATAGAACCCTGTACTTTGTCCCTCTGAGGTGAAGACCATAACTGTTAAGGCAAACCCATCCACAAAACCTCTTAACCACATCAAGTGGTGGTTCTTAGCATGAATGTGTGCTATTTTGCTTTATTTTATAAAGCTGGAGGTGGTTCTTATTTTTCTTAGACATTCTGTGACATGTTTCTTAGTTATTCTACATCATACTGTACCTTGAATCTCATCTTCTGTCTTTTGGGCTTTTTCTATCCCTTGTAGTGTAATTTTGAGATGAAACCAACCTGTACTGATTATGATGAGGCTGTCAAACTGAGACTGCCAAATTCAACTTATTAAATGGCATCTACTGCCAAACAGCAGATGTAAATACAAAATATGAAAGGAAACAACTGCTGGCTGCTTCTCCCTGCCCTGCTCACTACGGATTTACACTTTTCCTACAGGCTTAATAGTCTAACTTTGGAGACAATACTGAGGAAGACTGTCACGGAGTAGAGGATGAGAAGGTCCTGCCCAAGGGAGATCCTTTCAAAAGGAAAGGACTGAGGACACAGCGTCGGGGAAGGGAGATTTCCCCATAGTCGGCTCTATGGAAGATCGGATGTTCTTCGTGTTTCACTGTTGGGTTATCTGCTTGCCAGTAGCCCTCAGTTGGCCTGATTATCAAAGTCTTGGGTCCTGCGTCGGTTGCTGTCTCATCTTCCATGATGTCAGGTAGTCAGTGGTATAAAGCATGCAGCCAACGCCATTACATCAGTCTTTCTTGCTGTGCGGTGCCTGAAACAGAAGCAGTTCGCAAGTGCCGGTTGGCCGTCTCCTGAAATTTTCATTTTCGAGTTTCAGAACCGAAGTCTTCAACTAAAGCCAAGTACACCATTGGGGAAACTTTTTCTTGCTGTAAACCGATGTCAGTAAAACTCAAGAATTGTATTTCTTGTGGAAAGCAAATACCTCATAAAGATTTTAATTCGTACTGTATTCTTTTCCTAGGCCCTGACCACGACGTACCTCGCTGTCGGTTTTGTGCCTTATTTAAACCATGAACTAGTCATTGTCAGTACATTTTCGCTTGTAAATATTTTGGTACAAGGTTCAATTATCCATATATGTCTTCGGTAAGCCACTCGACTGCCGACATTCTGAAAAAACGCACAGATAAAGACAGACAGGGCCGCCTAGGTCTAAAGCTGCAGACAACGGTTCTACTAAGCTAGTCGCCAGTTCACCGGTACTCAGTGAGGCGCTTTCACAGCCCCTGATACCTTCTACTTCGGATTCGCAGGCCTCTACTGAGACCCATTCGGAGTCTGGTATGCCACGAGATGCTTCAACTGTGGAACCTGTGGATGTCTCTACCTTGGATGGGTCCAGAGCCACTGTGCTGGCACCGGCTCCTGTGGGTGTATTCAGGCCTCTACTGACTTGCATATTAAACCAACGCCATCTTCTTCCTCTAGGCCTAAAACTCGAACCATGCCTAGGAAACTGACACCCAGACTGCATGGTCAGGCCTCTTTACCTATAAAACAAATGATAAGAATGACTGAAGACCTTATTACTTTAATCAGGGGGAGCCAACCTTCCCCCTCTAAGTGACCTAGGACTGAATTTGCTTATGATACTTCTGAGCAGGATTCTGAAATTCCTGTCTCCTCTGATGACCAGGATTTACCCTTATCTACCTATGAGGATTCTGATGCAGAGGACTCTATTCCCTCTGCTTCTCCCACAGAGGATTTTTCTTTTGGTGAAACCTTGCGTACTCTTAGGGAGCATTTTCACTGGGAAAGCCAGGATTACTCTGATTCTAAAATGAGGCTTAGAGATTTCTTACTCTTGCCCCAACACAGGCCTTTAGCTATCCCTTCTGTTCTGGACATTGTTGTCTATGCCTTTTTGGAATCTAGCTTGGCCCCTGACTCTTTACCTCTTGCTGCCAGAAAACCTGACAGATATTACAGGGTTCCTGATTCTCACAAGTTCCTTTTTAAAAATCCTACTGCTGATCCTGAGACCATTTCACAGGGACCCAAGGGCATTAAGGCTACTACTGCCAGAAATCCCACCCTCTCTGATAGAGATTCCAGGGCCCTGGATAGATGGGGTAAGAAGGTATACACCTCTGCAATCTTGGCCATAAGGGCCTTAAATTGCCAGTTTCATATGTTAAAGTATCAGCAGCATGTTATTGGATTGTTTAAACAGAAAATGATGTTGATTCCTGATTGTGCTGAAAATAAGGATTTACAGGATTTAATGCATTCTGTTGAATGGGTTGGAAAACATACTTTGCAATGTGGTTTTGATTCATTAGAGGCATCTTGCAGGGCTGCTGTCACCGGGTCTGTACTTAGGAGGCATGCTTGGCTTAAGGAGCAATCTTTGCCAGATCATGTTAAAACTAAATTGCTGGTTGTTCCCTTAAATCAGGACCACCTGTTTGGCGACAAAGCAGAAGAAATTCTTAAAAAGATGGAGGAAAAAGCTAAATCTATGCAAACTTTCTTAAAAGTGTAGCCTCCTAGATTTTAGTAGTCATTGGTCCTCAAAAAATTGGTCCTTTCCTGCCTCTTCCAGGCCTTCTCAGTTCAAATCCAGACATAGCAGAACACCCAGGCTTCAGTCCCAGAGTACGCACAGGTCTAATCAGTGGGGGGGGGGGGGGGGGGGGCGGCTCCCACTTCCAAATCAGGGAGTAGTAAGACTCCCCCCTATGGTAAGCTGTCTCAATGACTTAACTTTGAAGCTTCCATGCACTTCTCAACTGACTGCTGCTTTAGGGAGAAAGATTGCTTTGCAAGCAAAAAATTGGGAACTCATTACCCAGGACAAATAGGTTTTAAACATAGTTTCCCATGGATACAGATTTCACTTCCACACGTTACCAACCCCAAACGGTTGGCCAGATCTATCCCCAAATCAGTGGGCAGAGGCTCAAAAGCAAGTACGTTCTCTCTTAAGATTACAGGCTATTCAGACTGTACCAGAAGGGGAAAAGGGACAAGGTTTCTACTCAAGACTTTTCCTAGTACCCAGAAAAGACAACTCATGGTGTCCTATCCGGGACCTGTCTGTCCTAAACACCTTTTTGGGTATTCCAAAATTCAAAATGCTAACTCTTCATCAGTTGCTTCCCATGATAGGCAAGGATGTGCCTGGTTGGCAACACTGGATTTAAAGGAAGCCTACCTGCACATCCCAATCAGGGAATCTTGCAGAAAATACCTACGCTTTAAAGCAGGCTGCATGCACTATCAATTCTCTGCACTGCCCTTTGGCTTATCTACTGCACCCAGGGTATTCACAAAGTGCCTAGCTCCAGTCATTGCATTTTGCAGGCAAAGAAATATTCAAATATGCCCATACCTGGACGATTGTCTAATTCAGGCAGAAAGCCAGGACATACTTCTGCATCATCTGGCATTTGTACAAAAGGTGTTAACTTGTCTGGGGTACACCATAAACAAAAATAAATCACATCTGGTACCCTGTCAACAAATTATATTCCTGGGAGCAAGCTTGAACACAACTTCCCAGATGTGTTTCCTCATGCCAGAGAAACAAATTCATTTGACAACTTACTTCAAACTAGTGGCCACAAAAACCCTGCCATCTGCAAGGCAAATACTGCAAGCCTTGGTATTCATGGCCTCATGCATTCTACTAATTCCATATGCAAGATTGCTTATGAGGAAACTACAATGGTATCTAAAAAGCCTATGGTGTCAACATTCTCAGGATCTAGAAGCAATGATTCCTATCACAACTTGCCTACGGTTAGAATTCCTTTAGTGGGCAGAGGCCTGCCACCAAAACAAGAGGCTACCATTCACTATACCCCCTGCCGCCCAAACCCTAACAGACGCATCAGACTATGCATGGGGGGGCTCACCTGGCAGGGAAGTGCATTCAGGCAAATGGAACCCAAGTCAAATGCACCTGCATATCAATCAAAAAGAAATGTTAGCTGTACAGAATGCTCTGACAGCCTTCAAGGACCACATTCTTCCAGGACAATTAATGGTAAAGACGGACAACACCACTGGTATGTGGTGCATAAACAAGCAGGGGCGGGGGGGTACCCATTCTTACCCCCTCTGCAGACTAGCCATGGCTCTGTGGAACACAGCCTTGAGCTACTAAGTGCATCTACAGGCTCATTTCCTGCCAGGAAAACTAAATACACTGGCAGACGAACTAAGCAGAAATCTCATGGACCCACACGAGTGGAAACTGGAACCACAGACTTTCAAAATGTTGATCAACAAATGGGGGAGCCCAGATATAGACCTGTTTGCCTCCCCCCCAGAACTACCAATTGGACAAATTCTGCACAAGGACTCCTCACAAACAAGCTTGGAAAGTGGATGATCTGTCCTTCAGCTGGAATCAGTTTATGCCTTTCCTCCTCTGCCTCTCCTCTCCAAAGTACTACTAAAGATCAAACAGGACAACCCAAGGATGATATTGATTGCACCAGACTGGCCACGCCAACACTGGGTACCCCCTCTTGCGCAGTGTGTCACAGCTGGCCCCATAGCACCTGCCACAGACCCCTACCTTGCTGTCTCAACAGGAGAGCCAGATTCTGCACCCCCAGCTTCAAACCCTGAACCTGGCAGCCTGGCTAATCACCTAATCTCTCCGTTACCATCCCTCAGTAAACAAGTGTTGGATATCATTTTGGAGGCAAGGAAGCCTAGTACTAGAAAATCTTATGCAGAAAAATGGAAAAGATTCTGTGCCTGGAACCAAACTCAAGGGATGGCCACAGCAGCGCCCAATTTACCTCAAATTCTTTAATACTTAACTGAGATGCTTCACAAGGGCCTTTCTTTTTCCTCCATCAAAATTCACGCCTCAGCCATTTCAGCTCATTACAACACAGAACCCATCCCTCTTTTCTCATCCGCTGCTCAAGCAGTTCCTCTGAGGGGCCAAAAACTTAAGGCCACCCAGGAGAGCCCCAACTCCAGCTTGGGACCTTAACTTTGTATTGGAAAAACTCACTCTTCCTCCTTTTGAGCCAGCTGCAACTGCAGAGTTAAAATTCCTTTCTTGGAAAACAGCTTTCCTTTTAGCAATCACTTCAGCAAGAAGGGTATCTGAATTACAGGCCCTTATGGCCGTGGAGCCTTTCATAATCTTTCATGCGGACAGGGTGTCCCACAGGACCAGTCCCTCTTTCATGCCCAAGGTGGTATCCAGTGTGGCTCTTAATCAGTCCATTCATTTGCCAACCTTCTTTTCTAATCCACAGAACAAAGGGGAACAGATACTGCACTCCTTAAATGTGCACTGACAACTTAGATTTTACTTGGACAGGACTAAACCTCAAAGGAAATCTGAACAACTGCTGGTGGCATTTGCTGCAGGGGCAGAGGGGAAGGCTATTTCAAAGCAAACTGTTTCTAAATGGATAGGCCATTACATTCATTTCTGCTATAAGCACCATGGAAAACCTATCCCACAGGGGATTAGACCCCATTCAACCAGGGCTGCATCTACCTCTACAGCCTTTCTCAGAGGTGTCCCTATCAGAGACATCCTAGAAGCTGCTACCTGTAGCTCTGTACATATTTTCACCAAGCATTTCCATTTTCCAATTTTCTCTATATCCAGAGCTGGCTTTACCACTGCAGTCTTGCAGGGTCTTATAGCTGGTCCTAATGCTATCTAAATTCCTCCTCCCATCCTTAGTTTTGGGAATCTACCCAAATGTAATGACTGCAACAGTGAAACACAAAGAACATAGTACAGTTGTGTACACTTACCGTAAATGTAGATGTTCGAGTGTATTCACTGTTGCAGTCCTGGTTACCCTCCCTCCAGCCCCCTGACTTCTTTTGGCTATACCTCTATTCTCCTTTACTATACTTAAAAGCTTTTTGGTGTATTAAGGTATAACCTTGTGTGTGTGTGTGTGTGTGTGTGTGTGTGTGTGTGTGTATATGTATATGTATATATATATATATATATATATATATATATATGTGTATATGTATATATATATATATATATATATATATAAATATATATGTATATATATATATATATATATATATGTATATATATATATATATATATATATATATATGTATATATATATATATATATATATATATATATATGTATATGTGTATATATATATATATATATATATATATATATATATATTCTTTTTTTTTTAATTGCTTCCCATTAAGGGGGGCACCTGACATCTGGGGCAAGAAAAGCTGATGTAATGGCATCGGCTGCATGCTTTATACCCCTGACTACCTGACGTCACGGAAGATGAGACAGCAACCGATGCAGGACCCAAGACTTTGGTAATCAGGCTGACTGAGGGCTACTGCAAGCAGATAACCCAAATGTAATGACTTCAACAGTGAATACACTCGAACATCTACATTTATGGTAAGTGTACACAACTGTACTTTGAGGTGTTGGATCTGATGACACTGCCAAGCCACTGGAGGAGCTGAAGATCTTGGAACCATCAGATCTGGTGGACAGGATGGGATGGGGAGGTAGACGATCATTTTTGGTACCCTTTCAAAGGTTTGGAGTTCTTAGATCCCTCCTTATAACCCTGATCTCTTTTTTCAACCCTACCAGTCAAAGTGGAAGAGGAGGAAGAATTGCTGGCTGGCAACAGACCATTGAGGACCATCTTGGCCTTCCTCTAATTCACAGCTCGGGTTTGAAAACTCTTGCAAATTGCACACTGCGAGTCGATGCGAGTTGCCCCAAGACATTAAACAACACCGGTTGTGCCTGTCTTGGGAAGGAAGCTTGTGGCTGCACATCACACACTTCTTGAAGCCCTTATCCATACCACACTAAAGATCTACACTAACTGTAAAACTGTAAACCAATACACACACACTATCCTATTAAGTATTAAAAGCACAAGACAAGACGAGCGTACACTGCAAAGTCCAACAAGGTTTAATAGCTGAGTCAAACAAGCTTACAGCAATCAGTAGTCCGGTGCACATTCCGGTAACTGCCAAGCAATAAAAAGTTAAAAACGATCTGGCTGCACAGAATCCAAGTCACAAAGTGTAAAGCCTTGAGAAAAAGCTGCTGTCTAGGAAGGCAGCAAATGAGATCTGAGGTAATCCTGGTAGGGCAAGGTATTATGAGTAGAGTAGGTGGAGCTCGAGGGGGCTGAAGTCTTTTAGATGTGGTTGGTCTCGGACCACAGTTGGATGCGATAATGCACAGGATGATCCAGATGGAAAGAGACATGATAGATCTGTCCTTATGGTGAGTCCATAACTTTCATTTTCATATTGTCGGTATTTTTATCTGTTGATGGCATACTTTACTTTTGCTGTTTTAAAGCTGCTACTTTTGAGTATGCTTTCATAGACTTTTCACATTTCAAAACCAGATGTTTCTTGAAAACAGAGTTCTGTGGTTATTCTGATTGGATGAAGGTTTTATGAGTCTTTCCTGACTTGAAACAGGAAATATCAAATTTGCCTGGCACTTGGGCAGAGAGGGATAGAGCCATAACTACATAATAAGCAACCAAGGTTCAGTTAGTGATCCTGACACTAGCGATAGGCAGGGAGGGAAAGAATTGAAGGGGTGAGGCTTGTATGTTTCTTCCTGTGGAAGGGGGATTGGGTTGTGGGTGCTTAGTGAGGACACAGGGTGGTGTAATTTCTCTGGTGGGAGATCAGTGGAAGCCACCAACCGTGTTTAAGGATGGGAGAGCAGAATTACTTGCTGGCATTGCCCCTTATGAAAGTGAGGGGTGACCAGCATATACAGCCCATTACAAACCCTCTCATGTGATGAGGAGGAAAAAAAAAAAAAAAACTAACCACCTCTGATGGCTGCCTAAATGATTGCCCCATCCAGCTAACCTGTGGCCCGGTGATGGAGAATGAATGGAGCCATATGGCTATGAGGGACCTGATAATTGGCAGGCAGTGGGAGGTAAAAATATGAAAAAAAAATTCAGATTTAAAATCGGCATATGTTAATCATAAGGATTATTGTTCTGCTGTATCCATAGTAAATGCAACTTAATCACAGGTAGATGTCAGACTTCTTGAATAGGTGGATGCCCCTAGACTAAACATAGGGTTGCTCCCTTGTTGAGAGAACTCATCTGTAATGGACATGAAACTCCCACACCATCCTCTGTTCCTGTTCTAAATACTTCTTAGAAGAGCAAGAGCTCCTAGAGCTTTTGTAGAACACTGAAAGTGCTGCTGAGACAAAGATGACCACCCCTTCCCCGTGAAATGAGACTAAAGTAATTCAAAGCAGTAGAAAAAACTGTAAGACTCCAGAATGAGACACGTGTATCATAAAATTAGGAGACTTATGAAGGTGGTGTTGAAAGAATTTGATGAAGAGGAGTGAATAGGTGTAAAGGCCTTGCTGGCCCCTCCTATGCCTGAAGATTTTGGCTCCAAGAAGCCCAGGTACCTTTTCAAGCAGTTGCTTCATCTGTGCTAGTCCTTGTAAGGGTGAGCTCCAGAGTCTACACTTGAGGGACAGTTTGCAGATCTTATTTTGCTGTTTTTATTCCCCCACAGCTGAGTGTCAGTGGATCCCTGTGCATCATATTGTTCATCGGGTCTGCCTACCCCTTCTGGGCTCCCCTAGACTTGCTCATATTGAGGTCGGAGCAGAATAGGAGATTGAAACATTGTGGGACTGTGACATACTACTTCAGGGGTATTTTTATCTACTGCTTTCCACCCCATGTATCCATGGCAGCATCCTGTAGGTGTGATGTACTTTGGGCAGGGAGCACTGATCTGCTACTCACTTTCAAAAGAAGCTGACATCAGCAAGCCCAAGCCCCCACTCCCACCCAGGAAGCACTATGTGGCTATTTCTCTACCAGGAAAGTCTAAACATACTGTGTGCCCTGTGCACACTCCCCTCCCTCCTCCTGGGCAGGTGTGCCTGTCCTCGCTGTCAGAACCTCATATGCCGTAGCAGCTAATCAAAAATGGGTCTCTGCATTGTAGTTGTGGCTTTTCTCTCTCTGTGCCACTGCACTGGCTCAGATGTTTTACTAAGCACATCACAAACAGGCTCAGCTTTCCAGATGATTAATGTGCGAGTTGGCCTTCCTTGGAAGGATCCTAGAGAGTATCCCACTTACCATCCAGCATCATTTCCTGAATTTGTGAGCTTTGGTTAATTTCCCATTAAACTGGGTATTTTCACTTACTGTTTGGTCTTTCCATACTGCTCTATCTTTGAACTTCTCACCTTTTAAGGCCTCTGCACCCAACAGAGTTTACACTTGATTTGTTTTCTACTCTCTTTTATTTTAGGATATTTTCAAAAGAGTTTGTAGCAACATGGTATTGAGGCACATCATTTCACGCAGTCTAGTTTTTTTTTGCCACTTCTGGAAATACTGCCCAAAAGAAGAGAGACCAACCTTGGAGAGGAGGATCTTGTCTACATTGGAGGGATAGGATAGCTTTGTTATTCAACAGTTGTAGAATAAATTTCCCTTGCATGTGTTAACATCTTTATTGAATTATTATTTAAAACATATGCAAACATACATTTGTATAAAAGAAAACAAACCATGTTAATATATTCTTAGTTGCAAACATTATACATTACATATATTTTGCATATTTATCATCAGTTCAACATTACATAAATCAGTCGGTTCCTACCTTTCCTTAAACTTAACTCCTCTTCCCGAACATTATTCTGCATGTGTTATTCTCACAATTTCCATTTTTTCTATGTAATTTGCTCCTCCCCTTTTCTTAGGATCCCATGTCCAGTTCTTTTATCTCTATTACAATATTCAGTATTTCAAATACAGTTGGTTTTGACTTTTTTTCCATTTTCTTGTAATTGTTTTTTTGGCAGCCTTGCTATATCTAGGCAATTCAGATCCGTATCCCAGCTCAAAAAAAAACATTTTTTTTGTTTCACCCATTTGCTCACCTAGTATTTCTGACACAAGTACTCTTTAGGGAATTTTTAAAGTCTGCCAACTCATTACACTCCCAAAACATACGTTTCCAGTTACCTCTTTCTTTCCCATCACATCTCTAACATTTGCCATCTACCGAAGGAAAAATTCTTTGGAGTCTGCTTGTGGTATAAAAATACCTATACAAACACTTTGAAGTGAAAATCCTAAATAATCTAGAATTTTTTGCATCTTTAGGAGCCGTATACACATCCTCCCATTATGTGTGGGTTTCTTGTAGTGTCTCCCTTCCCAATTTTTTTCCAACTTCCTCTGATTGATTCCTGTAGTCATTGTGTAGTATTTTATATGCCCTACTTTTTTATCCCTTTTTTTCAATTAAAATCCCTACCAGAGCAGCTCTTTCACTTATGCTTCCCCTATCCCTTTCTCTTCATCTGTACTTTAATATGAATCCTTGATAGGGAAGGCAGTCTCTATCCTGCAGTCCAAATGTCATCTTGGCTTCTTCACATTCTGTTACCTTTCTTTCTCTCTCTGTATATTTGCTCCCAATACCTTGGTTCCTTTGCCATTTTTTCTCCAGTAAATCCTAGCCTTCTCTTGCCTGTTCTGTGTAACCCTTAATTGCAGTTAACCTTATTGGCAAAATCTCTTTTCCTTCATTCTCGTGCTGACATAGTTTTTAGAATATATTCTGATACTTTGTGAATATAATCTGTGTGGCTATTGTTATTCTCCTTAAGGATCTACATCCAAAATCCCACTCTCTCCTTATTTCTTGAATTTCCACCCTGCTTCATCATCACCCCTTACTACTTTGAATTATTGCTGTCTGCTTGTGTTATGTATATGAGCCTGTTAACTGTGTAGCTCTAAAATATCCCATTAAGTTATTTAATCCTAATCCACCTTGTTTTTTTGGAAGGATCAACTTATCCCACTTGATTTTTGCCCTTTTCCCCTCCAGATAAAATCCTTCAACTCTTTATTAATTTCTGTCCACAACATCTCCTCTAGTTGATAAAATATCCTTGACCTGTATATAAAACTAAATGGACTAAAAACATTTTCACTGCTTGTATCTTGCTATCCGTATTAATAGCTTCCACTTTTTCAGCTTTTGTATCATCTTTTGTGTAGTTTCTTCTCATATCCTTAGCTGCCATAACAGAAACCATTTTAATCCATACTCTTAAATACTTCATTTTGTTGTGTCCCCATAAATATGAATATAGCTGGACCAATTCATGTGTGGGTACAGACTTTACTGCTATAGCCTTTGTTTTATCTTCATTAATTGTATCTCCTGAAAAGACATGAAACTGTCTCAAGATGTTCCACAACACTGAGATGTCCTTTTCTGGTTTTATCAGGTACAAAATAGCATCATCTGCAGTTAAAGCCAATTTTTCTTTATTGCCATTGCCTTGTTTTCTTTGCCAGTGGCAATAAACATAATAAAGATAACAAAGGGGGAAACAGGACAGCCCTGCCTGTTTCCTCTGTTCAGACACAACTTGTCAGAAAGGAACCCTCCCAGTTTAATTTTTGTATCTGATCCCTTAAATATCCTCTTAACTAACTTTGTTATTGTGTTATGGAATGCAGTTGCTTCCGTTGCTCTACTCATAAAATCCCATCTTACTCTATCAAATGGTTTCTATGCATGAAGACCCACCAATATCAGCAGTATTGTCTTACACTCTGCTTTCCACTGGATCATCATTGTTCTATTAATGTTGTCAAATGTTTGCTTCCCCTCCACAAAACCACATTGATCCATATCGCTCAATTTTGGCTACACTTTTGCCATTCTTTTAGTTATTATAGACATAAACACTTTATAATCATGGTTTAAAATCAAAATGGGCTTATATGAAGCTGAGTCTGGTGGATTTTTACTGACTTAAGTATTACAGCCACCAGAGCTTTCTTCCAGGATGCTAGTGTTTCTTCTCCCTTTAAAATGCTGTTAAACAAAACCTTCCAGATCTTTATTACTTTCTTCCCTCCTAACTTCCACAGGAATACAATCTATTCCCAGAGAATTTCTTGCAGAGTGATTGTATGTCAGTTATCTCATCTCATGTCTTAACTGTTAACTGTTGAGTCTCATCTGCATCATCTGCATCTAACCTTGGCACTTAAGTCTTCCATAAATTCTTCTATTTGTGCTCTTTCTTGATTTCCAAATTTCTCTGCTTTATATACATTTTCATATAAATTCTGAAATATCTCTAACAGCTCTACAGGATCTCTGGTTATTTTTCTTGTTATAGGTTCCCTGTGTTTTGCAACTACCATTTCAGTTTCTGTTGCCTAAATTGTTGTGCTAAAAGTTATTGTAGTCCGGAGTTATCACAAAACAGTTGCTTAACACCAATCTTTCTAAAGTCATGAATACTATCCAGATACTCATTTTCTCTTTAACACACTGCAGTTGTGCCTCCTCTTATTCTGAGTGACTCCCCTTATTTTGCAATACTTTAACCTTTGTCAGCCCCTATAAATAATTTACTTCTCAACCATCTCTTTTTTTCTTTTATTTCTGTACCATATTTAAACCCCACTTTCATTTTATCCCACTCACTATCTATAACTTCTGAAGAAATTTATGTCTTCCTTAATAACTCTCAAATAATTTCCACTTTTCATTCCTAAATTCCTGTCTTTTTAACAGATCGGTGGGGAAGCACCATTGTCTCATTATTACTTCATTACTGTGCACTTTTATCTTGATTGTTATTGTTAATGATCTGAAGTAGATATTGGATGTATGCCAGAGCTTTCATTTAAAGGCACATGTTCCTGTGTTTCAGTCTAGCCTAGCGCAGTTATTGTACCTTGGGGAATAATATGTATATTCTTCATGTTCCTACTACTGAATTTATGTCTTTATACCAAGTATTTTCATAAATTTCTTCTGAAATATATCTTGCTTTGTTATATTTTCCCCTCTACACCTCCAGATATGTTCTCACTGTTGCAAATCAAGTTCCAGTGCCAACCTATAAGAAATATTCCCTGTTGTAAGCTGATTATTTCTCCCAAAAGTTTCTTAAACTCCACAGGTGTAGTTTTAGATGGAATATAAATACATGCCAGTGTACTCTTTCCCCCTTGCAAGTAGCCCCTTGCTACCAAAAATAAACCATTATTTTTTTTTTCTTCTATCACTATTGGAGCTCTACACATTCACACTTAGAATAAGAATTCCCCTTTTCCTTTGTCCCTGATACTCTGCTGAATAACCCTCATGAAATCCTTAATTTATAAAATTCACTTGCTCATTTCTTTCCAGGTGCATCGCCTATAGCATTGGTATTTGCAGTCTTCATTTTTTTAATATAATTCAGTACTCTTTCCTTTTTGTCTATACCTGTGAGGACATTCAAGTTCCCAAAATATGTTTAGTGTTGCCATTTTGATAAGAAGTTATTATTCCCACCTGTTATATATGACAGCGTTTTCAAATGCCTCTTTACACCTTTTGTATTACATGCACCCACTAATGTTTGTCAGTTTGATCTTTTATATAGTTGTTTATTGTCCTCTCCATTTGAACACCTGTTTCACATTTTACAAGATTTTTTTGTTGTATTGAAAACCCTCAAAAAACACACACAAATAATGAAGCTGAACCCTCCTGATAGGAACAATTACCCCAAAACAACAGCTATATGCACAGGTATAACTTAACCTAAAATTTAGGTTATCCATGCTAAGACGCATGTTACAGCATATGCTCCTTGCACTAATTGCTGTCTGTTCTTATCTCATCTTTATTCCCTTTCCAGTCTCTTAGTGTCTTATCTTTATCCCCCCGCCCCCCAGATTTGAAAAACAGATTGCATGATGTTCTTCGTGTTTCACTGTTGCAGTCATTACATTTGGGTTATCTGCTTGCAGGTAGCCCTCAGTCAGCCTGATTAACAAAGTCTTAGGTCCTGTGTCGGTTGCTGTCCCTTCCATGACGTCAGGTCATCAGGGGTATAAAACATGCAGCCAACGCCATTACATCAGTCTTTCTTGCCATGCGGTGCCCGAAGCAGAAGCAGTTCGCAAGTGCCGGTCGGATGATTCTTGAAATTTTCGTTTTCATGTTTCAGAACCAAAGTCTTCAACTAAAGCTAAGTACCCCATTGGGGAAACTTTTTCTTGCTCCTTACCGATGTCAATAAAAGTTAATAATTGCATTACTTGAGGAAAGCAAATAAAAGATTTTCATTCGCACTGTATTCCTTGCCTAGGCCTTGACCACGACGTACCTTGCTGTCGGTTTTGTGCTTTATTTAATCAGCGCACTATCTGTCGTCTGTATATTTTTGCCTCTAAATATTTCGGTTCTCGGTTTAATTATCCAGAAATGTCATCGGGTAGCCATCTGACTACCAGGATTCTGAAAAAAATGCAAAGATAAAGACAGAGACAGGCTGCCTAGGTCCAAAACTGATGACAACGCTTCTCCTAAGCCAGTCGCCAGTTTGCCGGTACTCAGTGAGGCACTTTTGCAGCCCCTGATACCAGCTGCTTCTGATTCGCAGGCCTCTACTGAGACCCATTCGGAGTCCGGTATGCCGCGAGATGCTTCAACTATGGAACCCGCAGATGTCTCTACCTTGGATGGGTCTGGAGCCGCTGTGCAGGCACCAGCTTCTGAGGGTGTATTCAGGCCTACGGACTTGCATATTAAACCGACGCCTCCTTCTTTACTTAGGCCTAAATCTCGATCCATGTCTAAAAAACTGATGCCCAGGCCACATGCTCAGGCCTAAAAGACAAATGATAAGAATGGCTGAAGATCTAATAACTCTAATCAGGGGTAGCCACCCCCCCTTCTAAGAGGCCTAGGACTGAAGTTGATTATGAATCTTCTGATCAGGATTCTGCTTTTTCTGACGATGTGGATTTGCCCTTACCTACTTATGAGGATACTGATGCAGAGGACTCTATTCCCTCTGCTTCCCCTCCTGAGGATTTTTCTTTTGGGGAAACCTTACATACTCTAAGGGAGCATTGTTGTTGATGCTTTCATGGAATCTAGTTTGACCCCTGATTCCCTGCCTCCTGCTCCCAGAAAATCTGACAGATACTACAGGGTCCCTGAGTCCCACAAGTTCCTATTCAAAAATCCTATTGCAGATCCAGAGACCATTTCTCAGGGGCCCAAGGGCATTAAGGCTTCTACTGCTAAAAATCCTACCCCTTCTGATAGAGACTCCAGGGCACTGGATAGATGGGGTAAGAAGGTTTACACTTATGTATCCTTGGCCATTAGGGCTTTAAACTACCAGTTTCATATGTTAAAATATCAGCAACATTTTACTGGACTGCTTAAACAGAAAATTATGTTGTTTACTGACTGTGTGGAAAATAAAGAATTACAGGATTTAATGCATTCTGCCGAACAAGTTGGAAAACATACTTTGCAATGTGGTTTTGATTCATTAGAGGCCTCTTGCAGGGCTGCTGTTACTGGGTCTGTAGTCAGAAGGCATGCTTGGCTTAAGGAGCAATCTTTGCCTGATCATGTTAAAGCAAAATTGTTGGATGCTCCTTTAAATCAGGACCGTCTGTTTGGCAACAAGGCTGAGGAAGTTCTTAAAAAGATGGAAGATAAACCTAAATCTATGCAAACTGTTAAAGATTATTTACAAGTTCAGCCTCCTAGATTTAGTAGGCACTGTCCCTCTAAGAATTGGTCCTTTCCAGCCCCTTCCAGGTCTTCTCAAGCCAAACCCAGACACAGCAAAAGCGCCAGGTTTCAGTCCCAGGAGACTCGCAGAACTAAGCAGTGGGGGGGGGGGGGGGCTCCACTTCCAAGTCTAGGAATAATAAGACTCCTCCCTATGGTATACTGTCTCTATGACTTCCTTTTAAAATTTCCAAGGACTTATCAACTGACTGCCCCTTTGGGGGGGAAAGATTGCTCTTCATGCAGAGAATTGGGAACTCATTACCCAGGACAAATGGGTTTTAAATATAGTGTCCCAGGGATACAGATTTCACTTCCACATGTTGCGAACACCAACTGGGTGGCCGGACCTACCCCCCAAATCAGTGGGCAGAGGCCCAAAAACAAGTACTTTCTCTCTTAAGCATGAGGGCTATTCAACTGGTACAAGAAGAGGAAAAGGGACAAGGTTTCTACTCGAGACTTTTCCTGATACCCAGAAAAGACAATTCATGGCGTCCTATCCTGGACCTGTCTACTCTAAACACCTTTTTGGAGATTCCAAAATTCAAGATGCTGACTCTTCACCAATTACTTCCTATGCTAGGCAAAGATGCCTGGTTGGCAACACTAGATTTAAAAGAAGCATTCCTGCACATCCCTATCAGGGGATCTTGCAGAAGATACATATGCTTCAAAGCAGGCTACATGCGCTATCAGTTTTCTGCACTGCCCTTTGGCTTATCTACTGTGCCCAGGGTATTCACAAAGTGCCTAGCTCCAGTTATTGCATTTTGCAGGCAAAGAAATATTCAAATATACCCATACCTGGACGATTGTCTAATTCAGGCAGAAAGCCAGGACATACTTTTGAATCATCTGGACTTTGTAAAAATGGTTCTAACTTGTCTGGGGTACACCATAAACAAAAAGAAATCACACCTGGTACCCTGTTAATAAATTATATTCCTGGGAGCAAGCTTGAATACAACTTCCAGATGGCTTACCTCACACCAGAAAAGCAAATTCATTTGACAACCTACTTCAAACAAGTGGCCACAAAAACCCTGCTATCTGCAAGACAAATACTGCAAGCCTTGGGGTTCATGGCCTCCTGCATTCTTCTAATTCCATATGCAAGACTGCATATGAGGAAACTGCAGTGGTATCTAAAAAGCCGATGGTGTCAACATTCTCAAGACCTAGAAACAATGATTCCTATCATACCTTGCCTACGCCTAGAGTTCCTTTGGTGGCCAGAGGCCTGCCACCAAAACAAGGAACTACATTTCACATCACCCCTTGCCGCCCAAACCCTAACAACAGATGCATCAGACTATGCATGGGGGGGGGGCTTATCTGGCAGGGAAGTGCATTCAGGGAAAATGGAACCCAAGTCAAATGCACCTGCATATCAATCAAAAAGAAATGTTAGCTGTACAGAATGCTCTGACAGCCTTCAAGGACCACATTCTTCCAGGACAACTAATGGTAAAGACGGACAACACCACTGTTATGTGGTATATAAACAAGCAGGGGGTACACATTCTTACCCCCTCTGAAGACTAGCCATGGCATTGTGGAACACAGCCTTGAGCTACCAAGTGCACCTACAAGCTCAATTCCTGCCAGGAAAATTAAATACCCTGGCAGACGGACTAAGCAGAAACCTCATGGACCCACACGAGTGGAAACTGGAACCAGGGATTTTCAACATGTTGCCAAGCAAATGGGAGAGCCCAGATATAGACCTGTTTGCCTCTCCCCAGAACTAACAATTGGACAAATTTTGCACAAGGACTCCCTACAAACAAGCCTGGAAAGTAGATGCTCTGTCCTTCAGCTGGAAAAACCTATCCGTCTATGCCCTCCCCCTCTGCCTCTGCTCTCCAAAGTACTACTAAAAATCAAACAGGACAAACCAAGGATGATTTTGATTGCTCCTGACTGGCTGCGCCAACACTGATACCCCCCTCCTGCTCAGTGTGTCACGATTATCACCATGGCACCTGCCTCAGACTCCTTCCCTGCTGCCTCAGCCGGAGAACCAGATTCTGCACCCTCAGCTTCCAACACTGAACCTTGCAGCCTGGCTAATTACTTAATCTCTCCTTTACCATCCCTCAGCAAACCTGTGATGGATATCATTTTAGAGGCAAGGAGGCCTACTACTATAAAATCGTATGCTGAAAAATGGAAAAGATTCTGTGCCTGGAACCATTCTCAAGGCATGAGCACAACAGTGCCCAATTTACCTCAGATTTTACAATACTCAACTGAGATGCTTCACAAAGGCCTGTCTTTTTCCTCCATTAAAATTCACCCCCCCAGCCATTTCAACTCATTATAACACAGAACCTCCCCTCTTCTCTCATCCACTGCTCAAGCAGTTCCTCAGAGGGGCCAAAAAATTGAGACCACCCAGGAGAGCTCCAACCCCAGCCTGGGACCTTAATTTTGTCTTGGAGAAACTCACTCTACCTCCTTTCGAGCCAGCTGCTACTGCAGACTTAAAATTTCTTTCTTGGAAAACAGCTTTCCTTTTAGCAATCACTTTTGCTACAAGGGTATCTGAATTACAGGCCCTTATGGCAGTGGAGCCTTTTATCATCTTTCATGCGGACAGGGTGTCCCCCAGAACCAATCCATCCTTCATGCCCAAGGTGGTATCCAGTGTGGCTCTTAATCAGTCCATTCATTTGCCAACCTTTTTTTCCCAATCCACAGAATAAAGGGGAATGGATACTGCATACCTTAGATGTGCACAGACAACTTACATTCTATGTTGACAGGACTAAACCTCAAAGGAAATCGGAACAACTGCTGGTGGCATTTGCTGCAGGGGCCAAGGGGAAGGCTATTTCAAAGCAAACCATTTCTAAATGGATAAGCCATTGCATTCATTTCTGCTATATCACCATGGAAAACTTATCCCCCAGGGGATCAGACCTCACTCCACCAGGGCTGCATCTACCTCTACAGCCTTTCTCAGAGGTGTCCCTACCAGGAGTTCTGTACATACTTTCACCAAGCAGTATCATTTGCCAATTTTTTTCTAAATCCAGAGCTGGCTTTGCCACTGCAGTCTTGCAGGGCCTTATAGCGGGCCCTAATGCTATCTAAATTCCTCCTCCCAACCATAGCTTTGGGAATCTACCGAAATGTAATGACTGCAACAGTGAAACATGAAGAACATAGTACAGTTGTGTACACTTACCATAAATGTAGATGTTCGAGTGTATTCACTGTTCCAGTCCTGGTTACCCTTCCAGCCCCCTAACTTCTTTTGGCTATACCTCTACTTTCCTTTACTATGCTTAAAAGCCTTTTTAGTGTATTTGCTTTTTTGTTGGAGGTATATCTTTGTGCTTTTATGTTTAATTGCTTCCAATTGGGGGGCACCTGACATCTGGGGGCAAGAAAAACTGATGTAATGGCGTTGGCTGCATGTTTTATACCCCTGATGACCTGATGTCATGGACGAAGGGACAGCAACTGACGCAGGACCCAAGACTTTGTTAATCAGGCCGACTGAGGGCTACCTGCAAGCAGATAACCCAAATGTAATGACTGCAACAGTGAATACACTCGAACATCTACATTTATGTTAAGTGTACACAAATGTACTTTTTCAAAAAACATGAACTTTTAGCCTTCTGGCTTTTATTGCATACCAGTCAGCTTGTTTCCATGGAAACCTAAGAATAAAATGTACATCTGCCCTCAGCTACAGATTTCTCACAACTTTACATTTGGTTGCTAAAAGAAAACTTTTCATTACATTCGGTATTCTTTTTGTTTACTTGCTTGCTCAGTAAACATGTTGTTAGATTAAGCCAATAAACTTAATCAAGAAGTAAGAGAAAACATATATTAATCCTACATGTATTATAATCTGTGCACTTTTACACCCCATCCCCCACCTGAACAACCCAAGAGTATAGCATGTTAACTTAAATATGCTTTTATCCATCCTTTCCTTTCTTTTTCTATATTGCAATGCCTCCAATTCTTAAAACTAGAAAAGAAAAAAAGGAACTTGCTTTTTTTACTGTCTTTATCACATACAGCAATAACTGAAACTGCTTTACTATATATCATGCAATTTATATTGTGAAATATTTTATACAAATACCGTTAAGAACAAAAATCATTCTGCATAGTTATTTTTTCCTTTCTCTTTGGTGTCTTTCCAAACATTAATGACATGATGTGGGGTATGTGCTTTTCATTCCACCACAAGTTTAACAAAGTCAACAAAAATCCAATCTTTTCACTTTTTCTTGCAAGCCGTATTTCACAGATGTGAAGGATGTTTTATAATCTTACATTTATTCACTAAATTCAGTGTTTCTGGTCTTCTTCCTGTTCATCTCCATCTTCTAACCCCGGACTGGCTGAAGTCCAAGGAACTCCTGATTTTTCTAGTAAACTCCTGCGTTTCTTTTTTTCTCTGTCAAGCATTTTCTTTTGAAACATTGGAAAAAGGTTCATTGGCAAAGTTTCTTTGAGAGTTATTATCAGAATAGTGAGAAGCAGAGTCCCCTTCTGTTTGGCAGCTCACCTTTTGATTGACAAACTTTTGTATTTCTTCATTAGCCTGTTCTGCATCAAAAATGACTTTGATCCTCCAGGAAAAAGTATTCTGAGGACAGCTGGATATATCGGCTTGAAGCTCACACCTGCTCCTCGACACTCCCTGATTGTGGAGATAAATTTGCTTATCTTTTGCCAGGTGTACAATGAATAATCATTTTACACAAACACTGTACTGTCTCCAATTTTTAATACTTTTCCCTTCTGCCACAATTTTGTCAGGATGAAATCTTTCTGCTGGTATGATTGCATCTTCACTAATATAGGTCTTTGGCTGCTTTCTCATGACCAGATTTGGACCATACACTTGCCCTTTTAATTAACAAGCCCTGCTGTGGAATACCAGTCCAGTTGCTTATTTGTGCTTTCATAAAATTAATACAGTCTGTTGCTTCCAGTTTCTGTGGCATAGCAGAAATTCTAATTTTTCCCTGTGTGCTCTAACTCTACCATTTTTTGAAAACAACTCTGCTTGAGCAGTTTCATACTCGGCGAGCCTTTTCTTCATTTCCAACTCTGTTTGCTGTTTTATCAGTTCATCTGAATAGCTGCTTAAAGCTTCTTCCATTTTTTTTCCAGTGTTTTATTTGAGTTGATCTACTCTTTCACTGTTTCATTTGGTTTAATCTGCTCTGAGCACATTTGATTTATTGTTTTTCCTGTATGTTACTGGAAGTAATTTCTTGCACCAAAGATGGTGCTTGAACTGCTTTTTACTGAACAGCTGCAGGGGGTCTTCCATGTCCGTGGTTTCTCTTCACCTTTTCTAGATGATCATTTTTTTTTCAGGCTCTGTAAGTTTCTTCTTTGTTAGCATTCTGGCAGTGTAGTTAATAGGCAGTAAGTACATTTACTAAATCTGGAAGAGCTGCTGGCCCGTCTCTGTTTCTTCTCTCACACACTAGGAGAGCGGAAATTATGCTGTTGATCAATGTGCAGCCATCTTGAAAGTCCCAAATTGCCCTTGCATGTTGAGTAGAGTGACGCTCTTGCCTCTTTCATAACTAATTTTGTCAAATGCATGGATACCTGCAAGATCATCCCAAGCCTGATATATTTTTGTTTCCTCCTGGAAGTGAGGCATACATCCTGAGGATGGCATTTGGCAAGGCACACATGGTCTTCAGACTTGCTTGCCTTGTAGTTCCTATACCGTGATACTAAAATAATAAGTTATGATTAGCTGTAATATATGTACAGAAAGAAAAAGAATTCGCAACAGAGAATGATTTAGCCATCTCAGGAATAAACATTAATATTCAAAGAAATGATCTGGTGATAACACAGTTGCAAATCCCTAACCTAGAGACTCTCTTCCCTAGCACTTGAAAAACAAATATTCCCCCTTCTCTTCTGTTTTTTCTTTATTATTGATAAAAGAGATACAGTCTTTTCTAGTTGCATTGTAGATGTGAATATACACCCCTAGTATTGGAAGGCAAATGGTTAATAGACTGATTCCATTTATTTAGTTTGTCCATTAATAGTTGTATGTGGCATTTGTACTAGTCAAACTTCTTCCAATGATAGCCTTGGTGGAGCCAGTAAATAATATATTATCTGCATTTAATTGTGTATTTTGTGCTAGAATGTTTATTATTATTATTTCCTTTGTCTTTTTTGCACCAGTCCTTCATTGTTTAGCATTCCCTTCAGCAGTGTTGTGACCAAGTAGGTAAACTGCCTAAAGTTTTGTGAACATGTAGGATCTCCAGTAAGGAGTCTTTTAATAGACTCTTTGAAGGATACAAGTAAGATCTTGAAAAAATAGTAGTTTGGTTGGCGTTAATTCTGAATTGGATCATTGATTAGAAATGTTAGTAAATTAAATTGTTTGTTGCAAACTAAAATAATGCTTTATTATGCCCAGTAAGACCAATTTAGAGAAAACTAGATTATACTGGGAGATTGTGGACCTTAAAGCGACGCACCTTACATTTTACGTTGTATATTGAATACAAACACCAGTAAACAAAAGCTGATTTTAGTGTTAGCTAATGTGTTGTAAAATCCTTATTCAGATATTTGTAAGTTGTAATGCAAGATGTCCAGTTGTTATTCTTAAACAGACTTGAAACAGATTATGAATTTGTATAGTTCTGTAGGCTCATTTGCTTCTTCAGTAAAAGGAAGAATGGGAAATAGATTCCGTTTGTTAAAGCTACTTAGTTTTCTTGATCAGGAACTTATTGACCCAAAGTATATGTGGTAGAAAAAAAATCAGAAATGCTATGCTGGACTACTAACAGAAAATAGAGAGACAGTGGAACACAAGCATGATGTAGTACCTTTTATTGGTCCAGTATAGAGTTTGCAGTTACTGGAGCTTTTGGGCTAGCAGAAACCCTTTGTCAGGAGCCCATTGAAGTACTTTGGTAGCCTGAAAGCTGCTGTAATTGTAAAATCAGTTTTTGGCAAGTAAAAATTATTTCATCACTTCTGGTCAGCCCAACGTCTATGTTCACTTATTTTTTCTCTTTTTAAATTTTGGTAAATTTTAGATATGAAGGGATCGTTTCATTTGAAATGCAAAAAAAAAGACATCATCTTCATTACATTTAGTTTTGTGGCAAGAGATTGAATTTGATTTATACAGGCTTGAATTTGGTTTTAAAAAAAACTCCACTCTTCACATTTGTGTGATATCACCTACCAAAAAAACTTTAGTTTTTGGACATTAAGGAATTTTGGATGCACAGTATGTTAAATGTGCCAGGACATTAATTTATTTATATATCTGCCTGTAAACTATAATGTTTTTTAATTTTTGGGCTAAATTAGCAAAATAGCTGAAGTGAGTTCATTATTTCTAATGTCATTGTAATAGATGTAAAACATCTTGGCAGGTATTTCTTAGATTGGTAGGTGTGACAGAAGAATTTTATTGAGTTTAAAAAAGGTGGTAGAGTAAAGATGAATAATGAGGGTGATATTAGATATCTCTGCCAGAGTTTGTTTTTGGATATTTGGATGAGTGAATTCCATTTATTTGTATGTTGACATTTAATAATTGCAGAATTTTATTAAATTATACTAATTGTCTTCCAGTATGAGTTTGAATTGGTATGGAGGAAATCATTTGCTTGATTCTTTGTTTATGATACTAATTTATTATAGTGGTTATTTTATGTCAAGTAATTGTTAGGTAAAGCAGACATTATTTATTCCGTTTTGTTTTCATCTTTTTGCTTGGGTATAGTTTTAGCGTAGTTAAAATGACTTGGAGGTGCCCATTTGGGAATAGTGACTCTTTTTGCTTGTTGACTGTCAGCGGTCCTCTGCTTTCAGGGACATCCCTGATTTTGACTCAGATTGAATCTGTGGCCCTCTTAATCCCTCCTAAAATTGGTAACACTTGGAGGAGAGGTACTGAATTACTCTTAATAAATAGTGACAATAATTAGAGCTATAAACTTTAAATATGTATTAATCCACATTCTCTTATGCTGTCAGCATCTTGTCATTACTAAAGTGCCCCTGATGGTTCTTGTTTGTTTCTGTATTTTTCCTGATTCTCTTGAGATTTGTCCGTGATTCATTTGAGAGGTCTGCTGCCGACCATTAAGCCTGCATCCAGTCGGATACATCCTATTTGTTCCCCTACCTGTAATTTCACCCAGGATCATGGCAAGAGCTTTCTGGAGGGTATTGTTTAGGAGGCCATGGGAGTGCTCTATGCTGTCACCAATATCCTGACAATGGGAAAGTTTGTAATGGCTAACCCTGCTGCTGGGTGCATAGATGCAAGGGCCTTGTCACCATAGAGAGCCGTAATGCCTTACCCATGTGAGTGAACACCTTTCCACTCTCTTTTTGATGGTTGCCACCAGGCAGTGGCATGGTGACCCTAGCATCTGTCCTTAGGCCATACATTTGTCACCTCTCATCCAAGGGGTTGTGTCAGTGCCCCCCTAGTATGGTTTTGCTGAACATTTCCTGCCATGTCTGTCAGGTGCCTGAGCCACTAAGTGAACTCTGCTAGTCTAGACACTAATCAGGGATTTATCCTTCTGTACCATCAGAGCTGCTATATTGCATTGTGAGTAAATAAGCTAGTTTTAAAATAGAACGATTTAGCTGATTTTTGCATCTTGTAGAAATCTGCTCGAGAACTGTCTGGCAGGTTTAGGAGCTTTATTTATGGTTTAATAATGTCCTGCTCTGTAGTGTCTTGTATTTTATTATTTTTTTTAATCACTGCCCCAGCTTTCCATTCATCGTCTGTCCCCTTGGCCCATTCAGCCCATCTATTCCAACTTCGAGTCTGCCAGGAGGGGACTATTATGCAGACAGTTATTAGGGATGGTTCAAGGGTTTTCACTTTAACTCTACATTTCCAGTGGACACAGAGTGAAAGGTGCACATGAAGTGGGCTGACCAGACTGGACATCCTTCACTTCCACAAAGGACTTTACCAGTAAGCAGCCATAGCTTTTCAGTTGAACATAGGGAGTTTTCTTCTATGTCCACTGAAGAAACTGCATGTTCGTCAACCATCTGCATGCTCTTCTTTTACTAGAGAGGCAAGTGGGATACATCTCTGCATTGCTACTACCATGCTGTGGCCGCTGTTCAAATCCCTGCCCCCTATTTCGTAGTAAGAGCTTCATTCCTCTGCATCATAGAGCCAGGCCATGCAAATTATTGTATTTTGTTTTGTAGTTTTGATGGTTTAGTTTTTTTAAAGTACTCAAAATTTCGCACTTTATACACTTTACAGTGTCAGTAGCGCATGGCTGTCTGAATATGTTAATTCTTGTAAGGTTACAGTTTTCTGTAATTTAAGTATCATTTCTACACAGGCTTTGTAGCTTTAATTGGATCTGGTTTTCTAAGCTCCTTAGTCAGGGCTCCTTTTCTCTGTACGTTGAAGCCAAGCCTGCCCATATTAACTTTTTCTTAGATTTAAATCACATGGTGTCAAAGGAAAAGTTGTAACTTGGTTTCTGGAGATTTTAATGTTCCAGTTTTCTTTGGTGGTGGTCAGACTTTCTTTTGGAATAAAATAATGGGAGGGCACATCCTTCCAGTAGAAGTTATGGTGGGAAAAGTTTGTATCTTGCATCTTAATATCTCGCAGCTGTCTGTTTCATTACTTTTTTATTTAAGGTGTGTGTGTGTGTGTGTGTGTGTGTGTGTGTGTGTGTGTGTGTGTGTGTGTGTGTCATGATAATAGCAGTCAAGATTTGCTGTCTAAGTTAGTATGGTTTCTTTCAAGTTAGTTGTTGCACTGTAGTACGATGTTATAATTTTATGTCACATTACATTGTAGTCTTTCAACACTTCTCTGGTTAGATGTTTCAGACGTTAAAGGTTGGAGTTTTATCTGGTCAAGAGTTTCCATTTCTGAATTTTTACACTGAAGATTAAAAATTATATCTATGTATTTGTGTGTTTGCATGTATACGTAAGGATGTAATAAATACCTATAGATTTCTGGATATACACATTTTATTTATATACACCCGTACTTTAGATGACATCAGAACATTTATTGGCATCTTTTGCATATTTAACTCGGTAAAAACTAAAATGTAAAAAAGACCTCTTCCAGAAAATGTGAAAATGCAATTATTGACAAAATGCACCTGACCTTGGAAAGCTAAGTAAGATTAAATGCATTTTGACCACTCTGGTGAATATATTTGGTGCAAACAGCACTTTCACAATTTATTTTTACTGGAGTTCATCAAAACTTCATTAACTTATATCATACGAGCCAGACCTGCAGTGTAGTGAGGTTTTACACTTTTTTTGTTGTTTTATGTCTATGGAAGTTGGTATGTGGAAGTAAGGGGGTAGGGGTCAAAGCCTCCTGTTTGAATGAGTGCAGAGGGCTTGCCCCTTTTGCAATAAAGAATTTTATATTTTTGCATTTTTGAGTTATACTTCACAGTATAAAAATAGAAAAACTTAAATTATTGTAGGATGAGTTGACAAAATGTTAGTAAACCAGATTAAACTACCTAAGAATATAACTAAACTATAAAAAAATAATATAGTCTAATATAATGCTATTAAAATAATATTGTCAACTTGTCTGACAGTGTAAAAAGAAATGTTAAAATTGATCAGAGGTCTAGAGTAGAAAATCTTTCATGAGGTAGCCCATTCATTAAAAAAAAACCCACAAAGCTCTATTCAGTATGCAATTTATATTGATAACACAATTACCACATCCCATTAAACTGAATGGGAAAGTAAATGATAAAACAGCAGCTGGAGTCAAGGGATCTTAGATCTGAAGTAGTTGAATTCATTCATTCTGCACATATGGGTATACGGATCCGATTCGGATCCGAGCCGGCAAAACTTTTCAAGCATTTCAAGCATCAGCTCTGAGCTCCAAGCTCCTCCCTTACCTATATTACATCACTTCCTCTTATCTAGCCCCAGGTCTCATTTGCCGCTGTAAGAGTCAGCATCGTGGTCTCTGAGCTCTAAGCAAGGTGGTAAGGTTTTTTGGTCTTTTTGTGATAGTTGAGTGTGAGTACCTTTCCCTTTTTCCTCCCTTCGCGTTTGGTTGTCGTGTTAGTTGTAAAAAAAAAAAAAAAGTTATAAGTGTTTTGTTTGTGATACTGGTTTCCCACCTAGACCTAATCCCTGTTAAGTGTGTGTGTGAGTGGGCCGTTAGGGCTTTTACTGTCTCTACTATGGCTGAACAGCCTAATGTTCTATTTAAGAAGTGCACAGAGTGTGGTCATAAGCTCTCACCAGCCGATGGCCACACTCTGTGTGTTCTATGTTTAGGGGTCGCCCATCTGTCTGCATCCTGCGACATTTGTTCAGGCTTTAACCCTAGGGTGTTGAAGGATCGTCGGACTAAGCTTGTGGCTAAGGATCTGCTACCAGCTTCTGCCCTCGAGTCTGCCTCTGTTTCCTCCCCAGCCAGTGACACTGTGCAGGCAGGGACTCAACCTCCCACCAGGCCTGCTTCATCGGAGTCGTCCCAGAGAGGTAGGGACAGAAGGGAGAAGGAGAAGCACCACAAACAGAGGGACAGACCCAGAAAAAGATCACCGGACAGGGAGTCTTTCTCCAGCCCCTCTTCAAAGGTACCCAGGTTTCATTTTCCTTGGCTCCACTCTCCCCGTTTCTCACCGGAGCAGACAGAGTCATCGAAGCCGAGGCACTCCCCTCAGATCCGGCCCAGACCCGAGTCGGTCGCTTCCTCCAGGTCGACTCGGAGTGTCTCCGACCTTGATATGGACAGGCTGATGAGGAGGTTCATCCAGAACCAGATTCAGATGGGGGTCTTACCAGGGCCCTCTCCCATTGGAGAGGGTCCTTCTTCAACTATGTTCCACCCTATTACTCCTTCCCTGATCTGACACTTCAGGGTTCTCGGGTCCGGGACCTTTCGGAGCTGTTGGGTCAGTGCCGATGGTTCTTGTGTCCTTGACGCCGGCTGTCACCTTGAGTTCCTCGGATCCAATCTTGGATCCAGGGGACTCTTGGAGCCGTGGTCAGGGAGTTGGACCAGAGGGTCGAGATCTCGTTCATCCAGAACCAGATTCAGATGGGGGTCTTACCAGGGCCCTCTCCCATTGGAGAGGGTCCTTCTTCAACTATGTTCCACCCTGTTACTCCTTCCCTGATCCGACGCTTTAGGGTTCTCTGGTCCGGGACCTTTCGGAGCTGTTGGATCAGTGCCGATGGTTCTTGTGTCCTTGACGCCGGCTGTCACCTTGAGTTCCTCGGATCCGATCTTAGATCCAGGGGACTCTTGGAGCCGTGGTCGGGGAGTTGGACCCGAGGGTCGAGATCTCGCTCTTTCGGATCTCATCCTTGGTGCCCAGACTTCCCCGCAGTCGGCTCTGATCCCTGCTTCGGTGCCGGGGAGAGCCTCATCCTTGCGTTCTACGGAGGTGTGCTCTCCATCGGCGTTCGGGGCAGTGGAAAGGGTTCTCTCCCAGGGGTTGAGACCACAGCTCACCTACTCGGATCCTACCCAGACCCCTCTGATTTTGGATTCTGCTCCCATTACCCAATCTCAGGGACAGCCTGTGCCAAAGCAACCCCAGGTTGTTCCCCTCAGGGAACCCCCGGAGGCTTACGAATCCTCTCCAGAGAGTCCCACTGGAGAGGAACCTTGTAAGCGCAAGTGTAAGAGGAGGCACTTGGACTCCCCTGAGTCCATTAGCACTGATACGGACTTGGATGAAGGAGAGGGTTCCCCCAGATCACCTACCGAGGACGTCTCATTCGGAGACATTATGGAGATCCTCCGCCAAAGAGGAGGTTGGTCAGCCCCCAAACCCTGTGCGAATGAGTCCATATTCCTGGAGGCCTTTGGCACGGGCCCATCTACTTCCTGGGTCTCCCCTCCAGTGGACCCTTTGGTGGACCTCATCACCACTAGGGCATGGAAGGATCATGACACCGTAGAGCCTATACCCAAAAGGCCAGACAAAATTCTTTCCCCGTCGTCAGACAGGCAGGCATGGTCTAAAGGAGCCCCGGTAGACACTTTGGTGGTTGCAGCTACCACAAAGAAGGAACTGGCACAGGAGAGTTCATCGGTTCATCCACCAGAGAGTCCAGGTCGATGGATCATTTTGGGAAGCGCATGTATCCGTCAGCGACATTTTCTATTCGTGCGCTGAATTACTTGGCACATGTTATCTGACTGCAGTGAGACCTTATATCGGAATTAACTGAGTCGCCCCCGGAGTCTCTGTCGCAGCAGGACAAGCAGTCTTTCACTGCAAAGATGACTACACTGAAATCAGTAACTAATACCTCTATGTGTCTCCTCTCTCATGCTATGGAGGGAGCCGCTGGTACAGGCATTGCCTTGAGGCGTCATGCCAGGATCAGGTTGTGTCATTTTGCGGACCCCTTTAAGGCGTCTTTCATCAACGCCCCTTTAGATGTATCATCCCTCTTTGGGAAGACTGTACATGACACACTAACCCAGAGTGAGAAGGACGGAAAGACTTTGTCAGCCGTCAGAATCCGCTTCTCTAACCCCCAGAGGTCCTATTCCAGGAACCAAAAGGGGAAAAAGAAGATGTGGTTCCGGAAATCACAGTCCTTTTGTGACACTCAGGAATATTCGTCCACCAGAGGCAGAGGGGGACAAGACCGACGCCGTCCCAGAGGGGGTCCCAGAAACTTCGGGTTTAGGGAACCTTTTTCCAACAGACCCGCACAGCAACCCTGAGGGGTTGCCCGGCTGCTCTACTCTGGAGGCAGTCGGGGGAAGATTTTCTTTACATCCAGCGGCATGGGAATCCATTACTGCAGACCTGGGTGTTAAACATCATATCCAGAGGATATTCTATCCCCTTCATTTCATGTCCCATAACTCCAGCACGTCTTCTAGATATTCCACCCGCTCACAGGGAGGCTGCAGCTTTAGAAGTTTCGAAGCTGCAACAAAAACGAGCCATTGAGCCAGTCCCCCCAGATCAATCCGGATCAGGCATCTACTCCAGGATCTTTTTAGTGCCAAAGAAGACAGGGGAACTCAGGCCCATTCTGGACCTGTCTATCCTCAACCTGTCGGTAGAGAAACAAAAATTCCGGATGGTCACTCTACAGTCCATTTTACAGTTTCTGAGAGAATGCGACTGGATGTGCCTGTTAGACCTCCAGGATGCTTACTATCACATCAAGGTCCACAGGAGCTCCAGGAGGTTTCTACACTTTCGGCTAGGGGCCTGTCACTTTTAATTCAGAGCCCTACCCTTTGGTCTCACCACAGCCCCCAGTGTGTTCACCAAGGTTATGACTGTCGTAGCGGCTCACCTGAGACTTCAGGGCATTCAGGTATTCCCCTACCTAGACGACTGGCTTTTCGCTGCATCCACCAAATGTCTCTTGTGTCAGGCCCTACGCTACTTCTTCGGTCTGGCTCACAAGTTAGGCATCACGATCAATGTCAACAAGTCCCACCTCGCTCCGGTTCAGATCATAGACTTCATCAGGGCAAGGTTGGATTCGATTCAAAGATTTTTCTCACCCCGGAAAGGATAGAAAATATCAGACTCCATGTATCTGTGATCTTGGATCACTCGGTAGTCACAGCAGCCGATGTTCTCAGGCTCTGGGTTCGATGGCAGCCACAATCTCTATCCTCCCTCTTGCACGTCGTCACATGAGAGTCCTTCAGTGGAATCTAGCAGTTCAATGGTCCTGGTTAGACCTTCCGATGAATTTCCACATCCGAATCAATTGGACATGCAGAACGTCACTCCAGTGGTGGCTTCAATCAGCAGACATTTTCGTGGGGCGCAGCTTTCTAGCCCCTCCGGCTCAAGCCACGGTGACCACGGACGCTTCACAGCTCAGGTGGGGGGGGCACTTCCTGGGAAGAACGGTCCAAGGCATGTGGTCCCCTCCAGAGACCAAGCTACACATCACTGTCCTGGAGATGAGGGCAGTGCTTTTAGTGTTGAGAGGCTTCCACCCTGTCCTACCTCCGGGGACGGTAGCCATTCAATCAGACAACATGTCTGTAGTCTGGTATATAAACAAACAGGGAGGGACCTGATCCTACCCCCTTTGTCACGAGGTCATGAGGGTTTGGGAGTGGGCCATATCCACCAGCCGGTTTCTCATAGCAACGCATATCCTGGGATGCTCCAACATTCTAGCGGACAGTCTCAGCAGGGCAATCCTTCTGCCTTACGAGTGGTCTCTGAAACAATCAGTAGCGGAGAAGATCTTCCGTGTTTGGGGTCAACCTTGCTGCAATCTCTTCACATCTCCGTCCAATACGAAGTGCAGTAACTTCTTCGCTCTGATCCCCCCTCCGGGGGGGTGTCCCCAGGGATGTTCTAGTCCATGCTTGGCCTCCTTGGCTACTGTATGCTTATCCCCCGTTACTTTTATTCCGAAGTTCCTTCAGAGAGCTTGCCGGCTGCAGTGCAAAATCATTCTCATAGCTCCCTTCTGGCCGCGTCGTGTGGTTTCCCTTCCTATGGTCTCACCTGTTGGCTCCTCGATGGACTCTAGATCCATGCCTGGATCTGATTTCTCACCCGTCGGGCTTGCCCCTGCCTAACCTGGACAGTCTCAAGCTGACAGCATGGCTGCTCCAGTTCCCATGATCATCAGGACTCCCGGACTTTCGTCCCCTGTTAAGAATATTCTGGTAGCTTCTCTTAAAGCCTCCACTAGGAAACTCTACAATAGCAAGTGGAGACGTTTTTGCATATCCGAACCTGTTTACAGCCCCCGTTCCGGTCATACTGGATTTTCTGGCCGATCATTTTCGATCAGGCGCAAGTGCTTCCACTATCAAGGTTCAGCTGGCTGCCATCTCTAATTTTCATATGGGTGATAATAAGGTTGCTCTGGCTTCTGCCAAATTGTGTAAAGCTTTCCTGAAGGGCACTTTTTTATTGCGACCACCAGTTAAAGAAACAGTGCCCCCCTGGGATCTGACTTTAGTCCTTCAGGCTTTGACCTCGCCCCCTTTCGAGCCAGCTGGTTCAGTTCTGATGAAGTTTTTGTCGTGGAAGACAGCCTTCTTGGTCGCCATCACTTCAGCCAAGAGAGTTTCAGAGTTGCAGGCCTTATCCTCCTTGCCCCCCTATTTGGTTTTCCACAAGGATAGGGTATCGCTGCGTACAAACCCTTCCTTTCTTCCCAAGGTGTCCTCAGCAACCAATATTAATCAGTCTATAAATTTGCCAGTCTTCTTCCCAAATTTCCAAAATAGAGGTGAATGTAAGCTTCATTTATTGGATGTCTATAGACAGCTTAGTTTTTACCTCCATAGGACTAAACCCTTCCGGAAGTTGGATCAATTGTCTCTTTTTCTAAACCATTTTTGGGCAAAGCAGTTTTGAAAGTGTCCTTAGCAAGGTGGATCACTCTTTGTATTGCACAGGTTTATAAGTACAAAGGTTTTATCTCCTCCTGGTGTATTGAAGGCTCATTCCACTAGAGCAATGGCCACTTCTGCAGCTTTCTGGTCAAGAGTTCCGTTAGACGATATCTGTGTGACAGCGACTTGGGCCATTTCACACACATTCATCTCTCATTATAAATTGGATCTTATTTCTAGAGGGAGAGCATCCTTTGGCTCTGCGGTGCAAAGAAATATCCTTCCATAAGGGCCTCCCAGGAATAATAGTAGCTGGGGACTCTCTCCCATATGTGCAGAATGAATGAAGTCAACTACTTCAGATAAAGACATTATGTTCTTACCATAATGTTCCATCTGAGTAGTAGACTTCATTCTTCTGCACCTTCCCTCCCTCCATCCCCCTCACTCTTCAGGTTTTTCCTGTTTAGGATTGTGGTTATGTTGCCATTTAGTGTCAGCAAACTCGATCAGGGGCTAGATAGGAGGAAGTGATGTAATATAGGTAAGGGAGGAGCTTGGAGCTCGGAGCTGATGCTTGAAAAGTTTTGCCGGCCCGGATCTGAATCGGATCCGTATACCCATATGTGCAGAAGAATGAAGTCTACTACTCGGATAGAACGTTATGGTAAGAACATAACTTCTTTTTTGTGTAATACATGGAATATCTGACACTTCATTTAAAATTAGGGAACCTGACTTAATCCCTGACCTTAAAGTACCAGATATTTTATGATGCTAGCTCCTACATATTATATGCATTACGTAAACAGAAAAGAAAGTACACTACATTTGTCTGATAAAATGCAGTTCACCACCCTGGAACAGAGGGTGGAGCCCTGACTGTGTACCATATGGATCGTGCTCAACTAGCAGCAACAAACTGGCATGGACAAGCTGGGAAGGATGGAAGTGAGCAGCCCATCCTGAAGATGAGAGAGGTGGCTATGTCTCACCACTTAATTGACATCTTGTGGGAGCCCTGCTGTTGCACCCATGAAACATAAGCCTGCAGAACAAATGCTTCCAGGAAGTTTGCAGTGCTAAGCAGCACAAAGTGTGTGTGTGTATGTGTGTGTGTAAGCTCACACACCTTACTGAGGCTGGACAGGAGTTTGGGGCTCAAGAAAGCTGCTAAGAGGAGAGAGCTTCAGGATAAGCCACTCCACAGAACCACCTACCATCTGGCCCACTTCTACCTCAAAACTCTCACTGCTGGAGGAACAAATGAACAGACTGAACTTTTCAGGCAAGCATTCTCCCCTAGCCTAGAGATGCCCATCTCTTGCCTTCATGGAGCAAATTGGTTAATTGGGTGTTGGAGTGAAGTCATTGGGCAGAGGGAGGGAAATACTGCAACATCTCAGCTGTATGCTGACATGCATGCATGCATGCATAGGCTGAAATTCCTGCAGCAGAGCCTGGTAGGTGCTTATAATGTGGCAGTTAACTTTAAATGTGATACAGATGAGGAGAAGCAGAAAGCAGTAGGTAGCTTATGCCCACACCTTTGGCTGGATACAGAAGGTGTACATTGTGTAATGTTCTCCCTTCAGAGCTGCAGCTTCTTTTTATGTAGTAAGTCACAATACACATGCATAGCATTTGCCATTCCTCCCACCCATGACCAATATGTAGTGTGATTCTAAAGAATTGTACATAAATGCAAGGACTTATCCTTTCATAGACTGGGATTCACACACCACTCCCAAGCGTTTAAGACTTCTTTCACTTACTGGGCACACAGTTTGCTGCACCATCTTTCATAATGCCTCTTTCCTTCTGGTGCAACAGTTCTGCCTGTCTACAGGGTGCTCAGGCTGTTCTGTCATCCCCTTACCTTCCCCTGAGTGCTGTCATGTCACTGTCATGCTCAGTACACCATTAATTTCAGACTCTGGCCCACTTAATACTTATTGACAGATACACATCTCTGTTTGTGAACACGTTTTTGTTTGTGAATTCTGTGTTGGGAAGTACTGTGGCACAGACACCCAATAGTTATAGAAGACCTATAAAATATGCTTTGTTATGACTGAAAAGGCTGATTAGAAAAAAAGGCCAGTGTATGTTGTACACTTCTGGCTTATGTTTTACTGTCAAAAGTCTTCATGAATTGCCCTTTCCATAATAGTATAGCATTCCAGAGTACTGTTCATTGTTTTTAACCTGCCATTTTAGGTAGCCGTTGAACCTGTATATTTTTAAAAAAATATGTATGTTTATTTATGTTGTCATTGACATAGGGGTGACTGTAATATCAGTCACATGGCTGCAGCATGAACTTGAAGTAAACTAATAAGCTCCTTTTCCATCGCACGTTTTCATGGTAATCCGAAACATGACATTTAAAGGCTTTTTAAAGAAGGAAATCTGTTTATAACCTTACATGGTTTTGAAAGTCATTTGTAGTGCAATTTTTATTCTTTTTCCATACTACATTAAAAATAAATATGTTAATTTTTCTTTTGTCTCCTTCAGATCTGTTTGGCCCAATGACATTTTTGGAAGCACAAAAGATGATCCCATTCAGACCCTGCTTCACATATATTTCCGCCATCAAACATTAGGCCAGACTGGAAGCTTTGCAGTTGTGGGTCCTAACCATGACCTTTCTAAAGCCAGCTGTAAATTGATGGAACTAAATTTGGAGATTAGAGAGTCTATACGCATGGTGCAGTCTTACCAAGTTTTAGAAAAAAATAAAGAAGGTTGAAGGCATGGTAAGCACTGGGATTTAAATAAAATATCGTCCTTTAGAAAACATTGTGAAGCTTTAACATGCATCAGAGTAAAAAGCACCTTTCGTTTTTGTGGAAAATTGGGAAATCCCACCAATTTGGGCATGGACTGTACAGCAAGAAGAAACGTGCTTCACAGGCTAAATACTGATTTTTTTAACTGACAACTGCTAAAAGTCAATCTACATGGAGGAAATGAGAATTTTCTGTGTATATGAATTATATGTATATATACCTGTGTGTTTGGACAGTGTCTTTGTATAATGTCATTGTGTATACACAAAGTACTTGAAAGCATAAGGGCTACAAGGGAGTGCATACGAGTGTGTCTTTCTTGAAGACATAATATTCATTGCAATAATGTCTATAAATTATACAGGCTACGAGGAGCAGGTGGAATGATGCTAAAATCATAAGAAATGGCTTTTGGCTGAATGACCTACAAGGCTTCCTAGCCTCTTTGAAGTAATAAAAATAGTTAATAAATGCACAATGCACCCAACTTCATAAAGACTGCAGTCAAACATATGTTAGAGTGGCTTGCTGAGGCTGAAAAAATGTTTAATTTATGATGTTTTATTTGTTTGAGATTTTTCCTTTTCTCTAAGGATAATTTTGTGACAAGTGTGAGATCGGGAATGTATGGTTATGTGACTGCTGCATTTTCAATGCTAGGATGTCTGTGGTTTATAAGACCTATTAATGCATGCCTGAAATGGAGAACTGCAAGAATATTTTTTGGAGAAATTTATTTTTATTATATCTTAACAGTTCATAGTATGTAAATGATAGGACATGTAACATATTTTAAACTGGGCTTTTCCAGTGCTGTAAAAGAAGTAATATATCTGTTAACTTTATTGATGTGCTGTTCAGTGGACAGGTGTTCTCTGATCAGTGTGTCTTATGTAATTAATTACCAACCAAAAAAAAGTTGCCTGAAGAGACTTTTATATACCTGTAATATCTATACACAGCTCTAAGTGTATCATGAATGGCTATATACACTTGTATATAGGTGGGCGTGTGTATATATGTGTATTGTATTGCAGTTCAGCTTTGGTTAAAAAAAGTAACTTATTTTATTCTGTAAATATTTTGCAAACTGTATAGTGTAAAACCAAGTACTTGTACATTTGTGCAGTGCACTGTTACATGAGAATATATGTATATAGCTCATAAAAATGTTCTTAACTGTTATTACTAGTAGATAAAAGTGGTCTGACATCCTTTGTGGTCTGATAATTTCACAAAAGATCGACACAGGCTTCACTGTATATAACCTGCTTACTTCTAACACAAGAACTTGGGACCAGGCATTGTTTTAGGGGTGGTAGGACTAAAACTTGTAAATAAGGAAGTTACTTCATGTATATGTCTAGCAGTATACTGCTGAAATTCTGCACCTGAAACTGAACTGGATTCCTTTGACATTTTTGGCATCCTTTTGGAGAAACCAATGAATGTAAAACCATCCATGCGGCTGTTTGTAAAGAATGGCCCTTCTGTAATATGCAGCTGTCCTATCCACTGTGATTTCCACTGGGCTCTGTGCTGTGGAGCAAAGAATGTACTAATTAAATTCTTAGCTTTGCCTTTTTTGAGGGAGGGTGGCACCTAACAGAGAATTAATTTTGCTGAACTGCATTATTTAAGGCACTGTGCACACTCTTGGACTGCAAACAGTAGATTACTCTACCTTAGATGCTCTGTAATCAGTTATTGCACATTAATTATCACTGTTATTTTTCCAGAAAAATGGATTTTTGTTCTGTTAGCTGCGTGGTACTTTGGTTGGTGTTCTTAAAGATTTAGGAATATAATTATTTACTAAAGATACATTATTTTACTTAGAAGTGCATTACACTTTATTTTATGTCATCTCTGCTACCAGCCTTTGTTTAAAAAAATAAATAAAATTACTGTATATATTATTACAGAATAGTGTTGTGTCAAGCTTTAAGCATGCGTGTTTTACTGTTCTTGTCTTCATAAATGACTACATGCAATCAACACAGTATTAAGATGCACTGTCGATTGGCTTTGGCACAGAAAGTTATATTTATAACCCCCCCCCCCCAAAAAAAAAGGACATAAGAGGAACTGGAAATGTGCAGTTGTACATCATCTCCCACATGCAGTGATTTAAAATGTGGATGGTAAAGTTACAGTTTTGACTATGGAAAACACTGATCACTGTTCATTCATAAACTTCACTAAGTTCAGTTATTACTGAGCCTCTATTACTCTTTTGTGATACCTATTAACCTTTCACAAACTTAACACAACCGTGTTGGCATCCATAACCCTTAAAGGAAACATTTTTAATGTATTGTGACTTAAGTTTTGTATATTATTTTTTGTTAACTTTGCAATGAAATCTGTTTTTCTCTTGGACATATCCATGTTGCCACTGCAGCTTTGTGAAATATTTCATTTGAACCTTTAGTAAAACAGAACAAAGCTATGCTGAAGTTAAAAAAAAAAAAAAAAAAAAAACTAAAGCAGGTTGGTCTTTGGTATTTTATCTTAGAAGTGGTGACATTATTATTATGAAAAAAAAAATGTTCCTTATATGGCACTTCTGACAGTAGTATAAATAACAGCCAGTCTCTTATATGGTTACATCTCAGGAAGTCAAAGGATAATTTAGTTTGATCAGTTCCATCGCACAGTAACATACATGGATTTTCACAACTAAAGATGTGGTTAAACCCAGCTGCATTCCTAAGCAAACTCGGATGCGTTAGTAGACATGGGGCACAGCAGTATTGCGTTTCTGTCAGGTACTTGTATGAACAGTCACACAAAGCACTCTTGATTTGACTTTCGATAACATGCTGTGCTATAAAAGGTCAAGTTCAGTTAATTTTTATCTTTTCTCTCAGTGTTCTCCATGACCATCGTAACCCTTCCAAACCCCATCAACTGGTTAATTCCCCTATTTTCTTCACAGTATCCATAGTCACCCGGGAGAGGGGGAAAAAGTCAAGGGTCATGGCAGTCATCCAGTAGGAATGGTGGTCTTTTGTTTATATAAAAATATAACTGTGGGCTTTTACTCCCACTAGTAAATATACATTAGTCATAACACCCAAAGGGTGAAAAAGCATACTAGTTTCAGCATACAGCCTTCATCAGTGCTACCTAGCTTACATCCAATTAGTGCACCACATAAATAACCAATCACAATTGTCCATTAAGTCCTGGAGGGAAAAATGCTCCTAATTTAATTATCCACATCTGTTCCTTAAAGTTCAAAAAACAATGCAAGTCCTCTTGTGATGTATTTTGCTTATAAATTCTATCTATGATAGTAAACCTGAATATAGCAGAAGGATGTTTCAACTGATGTTTATATAAGGCATTTGTACTTCTGTGGCATTTAATATCGCTCATATGTTCTGATATTCTAAGTTTGAAAGGGAGAGAAGTTTGCCCTACATAAAAGGCAGAACAAGTGCAATTTAGTAAGAAAATTACCCAATCACTGCCACAGTTACCAAAAACTTTAATGTCATGCACTTTGGAACAATTGGAAGAAGTAAAAGAACTTTGTTTAGGAACCATCTTACAAAAACTGTAGTGTCCTCACAAAAAAACAACCCATTAAAGGGCACCCATCTAGTTTGGTTTGTATCGTATTCCAAACTACCTTATTTCCCTTTTTGCAGTGGTAGAACCAACCACCCATGTTTTTTCCTCTCCTATAACTAAGCCTACATGTAAGTGGTAGAAATGTAGCTGATCTATCCTCCATGTGCAAAACTTCCCAATGTTTATGTATAATTTGTTGCAAGTGTGTAGTATTACCACCAAATTCCATAATAAATCTGAAATATGAGTTAGATACTTGGCTTTTGTCCCGGTATGATAGTGTCTGATTTCTGTTAACTTGTTCAACCATCCTACTATAACTGAGTCTGCATTTTGTTTTCAATAACCACTGTCATGGAATCTTTGAACCATGTCACCTGCCTGTATTGTATAATTATCCAAAGTCGAACATATTCTTTTGAGTCTTAAAAATTGAAACTTGGGAATATTCTTTATAACATGGGGAGGGTGACAACTGGAAGCATGCAACAAATTATAGAACTGGGGATATTTCATGTAAACATTACTACAAAGTGCACCCATCTTCCAATGCTTTAACCTCAACATTTAAAAAGGTGATGGTCTCCAGATGGTAATTAAGTGTAAATTGAATCCCCCATTTGTTTTCATTGAGATACTCAATGAACTCGCTCAAATATTGCTCATCTGAATGCCAAATTAACCAGCAATCATCTAAGTCGTGGTGCCAGATGTCAATCTCCCCAAGATATAAATTGTGACTGGCATCATATATTAAGTGGTGATCCACAAAACCCATGAACAGATCCGCATAAATGCAAGTGAAAGATGTTCCCATTGCAGTACCCTTCAGTTGTAAGTAGTATACATTGTCACAGTAAAAGACATTTTTGTTCAGCACATGTTCTGTTAGACATAGGAGGAATGTGATAAATCCTGTTAAGTATAGGGAAATTCTTGAGAGCCAAAACTCCAACGCTAATAGACCTGCCCAGTGTGGAATGTTTGTATATAATGCACTAACATCTAACGTGCATAATAACCAACCCTTTTCCAACTGCATGTTATCTATTATGTTCAAAAATTGTGTGGTATCACTGAATCTGTGCTCTTACATGTGCCAAAAGAGGTTTCAAATATTTTGTCAGATGTTCGGAGAGAGGTTCTGCCAAGGATCCTCTCCCCAACACTATTGGTCTACCCAAAGGTTTATCATAATTTTTATGTATTTTGGGTAGCATGTGAAAGATTTGTCTGGCAGGGTTTACCACCGTTAAGTGATGTTTATTCTGCTTAGATATGATATCGTCTTCCCAAGCCAAAGTAAGAAAATTATCTATTTCCTGTTTGAAAATACTAGTTGGGCCCAAGCACATGCGCTGGTAGTGTTGCTGATCCGATAGTTGGCTGATAGCCTCATTATAATACATCTGCCAATCCCAAACTACCACTGCTCCCCCTTTCCACCAGTTCCAAAAGACACTTTATTAACAAAAATAAAACACTGTGTTAGCGCTTTCATTTAAAACCATGTTAAACTTCATCAGACATTTTAAAAAATTGTTACATTACATCCTTTGTACTGCCACTTCATTTTTCATTGGACACTCCATATGATTGACATGCATATGTAATAACCTAATAAATATTAAGTAGATGTATTGAGTATTGTTTAAGATGTATATTAAAAATAGTAAAATACGTTGGATTTGCTCATATGTCCCTAAAGGTATTACAAATATATCAAATAAATATGACTGTAAATGGGTAGTTAAAATTATTATTATAAATGTCATATGAATACATTATAAATACATGTAAAAAATCATAAAATTACATAGACAATGCATAGGAAGTACATACATAAAGAAGATAAAACAACTTCATAACGAATTGCACCTTAATTAATTTTCTTTCTTTGCAGGGCTTTCAGTTTTAAAACTGGTGCAATAGAGCTACATTCATTAATTCCAGGCCAATTATCTGCCTGTACTCTGATTTGCCGTTTTAATTATTTTAGCTCTAACTGCGCCCCCCCCCCCCCCCATGGTTGTTTTTCTTCAACATTCACATGATCAATGGCCATAATCATTCACAAATGTGCTTTGCTAAAGTATTATTTGGATTATTTTCTTTATAGCATACTCATGTTCATATATTCTTTGGACAAAACATTTCTCAGTTTTTCCAGTATAAAATACTGGACATGAGTTGCACACAGCTAAATACACATCTGCCTTAGAATTGCAGTTGTATTTGCCTTTCAAGGAATATCTTATATTTCTTAGATAAAAATTGTCACCAATGTTTACTTTATGGCACCAATGACATGCCCCACACCTTGTCATACCTAAATTCAATTGGGCAGGCATATAGATGGCTTGTTTAAAAATATCCTTAAAACTCTTGCCTTACACAATTTTTAGTTTTTCATTCATGTGGTTCCTTATATAGGGGTCTTCTGTTAAAATAGACCAATTTTTTACAAATACATCTTTGATTAACTTATGATCCTGAGTAAACGTAATAACTAGGGCTTTAGTAAAGTCAGACTTATTATGTATTCCACAGTTTTGCTCATGCTGCACAACAGACACATCACTATAAATTGGACTGATGACATCATGAGTGATCTTGGATTGATCCAAGATAGGTTTAAAATGACCATTCAATCTTTTACTGGTTACTTCCTGAATAAATGCATCTACCAATTTACTAGGATATTCCCTATTAAGAAACATAGTGAATACATTAATACAAAAATTGATCATATTTCGTTACCATCCGGGCTGCCGTAACAAGTTGTCCTTTGACAACAGATCTTTTTTGGTGCTCCGGATGTGAACTACTATAATGTAAGAAACAATTGGAGTAGGTTGCTTTCCTATGGATGACTGCTGTGTGCATCTCATTAACCCTGTCTTTTTCTAGGTGAACATCCAACTAATTCATATATTCAGCATTGATATCCCAAGTGAACTGCAAAAACACAGTTGTGCCATTTATATATACAAAAAATTCATTCAATAACTCTTGTGCCCCTGTCCATATAATACTGATGTCATCCTGAAATCTATGGTAAGACTTAAACATGTCTTAAACTTGGAATTGAATATAAAATTCCTTTCCCAATAGGCCATCATCATGTTTGCATAGGCTCCCCCACAAGGTGACCCCAAGGTGATGCCTTTTTTCTGCAGGAAATACTTCTTGCTGAAAGTAACAATTATTGCTCAACACCATTTTTAGTAGTTCCATAATAAGGTTAGTCGTCTCATGTCCAACTTTATGATGGATAAGCATCTCATTAACCCATTCTAAATCTATGGTCTGTGGAATTACTATATAAAGATCACATACATCTATTGTTAGCAAGATGGCATTATGGTCAAATTGAATATCATTCATATGTTGTAAAAATGGCCACGAATCTTTGCATATTTGTGATTCTTTTCCTAAGATGTTCTTGAGCACATAATCTATATATTTCACACATGCAGAAGTAATGGGATCCCTTCCATCCACTAATGAGTGCATGGGCGGATCAAATATACTTTTGTGGATTTTAGGGGTTCCAAAAAAGACAGGAATTCTTGGGGTAGTTATATTCAAATAGATATATAAATCCAAGTTAATACATCTTTCCAAAAAAATATCATTTAATTGTTCGTACATTTTTCTATAAGCCCCATTTAACTCATTAAGAGAAACTTTAACATAAGTGCCTGTGTTTAAAATATTACTCAATTTCATATTGTAAGTATGTTGACTCATAATCACTCCTCCCCACTTGTCTGGTTTCATAATCCTTACATCTTCACTTTTTAATGTTTGTACAATATTTTGTTCTCTTTCATTCAAGTTTGATGTAAAATTTGCCCTCTTATGTAATCTATTTATACACTTCAATTTAGTTTCACACATTTTTCATATGTGATTAGTCTAGGGTGCAAGGGGGGATTGTATATGCTACTAATGCTAAATTTACTTCTCTCATTGTTATTTTGATATAATAAATTAAAATTCAATTTCCTTAAAAAAACTTTTAAATCAATCATGGTATTGGTGAAGACAAAGGGACTTGTTGGTACAAATGTGCCTTTAGATAATACATCAGCCACATGCTTATCTATGTGTATGTTTGACAAGTCATACAATCTCCTTTTGAATTATTTACAATCACATTAGTATTCACATTTACATTAGTATTATCACAGTGCTGTTGGTTGATGCATACTTGAGAAGATTGTGCATTATTGATGGAATGGGAGTCCAGTCTGTCACCACAATCATTGTTTAAGTTCTCCAGTGTTTGGTTTTTGGCCTGGCCCCTTGAAATCCCGCTGATTGTACATATTTTGGGGGTTATTTTTTATTTATTAGTCGTTCCGACCTCCTTAACTCCGGAAACTCCTGGCTATACGGTTGGTCATGTAATAAAAATAAGCCTTGAATAACCTAAGATGCCAAATTTGAGTTCTCATCTCTTTCATCTCATTTTTTAATCTAAAAAATAAATCCTTACATTAATCATAATGAGATGTTTCAGCATCTTCCCCTTTGGTCGATGATGCACAAAAATCAAAAAGTTTACTATCATCCCTATCTGCCAAAAGGCCTTGAGTAATGTTTGTGAGATCCATGTTTATCCTCATATAATGACAAATGATGACAAAAAGATTTTTGCACAAATATAAATTATTAGATCCTAGCAATAAATATTATTAATGCTAAGGCCCCTCAAGAATGGTATCCTAGGATTCAATATAGTGCACAAATGACCAATACTTAGGTCAAATATAGTTATTAGTTCTGAATATAAATAGGATATAACATATATTAGGCCTGGAAGTTCAAAAATAACATCCACTAAATACATGTGCATCACGTCATACCCTTCTAATAATATTAGATTGAAAATTATTCACAAAAAATACAAAACCTATGGCATCAATTCTCAAAACCATAATTGTTAAATTGCAGCAACCCCCCACATATATGGCCAAACACAAACTGAAAAGTAATGATTCCGCAAAATCAGTACTATATTGCTTGCATAAATAAATTGTTCAACAAAATCATTCTGCTGTGTCCATAAAAAACTAAAGTCCAATAATTAAATTTGTAGTCCCTTTTGTCGTTGGTAAATAAGAGGCTCAAAATAAATAATACTGCATGTCCATCAAAACCTTGAGACGTCAGAACTTGCTTCTTCGTCCAACGATCCTATAACCATGCGCTTCCACACACAGTTTGTTTATAAACACATATCAGACATACCGAGAGAGTCCCTATAAAAAATGAGACTGAAAACAATAATGTAAAGCCAGTGTCCAATAGTTAAATTAATAGATGTTCTTTGTGTTTCACTGTTGCAGTCATCATACTTGGGTTATCTGCCTGCAGGTAGCCCTCAGTCAGCCCGAATACCAGAGACTTAGTATTTCTGCATCAGTTGCTGTTGCTGCAGGACTGACGTCCGGTCATCAGGGGTATAAAAACAGGCAGCCAACACCATTCCTCCAGTCTTTCTTGCCGAGGAGTCCGAAGCAGTTTGCCCGAGTACCGGTCGGCCGCTACCTGAGTTTTAATTTCCAAATTGAATCACCCTGAAGTCTTCTAAAGCTAAGTAGCCCATTGGGGATCCTTTTTTCCTGCTCTAACCAATGTCAGAAAAAGTTAACAACCGTCTCACCTGTGGAAAGCAAATACCACACCGAGATTTCCATTCTTACTGCGTCACCTGTTTAGGCCCAGACCACAACATACTTCGCTGTCCATTTTGTGCTTTGTTCAACGCCTGAACTATTTGTCGTTGGGCCATTATTGTCGCTAAATACTTTTGCTCTCGATCTTCCGAAAAAATGTAAGGATAAAGACAGAGACCGACCGCACAGGTCCAAAACTGCCGATGACGCTTCCGTTAAGCTAGTTGCCAGTTCACCGGTACTCGGGCGCTTTTGCAGCCCCTAATGCCCACTTCAAAGGATTTGCAGGCCGCTACCGAGACCCGTTCGAAGTCCGGTATGCCACGAGACTCTTCTTTGACTATGGAACCTGAGGAGGATGTCTCTACCTTGGATGGATCTGGAGCCACTGTGCAGGCACCGGCTTCTGAGGAAGTTCTTTGCACTACCAATATTCGACACAAACCGACAACTTATTTTGCTTCTTCAATTCTGTCTAAAACTCCCGAGTTTCTAAGGCCAAGAGTACGAGCTGCGCCTAAAAAAACAGCGACCCAAACTCAAACACCTGCTTCTTTCCCACAGCATCAAATGCTTAAAATGGCAAAATACCTGATTATGCTGATTAGGGGAAGCCGCCTTCTCCTGCTAAGAGAAAAAGAGACCTGTCCCCAGCAGCGTTAACACACCAGGAGTCCGACGACTCTGAGGTTTCTGAATATGAAGACATGCCTTTATTCTGCTTATGAGGATTAGATGCAGAGGAATCCATTCCCTCTGCTTCCCCTCCAGAGGATTTTTCTTTTGGTGAAACCCTACATACTTTGAGAGCATTTCCACTGGGAATGCCAAGATTTTCGTCAGTCCAAAAAGAGACTCAGAGAATTTCTAAATTTGCAACAACATAGACCTTTAGCAATACCTCCAGTTCTGGATGTTGTGGATGATGTTTTTATGGAATCCAGCCTAACTCCTGATACTTTACCCCCTGCTCCAAGAAAACCAGACAGGTACTACAGAGTCCCTGACTCTCACAAATTTCTTTTCAAAAATCCTACTGCTGACCCAGAGGTCATTTCCCATGTGCCTAAAGGTATAAAAGCAACTACAGCTAAGAATCACACTCCTTCAGACAGGGATTCCCAAGCTTTAGACAAATAGGGTAAAAAGTATACACCTCTGCAACTCTCGCTATTAGGGCATTGAATTGCATTTCACATGCTGCAATACCAGCAACATATTATGGAACTTATTAAGCAAAAATTAGCTATCTTTGCAGACTGTGCAGAAAGTAAAGAATTACAACAGTTTATGCATTTTGCAAGCCAAGTCAGCAAGCATACTTTGCAATGTGCTTTTAATGCCTTAGAAGCATCTTGCAGGGCTGCAGTCACTGGTTCTGTACTGAGAAGGCATGCTTGACGTAAGGAGCAGACCATGTCAAATCAAAATTACTAGACACCCCTTTGAACAAGGACAATCTGTCTGGCACCAAAGCAAAAGAAGTTCTAAAAAAGATGGAATAAAAGGCTAAATCTATGCAGACAAAGATTTCTTGCAAGTGCAGCCTCCTAGATTTAATAGGCATTGCCCCTCAAAACATTGGCCCTTTTCAGCCCCCCAAGGCCATCTCAAACTAGACCCAGGGGAAACAGACCCCCCCAGACTTCAGTCTCAGGGTATTCAGAAATGTAAGCAATGGAGTGCCTCCACTTCAGAAACAGGGAGTGCTAAGCCACCCCCTTACGGAGAGAATTCACAATGACTTCTCTATTCCACTCCTCACCTCTGCCCAACTGCTCGTGCCCCTAGGAGGAAAACTTGCTATCATGCAAAAAACTGGACCGCCATCACCAAAGACCATTGGGTCCTAAACATTGTATCCCAGGGGTACAAATTTTACTTCCACTCACTGCCAACCCCAAAAGGGTTCCCAGACCTTCCTTCAAACCAGTGGGCAGAGGCACAAAACCAAGTTCAAGCCCTGTTCTCCATAAAGGCAATTCCACCTGTTCCTGCAGAACAGATAGGTCAAGGGTTCTGTTTCAGCCTTTTCTTGGTACCCAGAAAAGAGGGCACTTGGCACCCAATCCTAGATCTTTCCACTCTTAGCTTCCTGGTGGTACCAAAATTCAAAATGTTCACCCTTCAGCAGCTTCTTCCTATGCTGTCCATAGATGCTTGGTTAGCCACCCTAGACCTAAAGGAAGCCTATCTGCACATCACTATCAAGGACTCATGCAGGAAATGCCTACGTTTCAGGACAGGATCTATGTATTATCAGATCTCTGCACTTCCATTTGGCCTATCCACTGCCCCAGAGTATTCACAAAACACTTGGCTCAAGCCATTGCTTATTACAGACAGAGAAAAATTCAGATTTACCCATACTTGGATGATTGCCAGATTCAGGCAGACAGACAGGAACAGCTGTTGCAGCCAATGACATTTTAAAGAACTTTCTCACCTCCCTGGGGTACATTATCAACAAAAAGAAATCAAAACTTGTCCCCAGTCAAAAGATTGTATTCCTGGGATTAAGGTTGGACACAGCATCCCAGACGACATTCCTTACTCCAGAAAAACAAACCTATCTGACAGGCTACTTCGCTCAAATGGCCACCAGAACCCAGTATCCGCAAGGAAGATTCTGCAGGCCCTAAGGTTCATGGCCTCTTGCATCCTACTAATTCCATATGCCAGACTGCATATGAGGAAACTTCAGTAGTACTTAAAAAGTCTTTGGTGCCAACATTCTCAGGAACTGGAAACTGTCATACCTATCATACCTTGTCTAAGGACAGAGTTTCTTTGGTGGGCAGCAGCATGCAACCACAACAAGGCACTTCCCTTCACTCAACCCCACGCTGCCCAGACCCTAACCATAGATGCATCAGACTATGTCTGGTGGGCATACCTGGATGACAAGTGCATTCAGGGCCACTGGAGCCAAGTCAAACTCATCTGCATATCAACCAAAAAGAGAGGCTAGCTGTTCAGCATGCTCTGACAGCTTTTCAGGTCCATACTCTCACCAGGACCCCTGCTAATAAAAACAAAGAACACCACAGTTGTGTTGTACATCAACAAGCAGGGGGGATCCCACTCTGCAGGCTAGCCATGGCCCTGTGGAACATGGCCTTGGACATGCAGATTCATCTGCAAGCTCAATTCCTGCCAGGCAAACAAAACTCTGTGGCAGACTACTTAAGCAGAAATCTCCTAGACCCACACAAGTGGCAATTAGACCCCAGCACCTTCAGTATTCTAATCCAGAAATGGGGGACCCCAGAGGTGGACCTCTTTGCCTTCCCCTGCAATCACCAGCTCAGCAAATTCTGCACCAGGATACCTCCGAGCAGGGCCTGGAAAGTGGATGCCCTATCCTTCCAGTGGCAAAACCTCTCAATCTATGCATTCCTCCCTCTGCCTCTTCTCTCAAGAATTTTACTCAAGATAAGACAGGACAGACCAAGGGCAATCCTGATTGCCCCGGACTGGCCATGCCAGCACTGGTACCCACTACTGCACAACCTGTCACCGGTGCCACCCCGGCACCTACCCCAGATCCCAACCCTACTCACTCAACAGGGGGACAAATCTTGCAAACAGCTGCAAACCATGAAAATTGCAGCCTGGCTTATTCCTTAAATTATCCCCACAGTGACCAGCCGAAGCAAGTAGGTGCTGGACGTCATACTTGAAGCCAGAAGACCCCAGTACAAGGAAATCCTATGCTGATAAGTGGAAAAGGTATTGTTCCTGGATTCTGTCTAAAGGAGAAGGACACATCACTGCCCTCCTTACCTCTAATCCTGGATTGCCTAGCAGACCTACTCCACAGAGGCCTATCCTTCTCCTCCATTAAGATCCATGCCTGTGCCATTTCGGCTCATTACAACACTGAGCCACCTCTCTTCTCTCACCCTCTTATCAAACAGTTCCCGAGAGGGGCAAACAACTTAAGGCCACCAAGGGGAGCACCCACCCCTGCTTGGGACCTTAATTTTGTACTGGAAAAGCTCACACTACCCCCCTTTGAGCTTGCAGCATTAGCAGAGTTAAACTTCCTCTCTTGGAAAACAGCCTTGCTTCTGGCCATCACTTCAGCTAGAAGTGTGTCTGAGCTACAAGCACTTATGGCTGTGGACCTTCATTATTTTCCATGCTGACAGGGTTTCCCTAAGGACTAACCCTTCCTTTATGCCTAAAGAGGTGTCCAGTGTGGCTCTTAACCAATCTATCCATTTGCCAATCTTCTTCCCTAATCCTCAAAATAAAGGGGAAAGGATCCTGCACTCCTTGGATGTGCACAGACAGCTCAGATTCTACTTTGATAGGAGTAAGCCCTTCAGGAAATCTGACTAGTTACTAGTCAGCTTTGCACCAGGGGCAGAGGGCAAGGCCATTTCAAAACAAACAATTTCCAAATGGATAGCACACTGCGTCTATTTCTGCTACAAGCACCATGGGAAACCAACCCATCAGGGGGTCAGAACACATTCCACTAGAGCAACTTCTACCTCTACAGCATTCCTCGGGGGAGTCCCTACCAGGGACATCCTGTAAGCTGCTACCTGGAGTTCTGTACACACATTCACCAAGCATTACCACCTTGCCTATCTTTTCCAAATGCAGGAGGATGGGTTTTGCATCAGCAGTCATGCAGGGCATACTAGCCAGCCCCTACTCTTCCTGACTGCTTCCACCCTTTCTTCAGCTTTGGGAATCCACCCAAGTGGTGATCACTGCAACAGTGAAACACAAAGAACATAGTACAGTTGTGTACACTTACCATAAATGTAGATGTTCAAGTGTATTCACTGTTGCAGTCTTGATTTCCCTCCCTCCAGCCCCCTGGTCTCTCTCTCCCCCCCCCCCCATGTCTATTACTCACCCCTTTCAGGGGTATTGGTATTTACTTCTTACTGGTGGTGTTTTCCCCACCATAATGTACCTCCCTATTTGGGGGGCTCCTGACATTTGGGGCAAGAAAAACTGATGTAATGGTGTTGGCTACCTGTTTTTATACCCTTGATGATCTGACGTCAGTCCTGGACCATCAGCAACAGACACAGAAATACTAAGTCTCTGGTATTCGGGCCGACTGAGTGCTACCTGCAGGCAGATAACCCAAGTGTGGTGACTGCAGCAGTGAATACACTTGAACATCTACATTTATGGTAAGTGTACACAACTGTACTTTCCTTTTAACGTTGGTAGAAAAGAGTAAAAAAATAATAAATGACACTATGTCCGCCAAAACCTGTAGATGTCAGTATTCACTTCTTCATCCAATGATCTTGTGACCATGCAGTTCCACACAAAGTCTATTCATAAACATGTATTAGTCATATTATATGAGCCCCTATAAACATTTCAAAATGAGAACAAATTATGGACACCTTATAAACTATAATTGAAACATTGCAAGTACTTTGTGTTCAATGCACTGAAAATTGCCTGGCCTAAAATCTAACTCAGATGTCTGACCCAAACTGACTATTCATATACATTGAAATTCAGATGGTGAATCATCAGTTAAATTGCAACATCAAGCCCCTAAATGTAGTACATTGTTTCCAATCCAATTACACATGCCTATAAATATCAGTCAAGATAAATGAAACAATGTATAATCAACAATTATCAAAATGTGAGCACCAGCAATATAGCTTATATTCATAAATTATATTAATGTCTCCATATTTATAACTGAATCCATGAAAGAAAGGCTTTGTTTCCATATACAGGGAGAGCAAATGCTTAGAAAAGTTCATACCCTGCAAAAATTGTTCCCAAAGTTATGTATGTTGAAATGACAAAAACTGAAATAATTTGTACCACAGATGCTTGATTTAAGCATATACCTTCGCCTAATATGATCTTGTAGTAGCTTTATGGGCCCAATGGACTTGTATATCCAAATCACCCATAACGAGCGACATCCACGCTTGTAAACTTTTAGTTATGTACTCACCATAACTTCAGATGTTTGGGATCCATCTCGCCTACATTCTGACTGATGGGTTCGGAGCCGATCCCTCGGCTCCGACTCGGCACGCTTATGCCAAAGAGCGAAGTCTCTAATTGGCTGAGCTTACTATATCCCAGGATGCACCACTACCAGTCCCCCAGATCTAGTTTGTCCGCATACATGCACACATGCACGCCCTGCTTATATAACATCGTCAGATGAAACAAGATAAAACAGTAGAACTCAAAACCGTTCAATCTCTTCTGATCTCCAAGGCAGGGGAAGGAGGGTGGGTATTATGAATGTGCGAGATGGATCCCAAACATCTGAAGTTATGGTGAGTACATAACTAAAAGATGTTATGTGATCCTATCTCGCCTACATTCTGACTGATGGGACAGCGTCCTAGCACCTGAATCCTGGGTGGCTCACTGGAAAACACTCCTGAGTACCGTGGAACCAAATGAAGCTCGTCCTTTAGATGCATCCAATTTGTAGTGGGAAATGAAAGTGTGCGGATTGGACCAAGTAGCCGCAGCACAAATTTCCGATATAGCAAGCTTGGAATGAAAAGCTATAGAAGTAGCCATAGCTCTGGTAGAATGAGCTTTGATAGATGTTGTAAGTTGCTTATTTGAAGAAGAATAAGCCTGAGTTATGCAATCTCTGATCCATTTGGAGATAGTAGCTTTTGTGATGGTTTGACCCAATTTATTATCTGAGAAGGACACAAACAACTGGTCTGACTTACGAAGTTGCTGAGTCCTGTCTAAATAGAAGCGTAATTGCCTGTGAACATCCAATTTATGGAGAGTGTATTCTGCTTCATTGGAGAATTTTGGGAAGAAAACTGGTAGCTCTAGAGATTGTTGGAGACAGAAACTAGAACAGACCTTTGGGAGAAAGGATGGATTAGGCCTAAGTGATACTCTATCCTTGTGGAAAATCAAGTACGGTGGCTTAATAGACAGGGCTTGAAGCTCTGAAACTCTTCTTGCAGAAGTAATTGCAACTAAGAAGGCAGTTTTCCAAGACAGATATTTTAACTCACATGTAGCAGCCGGTTCAAAAGGGGAAGATGTTAATGCGCGAAGCACCAAATCAAGATCCCACGGAGGCGCAGGATGAAAAATTGGGGGTCTTAATAGGCCCGCACCTTTAATGAAAGTTTTGCATAGTCTGCTACTCATCAATGGAGGATCCATGGATTCGTGGAATTTAGAGATAGCCGCTAGTTGGACTTTAATAGTAGAGACAGAAGATCCTTGATTAAACAGGGATGTTAAGAATTTCAAAACTTCTGGGACAGGAGCAGTGATAGGGTCTAAGCCCTTGAGTTGAGCCCAGATAGCAAACCTCTTCCACTTACTGAGGTACAATTTGTTAGTGGTGGGTTTGTGGGTCAAGATAAAATGTGAACAACTTCCGGGTCTAGTGTGTGCCTTCTGACTAAAGTCGGAAGTGGAGGAGCCAAACTGTCAATTTCAAAGATTGAAGGGACTGATGCCGATGTCCCGACTGATGGATTAGCAGGTCCGGAATTAGGTCTAAAGTCCACGGATCGTCCACCGCATGCTTCTTCAGGTAAGGAAACCATACCTGACGAGGCCAGTATGGGGCAATCAGTATCATTGAGGACCCCAATTGAGAAGCTTTTTGAATAACTTTGGGGAGAAGTGGAATTGGAGGAAAGGCATAAAGTAGCCCTGTTGGCCAAGGTTGTGCTAGAGCATCCATAGCTGGTACTGCCTGATGTGGGATCTAGGAGAAGAACCTTTGGCACTTGGTGTTTAGTGGAGTTGCAAATAGGTCGCAGCACGGCCCCATCTCCTGAAAACCTGAGCTGCTACTGTGTGGTTTAGAGACCACTCGTGAGGAGAGAGAATTGTCCTGCTCAATTTGTCTGCCAATATATTTGACCTTCCGGGATGTGGGTCGCTACCAAGAAGCGGTTGGTAGCTACAGCCCATTCCCACACTCTCATGGCCTCTCTGCAAAGGGGGTACGATCTGGTCCCTCCTTGTTTGTTCAGATACCAGACCACCGACATGTTGTCTGTGTGGATGGCGATGATGCCCTGAGGAAGAAACTTGTGTAAGGCCTGTAGGGATAGAAGTACAGCCCTCATCTCCAACACGTTGATGTGGAGAAGAGCTTCGTCTGGAAGCCAGGAGCCCTGAACTAGCCTGCCCAGACAATGCCCCCCCCACCCTATCTGGGAGGCATCTGTCGTCAGGGTAACCACTGGAGAGGGAAGAACAAAGGGCTTGCCTTGATTCAAATTGGATGTCTGAAGCCACCAGCGAAGGTCCCTTTGCATATTTCCGTAATCATGATGTGATGATTGAGGGAAGATCCTGAAAGGACCATTGAGTTGACAATAGCCACTGAAGAATCCTCATGTGCAATCTTGCCAGAGGAACTAAAAGAACCGTGGCAGACATTGAGCCTAAAACTTGTAGAACCATCCTGGCTGGGGCTTTGGATCTCGAGATCAGAGCTTGAACTTGGCCCTGTAAAGTTTGGATCCTTTCGCAGGAAGAAAGACGCCAAGATCAATCTTGGAGTCTATCTCTGCTCCTATGAACTTTATGCATTGAGAGGGCAGCAAGACAGACTTTGACCAATTGAATGTAATCCCAGGGTAATACCCAGGAGATGGTGGCTTTGAGGTTGTCCATTAGTAGATGCCTGGTGGTGGCAGTCAGGAGCCAGTCGTCCAGATAGGGAAACACTTGGAATCCAAGACTTCTCAGGTGAGCCGTCACTACTGCCAAACACTTGGTGAACACCCTGGGGCTGTGGTGAGACCAAAGGGCAGAGCGCAAAATTGGTAATGACTGACTCCCAGGCTGAAGCGCAGATACCTCCTGGACGCCTGATGTATCGGTATGTGATAATAGGTGTCCTTGAGGTCTATGGAGCACATCCAAACATCCTTCTCCAACAATGGGAGAATGGATTGTAACGTGACCATTCGGAATTTGGATTTCGTGACGGATTGGTTCAGTCTGCTGAGATCCAATATTGGTCTCAGGTCCCCTGTCTTTTTTGGCACTAAAAGAACCTGGAGTAATTTCCTGATCCGATCTGGTCTGTGGGGACCGGTTGGATGACTCCTTTTTCTAGCAGCTTTAAAGCTTCTGCGGCTGCCATTTCCCTTTGACTGGGTGGTGGGTCCGGGATTCTTTTGGACGGTGGGGGCGAGTATGTGAATGGGATGGTGTAACCTCCGGCAATGATCCGAAGCACCCATCTGTCCTGAGTGATTGACTCCCAGGCTTTTAGGTGCTTGGCAACGACACCCGACTGGCTCCGAGCAGCACAGCCGGGCAATCCCTCATGACGTGTGGGAGGCTGAAGAGCCACGAAAGGACTCGCGGTCTCCAGAATTGCGGGGCCCTCTGCCGCCTCTGGGACGGCGTCTCCCTGAAAAATTTCCCCGTCCTCTGCCTCTGGAAGGGGAATCTTCCTGCTGTTGGGAGAAAACTTACGAGATTTGTGGAACCACATTTTCCCTCCTTTAGCCTTGGGGTAAGGCCGAAAGGAGTGGAATAACGGGCACCTACGGCAGATAAAGTTTTTCCCTCTTGCTCACAGCGGTAAGGGTGTCTTTAACCTTGGGTCCAAACAAGGAGGACCCATCAAAGGGAGCGTCGGGCGAAGGAAGACTTGAAGGCCTCCGAACTGACGCAAGCGGAGCCAGGCTTGTCTCTGTAGAGCCACACCTGTGCCTGCCTCTACCCGCCTTCAGCCGCATAGGAAATGAGCCTCATGGACGAGTTCGAAATTGACGTAAGGATAGCCAACTGAGAGCTAACCGACTGGGCTAGCTGCTCAGGTAGGTTACCCGAGAGGAATCTGACAACTCCTTGACCAGATCCCTCTGAAGCCTGGTAAAATGTGCCAAATAATTCAGAGACCTTAAAGTAAAGGCCGCTGAAGTCAGGGTGCGCTTCCGCACCTGTCCATACTCCTAGACTCCTTATTAGGAGGATGGACGGACGTTGAAGCCTCTGCCACGTCCTGTTGTGTAGCAGATGCCACCACCATGGCATCTACAGCCACGCCTTTAGTGAGGAACTCCTTCTCGGGGGGAGCAGACAAAAATTTATTTGGACGAGAAGGGACTGGTTCCACGGTATCTGGTTGTTCCCACGCCCTTCGACAAACTAAATCCTGATGCTCGTCAAGGGCGGAGACACCCAGGAGGCTGAGGGCTGAGCCCCAAAGGCCTTGAGGAGCACTGACTCATCAGCAGAGGGGTTTGGATAACCAGCCGCCTCGTTGCATGAGGATCTCTAAGATGTCAGCAAAGGAGACATCATCCGAGGACGACTGGGACCCTCTGCATCATCAAGATCAGTGTCTGATGTGATAGACTCGGGGAGTCCACGTGCTTCCTCTTGCACGATCTCTTCCTTGGGGTTCCTCCAAGACAACTCCGAAGAACCCTCAGGAGGAGGGGAACCCCAATGGGGTAACCTCAGGCCCCGGGCTCCGCTGACTACGGACAGGGAACTGCCAAAGACCCAGTCTCCACGCCCAGGGAAGGTGCCGGTAAAGCCGGAGAGATGACCAAGAGGACTTGGCCAAGGCACTCCTCATGGCTCTGAAAGCCGGACCCCAGAATCCTGGGAGTGTCCGGTCCCCGAGCCGTGATGGCCGACGGAAGTCCTGCGCAAGCACCGAGGGGAGGCTCGGAACCAAAGCATAGGTCCCAAACATCACCCCGGTCCAGCCAAGAAGTCCGTACCAAACTCGGACCCAAGGCCGGGTTGGAGTAAGGGTCGGAGCCGAGCCTAACATCTCCACCCGCTCCAACAGCACCTGCTCCGACGGAGCCAAGCAGTCGGAGGAGGAATGGCAATGGGGGCCAGGGTCATCGGCTCGAAGCCAACTGGGTCGGAACCAAACAAATTTTGGAAGACTGGGGACTGGAACAGTCTTTGGAGCACCCTGTCTATATCAGAATCTGACATCCTCAAGACCGAGAGGAAACAGAACGGGATCCAGTCGGCCTCTCCAACGGCCGCAAAGGGCTAGGGGACCGGCTCGAGGTGACTCGATGAGTATCGGCGAAGGAATACATACACCAGATTCCATCGGTGCCGAGGTGGACTTCGTGCCGAGGAGGAAGTGTCTGAGCGGCGACCCTTGTCGGCTCCGAGACCAGTGGAGCCGACGAAGGTGACCCGCCTCGATGCCCCAGCCATCGGCTCCAAGCCAGAGGAGTCTATACTGGTGGCATCGAGGCAGACCGTTCGACCTCGGCTCAAGTCCTTGGAGCCAAGGAGAGGCCTGCCTATGTCTCTTAGCGGTCGGATCCGACGGACTGGTCGGAACCGACGCCCTTTTCTTTTTAGCCGGAGAAGGAGAGGATGCCAAGGCTTCTTCAAAAGAAGGTTTAATTAACCCCTTAAGAATCAATTTATTTTTCCTCTCCTGGAGGACCCTTGAGGAAAAAGCGTGACATACGCTGCATGACTCCTGTAAGTGTTTTGCACCTAAACAATACACACAGAGCGAGTGATCGTCCGTGATGGACATTTTGAAACTACATTTTGTACATTTTTTAAAGCCCGAAGGCCTAGGATTCTGAGACATTATGGAAAGAGAATTTCAGTATCTGACAGGAAAAATACAATTACTGACTTACTGATGATACCCCTTACAATTATCGCTTAAAAGCGCAAATGACAGGGAACTTTGAAACCCTGTAAGAACAAACAGAGCTACAAAAATATTTAAAGCCTTTTGCTCTATATGTAAGTTAAAGGAGGGTTGACTGACCGTGAAGGCCCTAGATGAACGGGGCCTACCAAACTCAACCCAATCACACAACAAAAGTTTTCAACAAATCCAACCAATCACACAACAATGTAGAAGAATAGCCGTTAAAACAGCTTTTTGAGACAAAAACAGCAAAAAACTGACAGAAAAAGTTAGTTAAAATAACTACTCAGCTCAGCCAGCTCGAGACCACGTCTTCGCAGGTTAGCGGCAAACGAGATCTGGGGGACTGGTAGTGGTGCATCCTGGGATATAGTAAGCTCAGCCAATTAGAGACTTCGCTCTTTGGCATAAGCGTGCCGAGTCGGAGCCGAGGGATCGGCTCCGAACCCATCAGTCAGAATGTAGGCGAGATAGGATCACATAACATCAACACTAGCATCTGCAGAATTGGACCACCAATCACAACCGAAATTAACAGTGCTGAAGGGGCACTCCCTCCGTATTGCTTCTGATGTAAATAATTAACCCAAACTTTGGTGCAACATTCACTTCTAAATCCTGAAATAACTAATGGAAGAACACCCCAACAGTAAATCCTAAAGCCCAATGGCAATAGCCACTCAAATAACAAAACAATATTAAATGTGGATCCACCAACAGCGTGGGAAGGGAGAAACCATTTTAGAAACAGGAAGCCAAGTCCCACGCACATACGGCAATGTGCACGGCCCAGACCAGCTACAGACATCAAGAACAAACAGACCATCACCAGAATCCACAAGAATATTTAATATTTAAAAATATAACCATGAGCTTTTACTCCCACTACTAAATATACACAACTCATAACACCCAAAGGGTGAAAAAGCATACCGGTTTCAGCATTTAGCCTTCATCAGTGCTACATAGCTTAACATATTACAAACAATTTATATACCATAACATACAATTAGTGCACCACATAAATAACCAATCACAATTGTTCATTAAGTCTTGGAGAGAATAAGGCTCCTAATTTAATTATCCACTTCCATTCCTTAAAGTTCAAAAAACAATGCAAATCCTCTTGTAATGTATTTTGCTTATAAATTCTATTTATAATAGTAAACCTGAATATAGCAGAAGGATGTTTCAACTGATGTTTATATAAGGCATTTGTACTTCTGTGGCATTTAATATCACTCATATGTTCTGATATTCTAAGTTTGAAAGGGTGAGAAGTTTGCCCTAAATAAAAGGCAGAACAAATGCAATTTACTAAGTAAATTACCCAATCACTGCCACAGTTACCAAAAACTTTAATGTCGTACACTTTGGAACAATTGAAAGAAGTAAAAGAACTTTGTTTAGGAACCATCTTACAAAACCTGCAGTGTCCACATGAAAAACAACCCATTAAAGGGCCCCTTTCTAGCCTGGTTTGTATCATATTCTGAACTACCTTATTTCCCTTTTTGTAGTGGTTGAACTAACCACCCATATCGGCGTTTTTTTGTACGATATTTTTATCATATGGGATGGACCTGAAGAAATTTTAACCTGTTTCATTGAGTATTTGAACACTACTACATATATCCTAAGATTTACATATAAATATGATAGGACTGGGAATGATTACTTGGATTTGAGAGTGGACAAGTTTAAAAGATGGTTAAAATCCTAGATACATAGGAGAAGTGCATTTAGTAATTCCTATCTCCCCTACACTAGTGTGCACCCTTGGAAACAAAAGAGAAGTATTGGGAAAAATCAGATGGTCAGGGCAGCTAGGATGACCTTGGAAAGAACTGACTTCTTGGATGAAATAGAGTTGATTTCTAAACTATTTAATGACAGAGGGGGTACCCTGTAAGTTTAATTGAGGAGGTAGCTCTAGAAGTTATTGATGGGTGGAGTGTCAAATACTAGGTGAAACTCAGCAAGTCCTTCCATGTTACAGGGGTGATGATGAACAACAATTTACAAGGGCATTGGTGATTCAATATAGCTATGCTTCACAGGAAATTAAGAACAATTGGCAAATGTTAAAATTTAACTAAGATGTGGAAAAAATAGACGAGAGTCCTAAATTTGTTTTCAAGATGGGCACTAATTTAAAAAAGTTTTTGAAAGCAGTAGGAATGAGATACAACAGGGTGATTTTGGAACTAGAAATGTGGGAGATGTGGGTACCACAAATATATCATTGGTAAGGAACAAATAATGTTGGATAATAATGTGAAGAGTGTTATACATTTTAGGAGGGGTAATTGTATGACCAAGGGTATAGTTTATTTGGCCTTCGGTAAAGACTGTTCCAGTTTTTATGTGGGGAAATCTGAAAGAGCATTGGGAAAGCGTATTTACGAAACACACGTATAATATTAAGAAGAAGAGTTTGAACAGTACTCTTTACAGGCACCTTCCTATACAGCCTAGTCATAGGTTCATACTAGGCTATCTGCCCTGGGGCATTTATAAGCCTAGCCCGATTGTGTTTGGCTTATGCCACCCCTTGATTTGAGTATACTGTGCCCTTTTTAAAGTTTAGTTTACTGTGCCTCTGTCTAATAGTGACACGGAAGTAATCCCCGGGACAAACCTACAATCCCCCATCCACTCATCAAGATTCTTCTTTAAGAGGGTCAGTGAGGTGCTCTGCCTAACATGAATTGGAATTCTATTCCAGAGTGAAGGGACCCTCTGGGTTATGAATCTGTCCCTCCAGCATGTTCTATTTATTTCTGTGCTGAGGCTCAAGTCCCTTGAGCGCGTGGCTCTAAGGGATTTAGATTTACTGAGGTGGAGCATGTCCATTAATTCTGGGTTGGACATAGCTTTATATGTCAGGCATAGATCTCCTTGAAGTAGGCAGTATGCAACTGAGTAGAGCTGGAGTTTTTTTAACCGAGCAGCATATGGCATCTGTTTGAGCCCCTTGATCCTCCTGGTGAGGTACTTTTGGGGTCTTTCTAATTGCTGTAGGTGTCGGGTAAGGTACATCCCAAAGGGGGCATTGTATTCTATGATGAGCCTGATGAGGGATGAGTAAAGGGGCACGATTACCTCTCTTGATCTAGATGTGAATCCTTTCATGATGAGGTGGGCTATGTAGAAGGTCTTTCCTGACCCTTTGGCAATGTGGTTGTCAAAGGAGAGATTGCTATCAACTTGGGTCCCCAGATCCCTAATTACTTTCTCTGTACTTAATGGGTTATCACCTATGTGGTAATTTGTGGGCACATTGTTTTTGCCAAAGGGTATGACTATACACTTTTTGGCATTTAGCTTTAGACCATGGCTCTGGCACCAGTTATCCGTCTCTGCGAGACCTTTTTGAAGGATGTTTGTGTCAGCTGGAGAGTCTATTATGTTGCCCAGTTTGCAGTCATCTGCGAACTTGGTGAGCCATAGTCCTCCCACGTTGGCCTGTACCTCAGAAAAGTAAATACCGAACAAGAGAGGTCCCAGGACAGAACCTTGTGGGATGCCACTTGTGACCGGTTTTGAGTCTGACATGGCACCAGCAACTTTGACTCTATGGGTTCTGTCTTTGAGCCAGTTTGCGACCCATCTTGTGACATAGGGGTTTATATTTAGGCTGGATAGCTTATCTATGATGCCCGAGTGGGGTATTGTGTCAAATGCCTTTGCGAGGTCCAGATAGGCTGCGTGGACTACCTCCCCTTCATCTATGGCCTTGGTGACTGTTTCAAAGACGTCGACCAGGTTCAAAAGGCAGGATCTGCCCTTGACGAAGCCAAATTGGGTAGAATCTAGTGTCTGTAGGTCCCCAATGTCTTTGTTTATGAGTTCCATGATGATCCTCTCCATAGCCTTGCAGATTAGGCTAGTCAGGCTTATGGGGCGATAGTTTCCAGGGTCCGCAGAGGCGCCACCTTTGTGGAGTGGGACCACTGTTGCTGTACGCCATTCTTTGGGCACATATCCTGTAGTGAGGCTGAGATTGTACAGCAGTTTTACTTGAGGGATTAGTTCTTCTTGGAGTTCATGTAGGATGCAACCCGGGACGCCATCTGGTCCCATGGAAGCAGTGTTTTTTGCTTTGGAGAGGGCGGCCTTCACCTGAGCATCAGAGATGTTTGGGAGGCTGAACTCTGCTGGGATAGATACTTGCTCTTTTGGGGGGGAGGGGGGGGAGAAGTTTGCACTGAACCTGTCTGCCAGATATTGGCGATGTCTGTGGGTTCAGTGTATTGTCTGTCGTTTAGAATCAACTCAGAACAAGTCTGGGAGTTGCATCCCAGGTTCCTAACATAACTGAAAAAAGCCTTATGATTGTCTTTAGTGTCCTGTGCAATTTTTCTCTCGAAGCTGGCCTTGGAGGATTTTATGAGGGATCTTAATTTTTGCTAGTACTGATCAGAGATGCCTTCCCTTTTAGGGATTTTGCTCTCTCATGTAGTAGCTTCCTCCTTCTGTTGTACAGTTTATTTATGGTTGGGGTCCACCAGACTGGACGCCTGCCTTTGGATGATTGGGTCTTGATTTTGTTTGGGATAGCATGATCCATGCATTCCTGGAGATGTCCGTAGAATGCATTTATATAGGATTCTGCAGTTTGGGCCATAGTTTCCACTGGCCCTGGGGCCTTGAAGGATTCCACTTCGGTTTTGAGAAGTGTGAAGTTCGCTTTTGAAAAGTTTTTCACTGTGGTTTTCTGGGCTGGGGGTGGGGTCGGGATGTGGATATCCAGTGAAATTAATTTATGGTCTGATCTTACCAATGAGGGATATACTTCTGGTATGGAGCATAGAGTCCCCATGTTGGTAATGGTCAGGTCTAGTATGTTTTCCCCTCTTGTGGGAGTGGTGACTAGTTGTTCCATAGCATTTGAGTTTATAAATTCCAGGATCCTTTGGGCTAAGGTGCTGGGGCTTGAGTAATGCTCCCAGTCTGTGTTTGGGTAGTTGACGTCGCCCAGTATAATGGTGTTCGGAGAGATCTTCATGTTCTCCAATGTTTTCAGGAAAGCAGAGTGGGATTCCTGACTTTGAGAGGGTGGTCTGTAGGATGCTATAAACTGAAAAGCAGTCTTGCCCACTGTCAGTTGCACATGGATGGTCTCCGATACTTCGTGCAATGCCACTAACCTGGAGGTGTGGATATCCTTGATAAATATGGAAACTCCCCCTCCTTTTGTGGTTCGGTCCGGGTTTTGGGGCCGAAAAGCATGATGTGAGGTATAATCTGGTAGTGCTGGGGTGCTCTCTGGAGCCTTGAACCAGGTTTCTGTCACTGCACAGATATCGATGTTCTGCATACTGAGGAGAGTTTCGAGTGCATGCATCTTGAGGTTAAGACTTCTGGCGTTTAGCAGCATTACCCTTAGTTTCTTGTTCCTTGTGCTGTCTATGGAGGTGGGTTTGAATTTTGAGCCTTGCCTAAAAAAGGCACTATGGGGGTGGCAAGTGCCTTTGCCAATATCCAAAAGCCTAGGAGTGACAGGTGCAAGCCGTCCCTAGCGAAGCAACGTGGCTTGTCGAGCATGTCATCCCAGGCTGACAGACACTGGATCCCCTTTGAATGACACCAAAATTTTAGCCAATTGTTAAAATCGATCATTTTGTCTTTATACTGTGGCATCATTCTAGGTGAGGGTAAGATGCTGCTCAAGGTCAGGGTCATACCGGCCTGGGCTACATGATCAGAGAGCTCCTCTATGTCTCTTTTCATGTAGTCGAGGGAGGTACGTCTCAGGTCATTCACGCCAGCATGTACAATGACTGAGTCATATTTGTATTTGCTTTGGAGTGACCCAAGTGCTTGCATTATGTAGCAGATCCTAGCGCCCGACAGCTCACTGTGACCTTCTCTTTATTCAGCCTGGTGAGCGGGACGTCAGTGTGTCTGACAACAGAGTCACCTATTACAAGAGTATCAGGTGTGTTATTCAGCCTTAAGGGCTGTGACTGCTTGGCATACTGACTTTGTGTGCTATGTGTTGTACATGTTTTGTTTTGGGGTAGTGTTTGCTTGGATGTCTGCTTTGGAGGTCTCTGTTGCTTAGGTAGATTTTTATTTAGAGCCTCCGAGTATGTTTTTGTGTTTTTATATGTTTGGTTCGTTGTTGTGGGACTATGTGATACTGGAATTGTGTTGTGTGAGGTTACCTTCTCCTCCTGACTGGTTACACCAGTTTTGAGATGAGAGAGCTCAGCCTCCAGTTTGGCTATATGGTTGCATCTCTCACATATATTTGAACCTGTTTGGAGGAGGAGAGGGTTATCCGTGTACATGAGACAGTTGTAACATTGCCTCAAAATTCCCAGATTCACCAGCTGGACTGGAGAGGAAACCATTGACTGACCTTTGGACATGCTAGAGTAATATAGGGAACTGAATTAAAATGGACCAATAGGGGACAAGGTAATCGTAGAGAGTATAAGAGTAAGTAGTGCTTATGGTTTATTAGTGCTAACTTGTAAAATTACTTATTTGGACCAGTGAGGGGCCTTAGAATGAGAATATGGTGTTTAATCTGAGAGATAGAGCAGTTCTAAGGGAAAAAGTGAAGAGCAGACTTTGTGGAGCCAGGAATAGTTTAAACCCAATTACGTGGCGCTGCCCGATGTTGCGCTATGCGCAAAAATGCGCATATCCGCGCAAAAGAGGGTTTTAAGAGGGGGAGATCAAGGAGTTAGGAATTGACCCAAAATGGCCAATAAAACTACAGTTTCAAGGCAGTAACCACCCCCACAGGGGCAGGCAGTCTGCTCAATGTTTATTAATGCCACTGATGAACACAGAGACTTCCCTTTAGCCCAAGCAAACAATGGCCTCCAAGAAACTTACAAACAGTTTAGAACAGCAAATCTGTAACTGAACTTTTTTAAATCTCAGAAAAGTGGGAAAAAAGCAAGATTTTTTTTTTTTTGTTTTTTAAGGAAAGCAGAGGTTCACAAGTATCAACAAGTTAGAACAGTGCAGTAAATGAGCCCACACTTGAGTGCTAGGCCAGAGACAGATAAAATGCAAGTTGAATTTTGGAACAGGTCTGTATGGATCCTAGGGGAGGTGACTGGGAGAATTGGCTCAGTTGTAGGGAAACCTACTGGCAAGTGAAACTTAATGCAACTAACCCCCCAGGTCTGAATGACCACATTTCTATTAAGCCATATTTAAAAAAGAAGGCTAGTAAATTTTAAAATTGGGGCACTTTGTACATTTACATTAATATTTTACTAATGTTTTATGTTTTTTAAGAGATTGTACTATTTTTTACATAGAAGGAAAAATGTGAACTGCTTTTTATTTATTCAAGTATGTAGTGATTGAGTTCATGTACCTTTAAGATACCTTGGTGCCTTTTTTGAGAAACAGGGTACTTAAAGGATTGTAATTGTATGTGCTTTATTCACTTGATAAAGCCCTGCATTGTGGCAGGGTGAAAGTGCTTACGTGGAACTTTTACTTCAATAAATTAACTGTGAGCCATTGTCTGGTGTGCCTGAATCGCTTTTTCTTTCAATGACTAATGCATGTTTATATATAGACTGTGTGGAACTGCATGGTCACAAGATCATTGGATGAAGAAGCGAATGCTGACACCTACAGATTTTGGCAGACATAGTGTCATCTATTATTTGTTGCCTTTTATCTACCAACGTTAAAAGGAACTATTAATTTAACTATTGGACAATGGCTTCACATTATTGTTTTTAGTCTTATTTTTATAGGGGCTCTCACAGTATGTCTGATATGTGTTTATGAACAAACTTTGTGTGGAACCGCATGATTATAGGATCGTTGGACGAAGAAGCGAATGCCGATGTCTCAAGATTTTGGTGGACATACAGTATTATTTATTTTGAGCCTCTCATTTACCAATGACAAAAAGGACTACAAATTTAATTACTGGACATTAGTTTTTTTTTTTTTTTTATGGATACAAGATGATTTTGTTGAATAATTTGTTTATGCAAGCAATATAGTACTGATTTTGCAGAATCATTACTTTTCAGTTTGTGTTTGGCCATATATGTGGGGAGTTGGTGCAATTTAACAATTATGGTTTTGAGACAATTGATGACCTAGGTTTTATATTTTTTGTGAATAATTTTCAACCTGATATTATTAGAAGGGTATGATATGATGTACATTTATTTAGTGGATGTTATTTTTGAACTTCCATGCCTTGTATGTTATATCCTGACTCTTTATATTTGGAACTAATAACTGGATTTGACCCAATTACTGGTCATTTGTGCACTATATTGAATCATAGGATACCATTCTTGAGGGGCCTTAGCATTAATAATATTTATAGCTAGGATCTGATAATTTATATTTGTGAAAAAAAATGTTGCCGTCATTTGTCATTATATGAGAATAAACATGGATCTCACAAACATTACTCAAGGCCTTTTGGCAGATTGGGATGATAGTAAACTTTTAGATTTTTGTGTATCATCAACCAAAGGGGGAGATGCTGAAACATCTCATTATGATTCATGTAAGGATTTATTTTTTAGATTAACAAATGAGATGAAAGAGATGAGAACTCAAATTTGGCATCTTAGGTTATTCAAGGCTTATTCCAATAAAAGCATCACCCCACGAGGTTTGAGAGTTAGGATACAACCATTTGTAAAGGGGGTCGATGAGACCTTATTTACCCAATGGTAACAAGCACAACACTCACCTTCGATGAGTTTTAAGATTTTGATTGAATTCTATGAACTGAGAATTTTGTCTTTCACTAAAAGTATAGGGGAAATGTGCACGAAATTGCAGGTTTGTAAAGACCATAACATGTATCAAGAACAAGTTTCTTTGCTTTCGGAAAGTTTGATGCAATTAGAACAAGATTTAAAAACTAGAATGATTAAAAATTCCAGAGAGATGTTAGGGACTATTCCACAGGGAAGCCATTTGTAGTTAAAAAGACAGTTCAGTTTAGTGATAAACAAGGCCCTTTTCAGCCTGATTTTAAAAGAAAGAGAAAATATCTATATTAAAAAAGACCAAGGGCCGGATTCATGAAGGCTTGCACGGAGTCTAAGAGTAGTGTAAGACTCCATGCAGCCTTCGCGATCCAGGAACAGCCCAAAGTCCGTGTAAGAGTCAAACTAAAACGGCTCTTACACGGAGTGGGCGTGGATAAGCTAATCACCTCACTTGCAGCCGAATAGCATGCAAATGAGGATGATTAGCGATCCAGGAAGCCCAGAACAGCCCGTGTAAGAGCCGTTTTAGCTGCAGAAATGTACTCAGTTGACAACTGAGTGCGTTTCTAAAACGCAATGGAGCCATGTCAGCTCCAAATAAAGGGTGCATATGTGTCAGGCAGCATGCCAATGGCCAAATATGTGGCCATTGGCAAGGTAACCTGATGCAAATATATTAAAAATATAATTTTTTTTCGGCGATTGCCGATGTTTAAACCCAGCAGCCCCCAAAACGGGCTGCGCTGCATAATACATAAAAACAAAGGTTGTAAACCCACAAATGTGGGCTATATGCAATACATGGAATGTCAACGCAGGGACCAGCAGACCAAAACCAACATGGCCACCGTGTAGTGGTTGCTAAGGGGGGAAGCTGAGTCTAAGAGATGTAACTAAGCATTAGTAGGCAATCTGATGCAAATGAGTGTAAGGATACTGAATTCCACTGTCACATAGCAAATGAGCACATTCTGAGTAGTGTAAGAGTTACATAAGGGGAGGAACAGAGTAGGAGATAGGTGACATCACAGGGGGGAATGGTAGAAAGAAATGCAGTTCATTGGAGGTTAGAGTTACATGACAGATGTCAGACAGATATCATGGAAAGAGGTGTGCCACTAAGTAAGCATGAGAAAGTCAAGAAATGGAAGGTGTACACTGTTGCCTACACCAAAGTTTCTTGCTGGATGTGTATGCGCACGTGTGCGCGCCACGAAGCGCGAGTAAGGCAGTGTGCAACTGAGCATGTGGGAGCGTGTTGGGAGATGTTTAACACCGTTTGCGCGGGCGTGCACGTGTTTTAAACTGAATAAGCAGATTCTGAACTGTGTAAGTATGTGTGCGCGTGTGTAAGCCACTGTGAGCGTGTTTCTGCTGGTTTGCACACGGCTCCTCCCTGAGGAAACAGAAAGGAAAAAGGAAGCAACAAATGTAGTAGGAAGTTAGCAGGGAATACTACTGGAGCTAGCAGGTGAAAACAATTAGATGCAGGCAATTACACAGGCAGAATAGTAGCCCAGCACTTAAAACTCTGCAAACAGCAGTGTAGAATGTTTCTCTCAAGAGACACTGCAAGACAGGAGTTAAGTTATCAGAAGTGAAAACTGAAAAAGCTGAACTCAGAGCAGAAATGTTAGGGGCTGCCATAGCTGTCATAATGAGACATAGGCGACTTGCTGAGGGTTGTGACAATGCAGATGGTGCCAGACAACCCACAGTGAGGAGACGGAGAAGAGTGTACAGGCCCAGGGTCACCTACCACGGGTTACATGAGCTGGAGATAGTAGAGCGCTATAGAGTGGACAGAGACCTCCTGCAGCAAATAGTGGAGCTGTGCAGGCCATGCCTCACACACAGAACCAACAGAGGGGAACCCATCCCAGTGGAAACCAAGGTATGTGTTGGCCTAAGAATACTAGCAACAGGTACCTTCCAGAGACCAACTGGTGATATGATGGGGATATCACAGGCATCAGCCTCCAGGGTACTGCACCAGTTCCTGGATGCCATGTCAGCACATGTCGGTGATCATGTATATTTCCCCAATGCCCGTGAGGTATTGGCCAGCAATATGCGTCTCTTCCAGCAAATAGTGGAATACCCTGAGGTACTGGGTGCAATAGACTGCACGCACATACGCATCAAAGCACCAGCCGGTGAGCGGGGTAGGGCATACATCAACTGCAAGGGCTTCCCCTCCATCAACTGCCAGGTCATGTGTGATGCCCAGGGCATAATAATGAATGTGTGTGCTGGCTGTCCTGGGAGCTACCATGATTCCCACATCTGGCATTTGACGCAGCTGTACCAAACATTTGCCAATGGGGACATCCCGCACGACACCTAGTGGGGGATGCAGGTTATGCACTGGAGCCGTGGCTGATGACACCCATCAGAAACGCACACACACCTGAACAGGAACGCCATAATGAGGCACACGCACAAACACGTAATGTAATAGAGCGTGTGTTTGGGCTGCTCAAGTCACGGTTCCGGTGTCTGGACACATCTGGTGGAGCCTTGCAGTACACACCAACTACATGTACCCAAATTGTCATGGTATGTGCTATGCTACATAATATGATCTTGCGAAAACAGCTGCAGCAGGACCAGCATAGGGCGGGCCAAACAGCCCCCCACCATTGCCAAGGCCATCACAGGCAGAGCGTGACTCGGAGGAGGAACAACCTGAGCCTGCCCCAGTAGGCAGAAGGAGGCGTGCCCAGTATGCCCTGGCCTTGGCAAAGAGGCAACGCATAGCACATACACTGGCTCAGTAGGAACCCTGGGAATGATACCCTCTCTGACTCACTCATATAGTAACAGGGATGCCTAACATGACACAACCTGCTCTCAAACATGTACAGGGAAGTGTAATATGCGCATCCGACAGAGACAGCCCTGCAGCACCACCTGAGGCATGAATGCTATGTGTTAAGTAATGTAACACCATGTACTATATGCACACCTGAGGACCCTGACTAACATCCTACCCTCACCAAGCATCATGCCACAACATGACAATGAGATGATCAAGTGCAACAATTGACTGAAGTATCGCAGTTAGTCAAAGGGGATCCAATGTGTGCCAGTCTGGGATGACATGCTGAGCATGACATGATGCACCACCTGCTAGGACTGGCGTGCACCTATCAGTGCAGGCCGTATGGATACTGGCAAAGGCTGTTGTCACCCACAGTGTGCCCTGAATAGGTAAGGCTCAAAACACAAACCTATCTCCATAGGTATCAGAAGGGATAAGAATAAGATAAGGGATAAGTTGAAACAGCAAGATGCATGCAGTCTAAACTCACCCAGTATGGAGAATGTTGATATCTGCGCTGTAACAGAAAACTGAGGCAAGGTTCACAACAGCACCCTAACACTACCAGGTTACACCTCATACTGTGCTGTACAGCCTCAAAACTTGGAACAAGCTACAAAAGGAGGGTGACTAGCAAGAATTGTCAAGGATAACCACACCCCCATGTTGGTACCACAACAAAAAGCAGCATGGACTAGCCATGCTCAAGTAACAGTGGCTAAAACTGCCCCCCCCCAGTTTATAGCCTGCTACAGACTACTGTCCCAACACCAGGAACTGCATCCGGCCTATGCTGGAATACATGAATATATCAAGTCCTCCAAACCACATTATATTGGGTGACTGCAAATACCCAGACATAGACTGGGAGCATTATACTAGCTCCAACAGTGTAGGACAAAAGTTCATAGAATCCATAAACCAAAAGACCCAGGAACAACGTACCACTCCCACAAGAGGGGTAAGCATACTGGATGTGATAATCAGCAGCATGGGTACTGGATGGCAAGATGAGAAGTGTATTGCTCACTGGTAAAACCAGACCATAGAGTAATCACTGGATATACAAATCCTGACCACAGTCCCTGGCCAGAAAACCACAGTGGAAAACATGTGTTAAGCAATATTTGCACTCCTCCAAACTGATGTGGAATCCATTAAAGGTCCCGTGCAGGTGCAAAATATGGGCCACACCTCAGAACCTGTAATACAGCCATTCCATGAACACTGCCAGGAATGCTTGGATTATGCAGTCCTAAATTAAAACAAGACACAATGCCATACATGCAGAAATCTGGCAAGGTGGACACCAGCCATAACCAAACCATACAAGAGAATGAGGAAGCTACTACATGATAGAGCAAACATAAACAATGAAGTAATCACTGATCAGTAGTATGGCAATAAAATCTGTCCACACATACAATCCACTAAGGCCAGCCACAACAAGTGGAATCTGTGAATCCTGAGGCAATGTTACACCTGCCCCAAGTACACAGACAACCCCCAACTCCACCCAAGAAATACAAATATATGTGAGAGATGCAACCATCTATCCAAACTGGAGGCTGAGCTCCCTCAACTCAGTACTCCCAAAACAAGTCAGGTGGAGAAGGTAACCACACACACCACAAACACAGTCCCACATAGACCTATCACAACTGCAAACCAAACACATAAACACAGAAAAACATTCCCGGAGGCACAAATTACAAACACAGCACACCAACAGAGGCCTCTAAAGCAGACACCCAATCAAACAACCTCCAAACATAGCACATGCAACACATAGTACACAAAGCTGGTGTGCCAAACAGTCACAGGCCAGAAGGAGAAACAACATGCCTGATACAGTTGTAATAGTTGACTCCATAGTCAGACACACTGCTGTCCCGCACCAGACTGAACAAGGGAAAGGGTACAGTAAGCTGCCTGTAGGCTGCCACAATATGCCACATAACAGAAGTATGTAGGTCACTCCAAAGCAAGTAGAAATATGATGCAGTCATAGTCCATGCTGGTGTGAATGACCTGAGATGTACCGCCCTAGACTACATGAAAAGAGACATAGATGAGCTATCTGATTATGTAGTCCAGGCCGGTATGACACTCACCGTTTGCAGCATCCTACCCTTACCAAGAATAATGCCACAGTACAAACACGGAATGCTCAGTCATAGCAAGTGGCACACTTACTGGTGTCATTCCAAGGGGATCCAATGTCTGTCTGCTTGGGATGTCATGCTTGACAAGCCATGCAGCTGTCCTTGGGATGGCCTGCACCTGTTACCCCTGGGCGTCTGAATATTGGATAAGGCCTTTGCCGCCTCCATAGAGCCTTTTGTAGGCAAGGCTGAAAAGACTGACCCACCACCCTAGAAAACATAAGTGAGAAGAAACATAAGGGAAATGCTGACCAATGCCAGATGTGTACACCCCAATATGCATGCTCCCGAGGCCATCCCCAGTATGGAGAACATCGATGTCTGTGCAGTGACAGAAACCTGCTGCAAGCCTCCTGACAGCACACCAGCACTACCAGGTTATACCACGTATCATGTGTCATGGCCCCAAAACCTGGAACAAAACATAAAAGGAGGGTGAGTATCCATAGTCAGCACAGACACCCATACGTCCAGGTAACTGACAATGCACAAGGCATTGGAGTTCACCCATGTGCAACTAACTGTAGGCAAGACTGCTGTACAGTCTGTAGCATGCTACAGACCGCACTCTCACACACAATAACCCCACCCAGCCATCCTGAAGACACTGGACAGTATGAATGTCCCACCAAATACCAAACAAGGTACCACAAATTACCACATAGGTGTTAAACCATTATGTATGGAAGGAGTAACCAGGGACCTAGGGACACAAGTGGACAGTAACATGTTATGTGACACCCACATTGCCAATGTGGCTAGGAAGACTGTCTACATTTGACACCGTATCAGGAAAGGATTCACATCTCGCCAACAGAGGTCATTGTGCCCCTATACTTTTCTCTAATCACACCCATAATCTAGTACAATGCCTCATATGGGATGTACCTTACCTGACACCTGCAGCAGTTAGAAATACCTCAAAGGTACCTCACCAAGAGGATAAAGGGTCTCAAATATATGTCATATGCTGCCTGGCTGTAGACACCCCAGCTGAATGCAGTCACATACTGCCTACACAGAGGCATTGCATGCCTGTTGTAGGAGGCCATGCCCAACACAGAAGTAATGGACATGCTCCACCCCAGAAAACTCAAATCCATCGGAGCTGTGAGAGTGAGAGATGTCAACCTCAACAAATAATGAAATAGGATGTGCTGGTGGGACAGATACATAATCCAGAGGCTCCCCACACCCTGGACCAGAATCCCACTCCATGTTAGGCAGAGCCCCTCACTGACACTCTTCAACAGGAATCTTGCCAAGTGGATGGATGATTGTAGAGTTACACTGGGGGTCTTCACTGTGTCATGTCCAGACAGAGGCACAGCAAAGCAAATCATAAATGGCCATAATATTCACATAGCAAGGGGTGGCAAAAGCCACACACACTCTGGCTAGGCTAACAAATGCCCTAGGGTGGATAGCCTAGTATGAACCTATGAAGATACAAATTGTACAGGACACTAAGGATAATCCCAAGGCTTTCACAACTGATGGTAGGAACCATGTTGGGAATTCAAAGATATGCCCTGAATCACACACATATTGCCAACATACATCCTGACAGGTGCAGTGCAAACCCCCCCCCCCCCGAATGCAGAATATCTATCCCAGCAGACTGCTGGCCCCCTGACATTGCAGATGCCGAGGTAACAGCCAACATCTACAAAGCAAAACACACAGCAGCAATGGTATGAGATGGTGTCCTGGGCTTAGTGCAACATGGACTCCAAGATGAATGGAATGCCAAACCACACTACTGCTCAATGTCAGCCTTACCACAGAATATGTACCCAAAGAGCAGTGTGCAACAACAGTGGTCTTTCTCAACAAAGGTGTTGCCTGAATGGATACTGAAAACTACTACCCCAGAATCCTGAGAAGCTCGGTTTGCACAGCTATAGAAAGGATCAGCATGTACCACAGACATAAAGATATTGGAGACCTACTGACACCGGACCCAACCCAGTGTGGCTTTCTCAAGTGCAGATCCTGCCCCTAAACATGTTTGACTCAATTGAAACAGTCATCAAGGTCATTGATGAGGGCAATGTGGTCCACACAGTGTAGCTGGACCTTGCAAAGGCTTCTATACAATACCCTACGTGTTCATTATAGATAGGCTCACCAGCTTAAATATAAACCCACATGTCAGTAGAGGGGTTGCAAACCAGATCAAGGACAGAACAGACATGGTCAGACATGCTGCAGCCATGTCAGACTACAAACCAGATATAACTGGCATCCCACAAGGCTTTGTCCTGGGATCTCCCTCGTCTGGTATATATGTCCCATAGGTACAGGTAAACATGGAAGGACTGTGTCCGAACATGTTTGCAGAGGACTACAAACTGCTCACCATATATGATCCACCAGCTGACACAAGCATCCCACAAAAGGGCCACATAGAAACAGACAACTGGTGCCATAGCCATGTCAGCAAGCTAATTGCAGAAACGTGTATAGTCAATCCCCGTGGATATACAGTAAGTGCCCACCAATTACCACATAGGTGTTAACCCATTATGTAGTTAACATGTAATGAGAGACCTGGGGACACAAGGTGATAGATATCCTGCATTGGACAAACATGTTCTGTAGTGTTTACAGAAACATACCATATACCCACCTAATCATGAAGGCTGTCAGATCTAGATAAGGGGAGGTCATTGTGGCTCTGCAGTCATCCTTCATCATCGTTACAATTGACTACAATAGCCCCTGTGGGATGTACCTCAGCAGACACCTCCATCAACCGTAAAGTCCCCAACAGTACCTCATCAGGAGTATCAAAGAGCTTGCACAGATGCCATGTGTTGCCTGTGTTGCTGGCATCAATAAACATGCTGCACCTTGTACAATCTGAATGGCAGTGAGCTATGCACATGAGAGACCTGAACCCCAGCACTGACTTACATAGGACAAGCTGTACTGCGTGATCCATAACACAGAAGCCACCCCCACCCATGAGTGGACCCCCAGCACAGGCTACCCATAGAGTCACTTATCAATCTTCCTCAATAGGAATCCTGATGAGTAGATGGGAGATGGTAGATTTATCCTGGGTATCACTGTCATGTCACAGGTAGACAGAGGCACAGTATACTAACCATGACATATGTCATGGCAAACTCCACTTACAATGTGTGCTGAAGGACAAACACACTCTCCAACTAGCATTAGACATGGACTAGGGCACATCGCTAGTGTTTGCAAATGTACACCTATGTTGTGGAATACACTACCAATGTTGGACAAGCCTGGTTTAAGTAGTTCATATCTGAACAGAATGCAACATGGTCAGATGTACACAACTGGCCCCTAACCAGGCTGTTGTGCCCACTATCGAAATGTAAAGCAGTGATAGCAGTAAAGCCCAGGATACTGTCCACCACAGTCAAAGTACTACCAGTACACTATAGAGTACTACATTGTTAGGTCAGTGTGAAAGGATGTTGACAACTGTATGCAAAGTATCCCATGCAAACACTGCAGGCACAGTATAATCCTGTTGTGTTCACACACAAAGCAGTTGTACAGTAACTACACAACATGACACACAACACACAACCATAAACGGGTGATATTTGTTGAAGTTCACACTCATCCACAAATGTGGTGTGCTGCAGAGTCCAACATATGGAATGCTCACACTGGGCATGCTCACACACTTTGATAAATGAGACATATGTCAGACAACATGCCATGGGAAGGCTGAACTGGGCATGCTCACACACTTAGGCCAAATCTCGGTTTAACAGTTGGACACACATATCTGGTATTTTTGTGTGTTATTCCAGGAACCAACCACATTACAGCAGTCTGCCCAGTGCACACAGTTAAATGACTACAGAGACATACGTGATATAGTGGATCCCTCCCATATGCAAACATCTTCCACAGATGCACAAGTTGTTCATACAAACAGGGAATGCTATGGCAATAAAGATGTGCAGTCTATCAGCAACAAATAATGTGCATTTGACAATTAAACATATGGGTGTAGAGGTCAACACTAGGCTGTTTGCCCTAGGGAATGACAGCTTAGCCAGAGTGTGCTTGGTGTCTGGCTCCCCACAGGATGCACATTCCCCTTTCTAAATACAGATGATGTCAGCACCCTATAAGTATAGCAGGAGAAGAGAAACTTTCCAGTAATGCGAATAGCGCGCTCTGCTAATGCGTCCGTCTCAAGTGTCATAACATAGTTAGGTAGGGGTTTCAAATTCTGCAAATGCTCAGTGTGTGTGTGTGTGTGGGGGGGGGGGGGTTGGTGTGTGTGTAAGTCTGTGGGAGAGAAATGTCCCTTTTGGCAACTAGGAAAACACACTACAGGATGCACATTCCCTTTCTAAACACCGATGATGTCAGCACCCTATAAGTACAGCAGGAGAAAAGAAACCTCCCAGTAATGCGAATAGCACGCTCTGCTAATGTGTCCATCTCAAGTGTCATAACATAGTTAGGTAGGGGTTTGAATCCTGCAAATGGCAAGTGTGTGTGTTTGGCTGAGGGGGGTTAGTGTGTGTGAGGGAAATGTCTCTTTTGGCAACTAGGAAAACACACTACAGGATGCACATTCCCTTTCTAAACACCGATGATGTCAGCACCCTATAAGTACAGCAGGAGAAAAGAAACCTCCCAGTAATGCGAATAGTGCGCTCTGCTAATGCGTCCGTCTCAAATGTCATAACATAGTTAGGTAGGGGTTTGAATCCTGTGAATGGCAAGTGTGTGTGTCTGTCTGAGGGGGGTTAGTGTGTGTGAAGGAAATGTCCCTTTTGGCAACTAGGTGAACAGACTACAGGATGCTCATTCCCTTTTCTAAACACTGATGATGTCAGCACTCTATAAGTATAGCAGGAGAAGGGAAAACTCCCAGTAATGCGAATAGCGTGCTCTGCTAATGCATCCGTCTCAAGTGTCATAACATAGTCAGATAGGGGTTTGAATCCTGCAATTGGCAAGTGTGTGTTTTTGGCTGAGGGGGGTTAGTGTGTGTGAGGGAAATGTCCCTTTTGGCAACTAGGTGAACAGACTACAGGATGCTCATTCCCCTTTCTAAACACTGATGATGTCAGCACTCTATAAGTATAGCAGGAGAAGGGAAAACTCCCAGTAATGTGAATAGCACGCTCTGCTAATGCATCTGTCTCAAGTGTCATAACATAGTTAGGTAGGGGTTTGAATCCTGTGAATGGCAAGTGTGTGTGTCTGTCTGAGGGGGGTTAGTGTGTGTGAAGGAAATGTCCCTTTTGGCAACTAGGTGAACAAACTACAGGATGCTCATTCCCTTTTCTAAACACTGATGATGTCAGCACTCTATAAGTATAGCAGGAGAAGGGAAAACTCCCAGTAATGCGAATAGCGTGCTCTGCTAATGCATCCGTCTCAAGTGTCATAACATAGGTAGGGGGTTTGAATCCTGCAATTGGCAAGTGTGCGTTTTTGGCTGAGGGGGGTTAGTGTGTGTGAGGACAATGTCCCTTTTGGCAACTAGGTGAACAGACTACAGGATGCACATTCCCCTTTCTAAACACTGTTCAGCAGAAGGCCATGGCTCTGGCACAAGTTGTCTGTTGCTATGATGCCCCTTTGGAAGATGCTTGTGTCAGCTGGAGAGTCGATTATGGTGGCCAGTTTGCAGTCATCTGCATATTTGGACAGCCACAGTCTGTCCGTGTTGGCCTGTACCTCCAATAAATATATACCAAACAAGAGAGGTCCCAGGACTGAGCCTTGTGGGACACAACTCAGAACTGGTGTGGGGTCTGGCATGGCTCCAGCAATGCTAACCATGTGGGTTCTGTCCTTGAGCCACTGTGCAATCCATCTAGTGACATAGGGGCTTATATTTAAGCTGGTGAGCTTCTCTAGAATGCCCAAGTGGGGTATTGTTGTGAAGGCTTTGCAAGGTCCAGGTAGGCTGTGTGAACCACCTTCCCTCGTCAATGGCCTTGGTGACTGTTTCAAAGAAATCAACCGGTTAAACCTGGTAGTGCTGGTGTGCTCTCAGTAGCCCTGAACCAGGCATCTGTTACTGCACAGATATCGATGTTTTCCATGCCAAGGAGCGTTTTGGGTGCATGCATCTGGAGGTTTAGACTTCTGGCGTTGGGTAGCATTGCTCTTAGTTTCTTATCCCTTGTGATACCTATGAAGGTGGGTTTGTCATTTGAGCCCTGCCTAACATAGGCACTATGGGGGTAGCAAGAGCCTTTGCCAATATCTGAAAGCCCAGGGGTGACAGGTGCAGGCCATCCCTACCAAAGCAGGTAGTTCAACAGAAGATGAATGTGTGAAGGTGTAGTGCCTGTGATTAGTTAGCAGTAGCATATATGACTGCTCACGTGGACACATGCCAGGTAAGTCATATGCACTGTGTCACAGGCAATGTACATGTGAACAGGACAAACAGTGACATCCTGTCAAGTGGGACATGGACATACATATAGTAGGCTATGCAGATGGCACTAGGAGTCCACAGAAGCTCTATAACTATGCATTGCAGGTGTGATCAGTATTCCAGGGTAATTGCAAGCAAACATGCATGCAAACAAAGCTACAGTAAACAGGGCTGCATGTAGTCCATTGTACAACAAACAAGCTGTACCAGTTCCAGTAGGTAACACTGCAAATATGCAGGCACTATGCACATGGACATGGAAATACACGGGTCAGATGGCTAGGGTCCAGTCTCAGTGCACACAAGTGTACAGACCATGTACTGTCAGGATGTACAATAACTGGATAGAAACCCATGTGCTCATACCTGCAGTAATACACATGTCAAATAACAGACACTGAGCCTTCACTCAGTGGTTCCATACCTAGTAGGATGTATGCTCCCTGGCCTGCCACCACAGTATCCCTGACATATATGGGGACTCTCCCTCCTGTGACAGTTAGTTATGTGTGTTGGGGCTGTCTAGCATGGTATGAGATGTGAGCATGCAGTGCTAGGGTGCTCCTGTGTGTCCTGTACCAGTCGTGTAGTACTGCACACATATCAACATCCTCAAACATCTGCATTGCAGAGTCTAGTGTGGGCAACATGCCACTTGCAATTTACATGTCCATCATTGTGTATTACTACATTCATTACCCTATCCCCTGTGCTACCTTTGTATGTAGCCTTCTGTTGACATCATTACCATCAGTATGCCAACATGTGCAGATGAAACACTATGGTACTTACCATGGGTGTAGACAACAGGACATGACAATCACACACTTACTGCATCAGGCATGCTGTGATATACCCACAATTAATTCAGCACACAGTACTGTTAACAACATGATACTATTACTACACATCTATGTGGTCACCCTGTGCATCAGCAACATGTTAACCTGTACCTGCACAGTTGTTACAGATTGCAGGAGGTGGCATAGTTTCATCATATGCACAGGGTGTGAACTTGGTATGCCTGAGTCAGCCACCGATACCACCAATTGACATGTATGTGTATGTGTGTTGGTGAGGGACAGCAGTAGAAGGTGGGGCAATGTTGATGCAGTGTGTGCGTGCGGTAGCCCTAGGTGTTGTCAATTTGCATGTGTGTATGGATGCACACAGTTCCACCTCATGGCTGCCATATACTGGTGTTTGTGGACAGCCACAGACTGTACCTGCCAGATCATACAGATCAGTGTCTCTGGCCACGGACACGGTACCTGTGCCTTGCAGGGGTGCTACGGACCGTATCCGGTACCAACCCAGACTGGGTACTGTCATCAGAAGCAGGTGTTCATTGACTGGACACAGATCCCTGTCGGGCCTGGCCAGAGCCACGTGCACGTGGTCTCCTGGGGCGGTCTGATGACAGCACAGACCCAGCATTGCTGGGGCTGCTGGCACTACGGGGGCAGCCACGGCCCTGTTGTCGTCCACGACGACTGCCAGCTGCTGCTGTTGCTGGCATACGGCCACGTCGATGCCTCAACCGCCCACCATCGCCCTGGCTCATGGACATGTAGTTGTGGTACCGGTCTAATATGTCCCCACAATGTCTGTCTATGACATCGGTGAAATCACAGATGGCAGCCGCAATGTCACGCATACTGTCAGTCATGGCTGTGCGACATGCTGTCAGCTCCCTCAGACCCTGTCTGGTGTACCGTTCCATACGTGACTGTGCCTGCATGACAGTCCAAAACATAGCTGAGGTAAGACCTCTGTGGGCACGTCTGACAGGGGCAGTATGCCCATGGATGCTCCCACGAGAACCCCTGGACATCTGTGTGGTACCATCTCTGGGCCATGCCCATGGCTGCTGTGTGGGGAGGCATGTGCCACAGATACCACATTACCCTGGTCAATGCCCACTGTATGCTGTCCATCACCTAGGGACATTGGTGACAAAGGGTGTATTGGCAGGATAACTGTGCGCATTGATGGGGTCGACAGCTGTGTACTGTCAGTCGGCTGACCAATGGCGGACCCTGGCATACCTTCCTGTGCCATTACACAGATGTCATCATTATCAGTACCCACGGCACCTGACTCAGGTTCCCTGCTACATGACACCAGAGCAGCAACAGAACCTGTGGGAGGGAAACAGGAAACACAGTTTACAATGTCTACACATTACCAGCGATGCACACATGCACAGGTGCACACATGCACAGGTGCACACATGCACACGTGCACACATGCACAGGTGCACACATGCACACATGCACAGGTGCATACATGCACACATGCACACATGCACACGTGCACACATGCACACATGCACACAGTTTCACACAATTGTACAGTACTCAGTATGCGTGATATCAACACACAGACACAGACACACCTACATGCATACAAAGAGCACTACTAAGTGAGCCAAATAGTACTATTACTATCAACACTATTACAGGAATTGTTAATACACACTCACCAGCATGGATAGGCTGCATTGCTGTTATACCAGAGGGTCCTGCAGACGTGAAAAACTAATGTCAGTGGGCACAACTGTGCCATTGTTACTGAGTATGATACAGGTCAGTAGTACAACAGTCGCCTTTCACAGGTCAGCAGCTAATATTGAGGATATCACACTTGCACATTAAATACTATGGTGACAGCTACAAACCAAGGACACACCTCACACATGCATTAACTACCAGTGTACACAACAGTCAACTATACATATGGCATATTACCTGCACGTTCACTGTCTTGCTGCTGTGTGGCTCCAGCCTCCATCATAATGCATGTCTGCTGCTGTTGTTGTTGCTGGCGGACTGGAGCCACTACACTCATGAGTAGTCCCTCCAGTCTGGTGAGTGGGGGATGTGTAGCCACCCCACCACCTGTGGCGACCTGTTGCCTGTGGATATCCAACGCATGCTGATGGACATGTCTGATTAAATCACTGCAGTGATGTCGTACCTGCTCATATGTCCTATTATGCGTGCCTATGTCATTTACCCGACGGACAAGGTCTTGCCACAGTGCAGCCCTCTCCTGCTGATTCTGGCTGGTGTGGGAAAAGAGTATTGCATAATCCTGCACCAGGCTCTGGTGTATCTCCTCATCCTCAGCTGTGGAGTAGGTGGGATTCCGCGGGTGGGCCATGTACCTGAGAAAGAAAATAACCTGGTATCAGCAATATATGTCAGCAGAATTTGGCACACATACTACACATGCTACTCGACTGTTATGATACAACATATCTCACATATGTAGCATCTCTCTGTCTATTGGTGGATACACATGTAGATGGCCAAGTATCAGTGCTCAGCCAGCAACTGTGCAACAGTACCTGGCAGACTCCATACGACATACTACCAAACCCCAGCAGTCAGAACACTGATTCAGGTCAAGAGCACCTCCTCACTCTGGGGGTTTGTATCTAGGTACGGTATGGCCTACATCGTCAACTACTGTGAGCTGACCACACACTGATTGCCCTGGATATACATATCCCACCTCCACCACCAGCACAAACGACTATAGTGCATAACATTACAGATACAAACTTTACACTTTGTAACAGTGATATGGTATCCTTTCAGCCCACTGGGCCAGTGGCAGATACAACCCACAATGCTGACCCCTACACAATTGCTTTCTACAGACATCTCCGAGAATGCATGGATCATGCAATCCCATATATGACCAAGACACTCTCCACAAAGGGACAGCATCCTGTCTGGTGGACCCCAGCCATAGACAGATTGTATTACAGAAGATGGAAGCTACTGCAAGACAGAGCATAATTCACTAAAGCGAGGGCATGTCTGAGCAGCACTGGTAAGGATCTATTTTCCATCATACAAAATACATGGGCAACTTTGAGAGGGAAATCAAGAGTGACACTACAGATAACCAGAAGGCCTTCTTCAGTTATGTTAGCAACCTGGTCAGGAGCCATCCTCTATGCCCATAGGTAGTACACAACAACAAATATTTCACTGACACCACAGATATCGACAACATTGTGGCAGACAGGTTCAGTGCAGGTGTCACCCGCCCTCCCCGAAATAAGGCATAGTTATCCCAGCTGACTGTAACCTCCCTGTCATCACAGATGTTCAGGTGAGAGACACCCGCAGGACAGCAGAATACACAACATGGATGGGACCTGATGGTATCCCCAGTTGCATGCTACATAAACTCTGACAGGAGCTAAACACACATATAGAAGTGCTATGTAACACTAGCCTGATTACAGGATATGTACCTGTACACTGGCGCACAGCAGCAGTAGTTCCACTCCACGAAGGAGGCACCTCAATATACCAATACAATACAACACAATACATTACATTACAATACAATACTATACAATATGCTATTGCCCCTGGGTCTACAGCAGTGTACTGTTCTGCTACCCTGACCATTGTGACACATGTGGTGTGATGGTACCTGCTGCTGTCACACAGTTACACAAGGTGACTCATATGGCATATTACCTATCTGACTAACATTCAGCAGGGGTATGTGTGACATGTACTCATGGGAAGTCTTGCTTCTTAACACTGTGTGGTTTATTGCAGGGTATGTCTTATCTGTGGGTAGGAACTCTTACCTCCACATGTGCACTCTATTGCAGTGGCACAGATGACACACAGCAGACATTTAGGTTGTGGATGGTGTGAGGTGTTACTATGGTTGTTGGACATCTGTCATGGGTGTGACTTCCATATGTAAATCCGGGAGTGGTAACCTCTATGTGGGTAGCATATGTGTACTCTGTGGTGTTGTCAGTCACTGTGCATTGGTAATGTGTTTGAGTGCATTGTCACAGTGTTGTACATGTCACTGTGTCCTTCTCCATATCTGTAGCTGTCATGTGAGGTCCATACCATGGCATCCATTATGTGGTGTGGAGGGGTACACCGACCTACATGTCCATAGCTGACTCACCATGTCCGCTGACACATACCATGTGCAGGTATTCCAGGGATAGTGTGCCACTGTGAATATCATTGGGGCCACTATTGTACACATTTATGACCCTGTTCACCCCTGACGCATGCAGTGGTGGGCAGCCAATCACATATCTGGTGGTTATTGGTGTAGGTGATCTGGAATGTGGTATGGTACTCCGGATTTGATACTGGTGTTCACTCCATGCCTTTGTCACCAGGCACCTGTTGCAATACATCTGTACACATGTGCCTCACTCAGAATTTATATACATCTCTCTCTCTCTCTCTCTCTATATATATATATATATATATGTATATAGATATATCTATATGTATATATATATATATATATATGTGTCCGTATACATATACACATATATATATTGATGTACATATATTGCTATAGATGTGGAGGGGGGGCACAGAGGGGGTGTGGGTGACAGAGGGGGTGGGACAGGCTGTGTTGCAGGTCGTCATATACAGTCATACCTGTAGATAGTCAGATCAGTCTGTCTATGTATATGTATCTACATATATCTATATCTGTATGTGTGCATTACATAGATATGTTTGTACAATATTCTATCTATATCTGTCTATGTATTCCTACATCTCTCTCTCTCTATGTATGTATACATATATGCATATCATATATATATATATATATATATATATATATATATACATACATATGTTGACACATACGTATCCATATGTTAGACAGGTATATCAACATATTTGTCTACCATACTGTATACACACACTAACATACTGCTAAACATACATAACTGTGTAACCTACTTTGTACATGGCACTACAACCTACAATCAAACAACATTGATATGTGCACATAGATGCTCTCACATACAAATGTATGTACAGCCTTCACTGATAGTTGCTGTATGTCCCCTGCCCTTTACACATCTTCATATACATATGGATACAGACCAATGACACATATGGAGGGTTCACAGTATGTAGACCTTTATAGTATTACTTTACATTACCTGTGTTTGTCACAGCTGCTTGTGTTGCTGTCTGGTTCTCTGTCCTGCTGCTCCACTTCCCAGTTGTCAGCTTTCAGGTAGCTGTTGCTGAACAATTTGTTTCTGTCTGCTTAATTGCAGTTTTCTCTGTCTCTGTCTCTGTCTCTCTGTCTCTCTCTGTCTGTCTCTCACGTCCTTCTCAGGGTGCAATGAAAGTATTGCATGCGTGGACATGGAGTACAGCATACTTTTGTAGGTATCTGCATATGCCCATGTGATGGCCTCTGCACCAATTGTTAGCCACCATTTGCTAATTGCATGCAGCCAGTTGTGTACTGATTGCAGTTCTCACTGTGATTTCAGAACAGTGCTATAAAAAGGTGTGTGAGATAGGCGTAGCCCTTTCAGATGTTAAGGGCAGGGACCATGCTGTTATGCTGTGGACAATGTTCTGTGAGTGTAAAGGTTGGTATCTCTCTCATATTTTCAGGTGTGTTGTAGATTAACATTCCTCCATTCATTTCTCCAGTTTCCTGTACTAACTGTGTATGTACACTGACACCTACAACTACTACTACTGTTAATGTGTGTGTGTGTGTGTGTGTGTGTGTGTGTGTGTGTGTGTGTGTGTGTGTGTGTGTGTGTGTGTGTGTGTGTGTGTGTGTGTGTGCTTTCCTTTCACTTTTGCTTGCACTCTGTTGCTAAGGCTTCAATAGTTGCCCTTTACAGTCACTACTTGTATGCCTGCTAGGTGTCTTGACTGTAGTGTGCTGCTGTAGCTTTCCTATTTTCCATGTACATTCACACCTTGGAATGCTTGCTATATCTGCTAGGGTGTTACAGCATGCAGTGTGGTCTGGCCATGGTGTGGGCCTTGACATCTATTAGGGTATTTGAGTATGCTGCTGAGCGGGCCCCAGAGACTTTCAGGTTCATCTGTTATGTGCCCCATGGAATGGTACATATCAGTGGGGTACACCCATTAAAATGGTATGCTGCAGTTGTGACTGTGGGTTAGCATGAGCATATGTATTACTACACTTTTTCTGCCATGCAAGTGGTGAATACTTTCCGGACTCCATAGTTACCATTGCATGTGTTACACCTTTCTGCCTACTGTTTGTACATTTCACATGGGGTCTGTGGGGCATCCCTGTAAGTCATTCACTGTTGCTATGTCTAGGCTCTTAACTATTCAAATATGGTGGTGTCGGACCCGTCATGTGTACAGATATTTGCAGGTTGTCCACATTTCTGCCTCATATTTTGGTCAATATCTCATGCACACCTTTTTCTGGCAAGTCACTCTGGGCTCAAGTCAGACTATGGTGACAAACATTCAAGTTCCAGACTGCATACCCTTCCAAACATCCCTCAAAGTGTAGACCCTGTTACTTTCTGAACTGACTGTGTTTGTTGTAACATTATTTGTAATGTGTCCCTGGTTTTGGGCCTTTGCTCCACATATTTTATTACTTGGTCCAGATGTGTTCCTGTAAGAGGTTGTGGGGTATGGGCAGTGCTTATCCTGCTGTGAGTATGTGTGTGTCTTGCAAGGTGCTATAGTGACATTATTACCTACTAGCTTCCAACTAGCATGGCTGTTTCTGTTCACACACTACTATTATGGAAATCCACTAGTTTTGATAGTAATTCTAAATGTCATGCTTTGTGTACTACACATCTATATTCCCTTTACATTCATTCCTACTATTACATGATATATTTACTTTAGCACAATGTTCTTGTATAAGAGTCATGGCTTAGTGGTAAGTCATGCAGACTACAGTTGCCAAGGTCCTGGGTTCGGGACTCACAGTGGGACTTTATTTTGCTTTTGAACTGAGTACAGGACCTGTCAATCAAAGTGACTAAGGCACTTTTAAGCAGTTGTAACCGGGTTAGTGCTGGTTTGCTGAGCTCACGATGCGCACTGGCGGTTAGCTCACGACACAAGCGCACACCCGATTACAACCACTTAAACGTGCTTACTCTTGCGCACACCCACGCTATTTTCTTTGAAAGAAAAGAAAAATGGGGAGACAGGAAAGTGGTGAAAAAGGGGTCACAAAGAGGATAAGACAGTAGGGAAACAAGCTTGGGATGTGCAGGAGGGATGTAGGTAAGGCCCATAGCTGCCCATTTCTTCATCAGCAACAGCTGTGCATATGTATGGAATTTGGTGTGACATTTGAAACCTTCCACCCCTGAGAGAGGTGTCAGGACAACAATAATACTTGTTGTACAGCCAATTGGAATTGATAGGTTCCATGTCCAGTAGACGTGTGCGGAATGGGTAGCTATGTATGGGGCGTAATTTTTTTGTGGGTACAGAGTGCCCTTTTTTTTTTTTATTTTTTCAGGTGAGAGTGGTATGTCAGGTGAAGGTAGTCGGTACAGCTGGGGAGGAAGGTTGGGTAGGTAAACAGACAAGACAAACAAGACGCATACAGGGGCAGTGTATGACACGTGTGGGGGGGTTACACAATTGATGGGGATGGAGGTTTGGATATCCAGAGCCCATGAGCCCACAGATGGCAACAGTGGAACTGATATCCCCACCCATAGGCAGTTGCCACTGTTCCTTCATTGCCCAGGACGGGGCTGTGCTGGGGGCTGTGTAGGTGGGGCAACAGGCATGCCCGTTAGTTGCGCCACCCGTGCCCCGAGCTGGCATAGGGGTTCAAGGACAGAGTCCCGAATCTCCCTACGCACCACAGTCCGGATGCTACGGAGGGTGAGTGGTGGATCTCCTCCGGCCACACTTGCAGAGGGGGGGGCGAGCCCCATCCCCTGCAGCGCTTCCACCCGCAGGTGGCACAGGGCCACCGGAGGAGGGACCGGACTCGGCACTAGTGCCAGGTGCACTCGCCAGCTGAGGTGGGAGAGGTGGGTCCGCTGGAACCCGCCTTCCCTGTCGTACTATGTTTTGCATTATGTCATGACAGTTTGGGTTAGTGACATATAATACCATTCACAATTAGTTGTAACAGCATGCATTAGTATTCCCATTAACCAAACACCCAGATATTCACACCATTGAACAGCGTGCATAACACATGCATAATTTGAACAGAAATACACAGTCCAACAACATGCAGGGTTAATTGATGGCAACAGGCCATCAGGTGTGGATGTATGAACAGGGCAGATGCATCAACAGACATGCAAATATATATGACCCAACAGGACAAACGTCCAGGGGTGTTAATTGTGATTGCACATACCATTTTCACGTGGAATGGGTTATATGTAGTTATAGGGTGGGGTGAAGAAAGTAATATTAACACCTTCATATAACAATACATATGCTGTACATTTCTAATAGCTACAGTTATATACACACTACTGTTCTAACTACAGTTTCCTATATGATAACTATTTCAACTTGGTGATAGGACTGTTAATGCAACATCAATATACATTTTATGGTTCTTCATACACATTCATATCTAGCTTTGTTCAGCTACATCAGGGCTACATTTGCTTTATATAGCTGTAGACAAGTGTGGATGTTTGGTATATCAGACAAACATCCTATCTGCATATTGCAGACTGAGAGCAACATATCCTGATTTTGGGATACACATTCCAGATGCAGCAACACTTTGAACAAATTTTGCTGTTTGGTTTTGAATCTCACATGCATTTCATTCTGTCTTGACTGCAGTATACTTTATTCAGGGGTTATTACTACTGTATTGCTGGATTCATGGCACTTTCTCACACTCTCTCACTTGCTTTCATTTTACTATTCAGGATGGTACTTCTAGGCTTTATTGACATGTTTTAACAGTAGTTATTACAATCCTTTCCAGCAGTCTCACTTCTGTCATGTTTCAGTATTTCCACAGGGATATATTTCACACATGTGATTTCATCATCTTCTGCAGCTATACTTTTCAGCCTGCTGCAGGTTTTGTACTATTTTCTTACAGGCAGGGCATTTTTATTTCAGGATAATATGTCAGACAGTTTCATGTTTAGGTTAAACTTACAGGCTGAAAACTCTTGTAATCAAGCAATACTTGCATACACTTTCACACTGTTACTTGCAGATTTTATTCCTTACTGACTACACTGCACTCTTTTGCTGACTGTCATACTTTTATATTTCTTTACAGTTACTGGTAGTGGATTACTGACCTGCCTGGTGGCGCAACCGCACCAGCCTATCGCCATAGGCTCTGCGGTTTGCAGAATGGACACCTGCAGCTGTAATATAAATGAAGTAATATTGGAATACACACCTCCATAATATCAGCTAGTTTAATTTTTTACATACATAATTAAATGTTACTTACTCAGTGGTGGGGCGTTGGGTGTTTGCCGGGCCTCCTGGATCCAAAGGTTCAGTTGGTCCTGCTTGCATCTCTTCAGGTCCGCATGGTGGTGACGAACCTGCTCACCAGTCCTTGGAATCCCTGTGGCACTGGTGAGATCATGAGCCAACCGGTCCCACGCCTCAGCCCTGTATGCTCCCCAGAGGACCTGGCCCTGCATGAGTTGGGCCTCATGATTGTGGACTAGGAGCCAGGCCATGTACCTGGACTCCTCAACACCCCACCTCTGCACTCGAAAGCGACTACCCTCTCCTACTGCTGACATTCTGCCTGCAGGTCTGTTCTACAATCATTTATGCTGTGTATTCCCGCATGGGGCTTATATAGTCCGTTTTTCCCGCACATATCTGTGATTGGCCATTTTGGAATTGTATCAACTTCAGTAAACCTGCATTGTCATGCTCTAGTTTGTATTCATTCCTATATATTAGCTATTATTGCATTTACAGGTACTGCTGTCATGGTTTAGTGGTTCTGTACCTTGACTGTGGTGTATAGTATCCTGGGTTCGAACCTGGCCACTGCTTTTTATTTTTCATGACTGCCTAGACATGCTGAGGGGTGTGTCTGTGTAAAGGCAGTTTTGATACGGCTTGCTCAACGTTGCCCATCTGTTAGCTTGTTTGCGCGGTGCGCAGCTCCGCGCAAACGGGGTACGCTGGTTTAAGCCTCATTTGGCTATCGGCACGCATATTACGCTCAGCCCAGCTAGGGGCACATAGATTCAGCATGTTAAACCACTGCTCAGCTACGGGCACTCATTTTGCACCAGTTAAACCACTGCTCATCTACGGGCACATGCACTCACTCTGTTAAACTGTAGCTCAGCTATGAGCACATCTGGCATTTTTTCTTCTTTTGTTACCTCACATGTCTTCAATATAAATGGGCTATTTCATTACATTTTACATGAATTGTGGTTTTATGTGTACATATTTGTCAGGGACTTGTTTCCTGCTTATTTTGCAAAAAAAAAAATTGGTGTTGTGGGGGCTCGAACCATGAATGCCTGCTCTTCAGCCAACATCTCTACCACTACGCTATTGCTTCCTGGCTTATTTTGCATATTTAGTTCTTATATGCTTTCCCACTGACTGCTAACTGTAGCTGCGCTACGGGCACGCCCTCACGGTTAAACATCTTTACAATTTAAAAAAAATATATAACATGTTCATTTATATATCTTTTATGTTTATAGTCTGTGGGGGCATGTGTTGTGTTGTGTTTATTCATATTTCCGTGGACTCTGTTGTGGGTGTTTACTTTGGGCACTTTTACACTTCTGGGGGCGTGTCTGCTTGCAGGGCTCAGCCTACAGACACGCCCCCTACTGTCTTACACGGACCGTGTTAGACTTAGGTGTGATTCAGCATGCTCTCATGAATATGCAAATCATGCTGACATCACTCCGTTTAACTGCAGCCTCCGTGTAAGAGTTATAACTCTTACACGGAGGCTTTGTGAATCCTGGGGCAAATCTACATCAGACACTTCAGTGGATGAGTTTTCCTCTAATACAGACAATGAATGTGTGGTTTCACACAGTTCCCCACCTCCTAAAAAGGGTAATGTGGATTTCCCTTTAGGAGATCTAGGTAGGGAGGGAGAAAACATAGAGGCGGCAGGAATAAGTCTGGAAACAATATTGGCTACACTGACATGCAGGTAAATAGTTGTTTGAATGTTCATAACATTTCATCTTTGGAACTAACACAAGTAGAACAAAATTTGTTGAATAAAGGCACGGGATATGTTCCAAAATTTATGGTGTCAGAATATTCTTTTGCACAACATGTTATCAATTTCTGCCGTAAATTAAATCTAAAGTTATATTTTGAGAATTCTGATCCTGGTGCTGCAGATATACACACTTTTAGGTTTAGGGCTTCAACATTTGTACCTCCTATGAACAAAAATGTAGCCATTTTTCAGAATTTAGTATTGAAGGAATTACACTTTTCCAATGTTAAATATGCAGAGTATAATCAGGACAATATTACAAAAGATGAACGCATGGCTTTATACAGATTGACCAGAAATAAGGTTATAGTTATCGATCAGGCAGACAAAGGGGGAGCAGTGGTAGTTTGGGAGTGGCATATGTATTATAATGAGGCCATCAGCCAACTTTCAGATCAGCAATACTACCAGCACATGGGCTTGGACCCAACTAGTATTTTCAAACAGGAAATTGATAATTTTCTTACTTTGGCTTGTGAAGAAGGTATCATATCTAAGCAGAATAAACCACTTAAAGGTGGTAAACCCTGCCAGACAAATCTTTTACATGCTACCCACAATACATAAAAATTATAATAAACCTCCGGATAGACCAATAGTGTTGTGGAGAGGATACTTGATGGTACCTCTCTCATAATATATGACAAAATATTTGAAACCTCTTTGGGAACATGTAAGAGCACGGATTCAGGATACCACACAATTTTTGAACATAATAGATAACATGCAGTTGGAAAAGGGTTGGTTATTATGCACGTTAGATGTTAGTGCATTATATACAAGCATTCCACACTGGGCAGGTCTATTGGCATTGGAGTTTTGGCTCTTAAGAATTTCCCTATACTCACCAGGATTTAACACATTCCTCCAATGTCTAACAGAACATGGGCTGAACAAAAATGTCTTTTACTTTGACAATGTATGCTACATACAACTGAAGGGTACTGCAATGGGACCATCTTTCACTCCCATTTATGCGGATCTGTTCATGGGTTTTGTGGAACACCACTTAATATGTGATGCCAGTCACAATTTATATCTTGGGGAGATTGACATCTGGCGCCACTACTTAGATAATTTCTGGTTAATTTGGCATTCAGATGAGCAATATTTGAGGGCATTTGTTCAGTATCTCAATGAAAACAAATGTGGAATTCAATTTACCCTTAATTACCATTTGGAGACCACCACCATTTTAGATGTTGAGGTTGAAGTATTGGAAGATGGTACACTTTGTAGTAATGTTTACAGGAAATATCCCCAGTTCAATAATTTGTTGCATGCTTCCAGTTGTCACCTTCCCCATGTTATAAAGAATATTCCCAAGTCTCAATTTTTAAGACTCAAAAGAATATGTTTGACTTTGGATAATTATAATATACAGACACGTGACATGGCTCAAAGATTCCATGACAGAGGTTATTGAAAACAAGATGTAGACTCAGTCCAGTAGGATGGTTGAACAAATTAATAGAAATCAGACACTATCCTACAGGGACAAAAGCCAAGTATCTGACTCATATTTCAGATTTATTATGGAATGTGGTGGTAATACTAGACATTTGCAACAAATTATACATAAACATTGGGAAGTTTTGCACATGTAGGATAGATTAGCTACATTTTTACCACTTAGATGTAGGTTTAGTTATAGGAGAGGAAAAAACGTAGGTGGTTGTTTCAACCACTACAAAAAAGGAAATAAAGTAATTCAGAATATGCTACAAACCAGACTAGAAGGGGGCCTTTTAATGGGTTGTTTTTCGTGTGGACACTGCAGGTTTTGTAAGATGGTTCCTAAACAAAGTTCTTTTACTACTTTCAATTGTTCCAAAGTGTATGACATTAAAGTTTTTGGTAACTGTGGCAGTGATTGGGTAATTTACTTAGTAAATTGCACTTGTTCTGCCTTTTATGTAGGACAAACTTCTCTCCCCTTCAAATTTAGAATATCAGAACATATGAGTGATATTAAATGCCATAGAAGTACAAATGCCTTATATAAACATCAGTTGAAACATCCTTCTGCTATATTCAGGTTTACTATCATAGATAGAATTTATAAGGAAAATACATCACAAGAGGATTTGCATTGTTTTTTGAACTTTAAGGAACGGATGTGGATAATTAAATTAGGAGCCTTATTCCCTCCAGGACTTAATGAACAATTGTGATTGGTTATTTATGTGGTGCACTAATTGGATGTTATGGTTTATAAATTGTTTGCAATGTGTTAAGCTAGGTAGCACTGATAAAGGCTGTATGCTGAAACCGGTATAGTTTTTCACCCTTTGGGTGTTATGAGTTATGTATATTTATTAGTGGGAGTAAAAGCCCACAGTTATATTTTTATATATTAAATATTCTTGTGGATTCTGGTGCTGGTCTGTTTGTTCTTGATGTCTGTAGCTGGTTTGGGCTGTACACATTGCTGTATGTGCGTGGGACTTGGCTTCCTGTTTCCAAAATGGTCTTTTGTTTATAGCCATAACCTCACCACCAGTGTCTCAGTGTTGGCAGTGCTAAAGCTCATGCTTACCAACAACTAGGTGCTGCTTAGCATTTACTGTCCCATAGTCTATACTTTGCCTGTCTTGGCACCTGACCAGTGTTTAGTTTCAGCCTTGCAGCAGACCAGGAGTATTACCTCTTAGACAAAGATTTGTAATGTGGCATCATCCACATACTTCTGTGCTCCTCAGCTGAATTTTTTAACAGCCAGGTCAGTAGTTGATTCCAAGTCATTTGGGATTATAGAAAGATTCTCTGTCTGTCTGTGACACAGAGCCCTACTGGTTTTTCTTGTTAGATGGGTTCTTTCTTTGATTTCATTCCTTCTCCTAGAGAAGATGTTGCCATTTTGCAACCATTTTTTAGAACTACTGGTATGATAAATTCACCATACGTCATGTGTTCCAAAAAGGCCATGGTAATACTGCAGGCCTTATATTTACTAAGTGTCTACAGTCACATAGAAGAAGGCATCCTAACACATTCTGCTTTTGTTGGTCTTGCCAAGACATAATTTGATATTTTGTTACTTAGTCTTTCTCAATTTGGTTTACAGACCACTTCAGTGGTTCCAACAGTACCTCCTATCCCCTATGTCAGGATAAGGTGACAATCTACCATACTCCCCCAAATACAAAAAAAAGAAGTTGATGCAATTGTCCCACAAGTGTTGTATCTTTTTTCTATACTCTTCCTGCTCTTTATCATAATCATATGACAAGCCTTCACTTCAGAAAACTTCCTCCTTTAAGCTGATGACCTGTTTATATGATCTTCCATCAATAACCAGCAAGCTGTACCTGACCAGCTCACAAAAATAAATAATCCAAATGGTTTAATTCCTTATTATTCAAAACAAATGTTCAAAAATAAAATATATAAATGTGTGTGCTGGAAATGCACACAAGACCAACATCAGTAACAATTATTGCTTCCACTACATATTTCCATAACATATCCACCTCTGCAAGAACCTAAGTGTGAGGATTTTCTCAGCTTTGTCCTTCAAGCAACATATAAGTAAATCAGTGTGTGTCCTGGCATGAGACTGTTACCGTTATCCTGTAATAATGATTTTAATGGTTAGTATGTCAATATGGGGTTTAATGCCTTATGTATGTATTTTAAGTATTAATGTGCTTAGTGTCTGTTTCAGTGATGCAAAGGGATGAAGTCGCAAGAATGACCCAGGTGATCTGATTCTGAATAGTGGCTCACATGCTGGAACCGCTAGGTGGGGGGAGAGGGGATGTGAAAAATCTTATGCCAGCACACCCACCCACCCACCCAACTTAGGAGGAGGGCAGTTGTACTTTTGGTTGGCCAGTCACTGTCATGCAGATGTGGAGGCTTGCATGGTGTTGAAAAGCTCCAGGCTGAGGCTGTGAGCTTGGTTATCTTAGGCCAATAACAGTAGTTTTCATTTGCATGTACATGAGAGGGTGTAGGACAACTCATGGCAGCATGGGTGCTTCCAACAGCTACCAGGATTTAAGTTTTGAGTCATAATAGAGATGTCATTGCTGGGATGTCAGCAAGGACATGGAATTGCCTCTATGACTGCCTTGATGACAGTTCCTTTAATCAGCTGTCATTTCCCTACTGGGGATACCTATTACAGGGAAATGAATGGGCTCAAGAGCAGTATGGCGACAAAAGGCTTACAGAAAGACACACATATATATATATATATATATATATATATATATATATGTGTGTGTGTGTGTGTGTGTGTGTGTGTATACATGCATACACATATATATATATTTTTTTAAATCCATAGATGATAAGCAATGCACTGGTAAAACAATATGAATGCCAGAATTTTATAACTGTAGCTGAGGTGGTTTTTCTTATGTACAAATGAATCCCCCTAAAAAGGTAGTGCTTCGGGGACTTACTCATAGGTACTTTGAATCTCTCACACGTCAGAGATGGTAGCTGGTTTTACAAGAACTGAAAAGGCATGCAAAAGACAGTCTGCTCAGTCTTTAAATAGCCCAAGGGCAGCCAGGAACCCTTCCCGAAGATCTGAAATGCATAGGGAATATAGGGTCTCAGCAACAAATTTGGCTAGACAGAACTCAAATTGTGAAGGACATGGCAGGTGAGAATCTCATTTAAATGCACACATATTTGCAGTTAACCAGTGCAGCTCACATTAGATTAGCATGATATGGCCAGTTCTAGGTGTGCCATTCAGGGGTCTTGCAACAAAATTCTGCATCTACTGCGGGTGAAAAAAGTCACCATCCATTAGCTCAAGGTAAATATTGCAGTGGTCCAGTGGGTCCAGTGGGTCCATGACCAGGGCTGAGGAAGGAATTTGGTACCTTGTCTGTGATACATTCCTCGGATGGAATTTGGATGTCTTATTGACATCTAAGACCTGTTATCACAAATAGTGATGAGATCACATACTTCAGTTAATTACCCCTTAAAATATTAAGAGAGGGAGAGCAGAGAAAAATGAGATGGATGAATGGCACATGAATTAACACAGCTGTAGTTTTTGATTGGTTAATATGGTCAGTTTCTCACCATCTGGAGCAGCATGTCACCAAGGCAGTCTTCTGTGGTAGTGAAATTAGGGACAGATGCCAGAGAAAAGAAGAGGTAAAGTAGGATGTCATCAGCATACTATTAATAGTAAGTTCTTCTTCCTGTAATTTCCTCCTGTAGAGCAAAAATGTATGCCATGAGCAGTAACAGAGTCAGAATGGAGCCCCATGAACCCTGCATTCCTGTGGGAAGGAACCACAGGAATTAACACTGGGCACCACCATTTGGGAGGGACCTGTGCTGAAGCAATGAGTCACCAATGTAGAGTGCTTGTAAATTTTCAGGTGCACCAAATTGATTCCATTGTCCATGGTGTCAGAAGCTACCAAGAGGTCAAGGAGAAGCAAGATAGAATACAGCCTGTGTACCCTCTCTATCAACAGGTCATTGACCACTTGAATGAATGTCATGTTAGTATTGTCCCTATGTCCAACACCAGACTAACAAAGGTTGAAGAGGCTGTGAGAGTTAAGAAATACATACATCTGTGTATAGACCACCTTTTTAATGATCTGCCCAATAAATGGGAGTAGTTTTCCAGAAGTTCTGGATCATGTGTAGATGCTCGGTGACTAAAACTTTCCCATGCTCCAGCATTTCCCACTGCTCCCACAACGCACTGCACCTCTCTGAGTCCGACTCACCAAATTTTGTTTGCTGCAGAAATGCTTACACCAAGAAATAGACCCTGTGTCATCTTTGTTCAGAGTTTATAGTATTTCAAGATTTTCAAAGGTTTCTCATTTAGACTACATTTTAAATCATATTTTTCTTTTTTTCTTCTAGTTTGTGGTTTGATTACTTGGCTGGCCTCCCTTGCTCCAACTTTGGCCACTATTTTTTTTTCTTGCTTGCTCTTTACTGTTTAGCAGTCCCTTTTCTAATATTAGTCATGTTGTGACTCCGTCGTAAGAGTTTTTGAGTAATTCTTTAGTCCATTCTGTAGTGTTTAGCTGATATGGTCACTGTCAGGATTTTGACTGTGCGTCAGCCAGTCATGGGCAAGTCTGACAGGTTGGATAATTTTATTTTTTATTTTTATTTTACATTTGTTGACCGGGCTAGCCTAGCTGGATATATGTCCATTTTCAGTAGAGGCCCGGGGAGAAAAACTCCACAAAAAGATGGGTTTATATAATCAAGAGTAGTTATACATTCAAATCAGAAATATTATACAAAAGGAAGGTGTTACAAAAATAAATGGTTCATAAGTATTACCAAGAAAAATACTTTGCAATACTTGAAATAAAAATGCAAGAAATTTTTTTTTTTTTTTTTTATATTTAAGGGTGAAAAGAGGTTGAGGGAATAGAAAGTTTAGTCAGAGTTTGTACAGGACAGATGTTGGGAATTAAGCACAGGATAAACACTGCTGTTTTAAGAAGTGCCAAAAATGTGGACACAATCTAGTCTTTAGATGAGCATTTTTCTCTCCTTTTTTTGTTTTAGGGGTGATCACTTAGTAAATGTGACATTTGTGCAAGATCTAAGATTGCATGAATAGGAAAACAAATTTTCTTTGAAAGGCTTGTTGGCTAAGGATTGTAGCAATTCATATGAGTACCATATTTCCACTAGAGATTGTGTCAAACAATCTTCAGTTTCTCTTTAAGGTTCCAAGACTAAGCATATTTGCTTATTTCCCCTACCTTGAAAGATAAAACTTCAATATTTGGAGGCGTTCCCAGACTGGTTACTGTACTGCTTAGAGGTTCCTCTGAGGAAGAGACTAATTAGCATTTCCTTGAGTAACAGCAGCACATATGTAAAATTCTTCACTCCAGGCCTTTTTCAACACTGCACAAGCAATTTGCCCATTGTCCTCACATTCCCTCTGTTCACCTGGACTAGGAGATGATTAGTAATGATGATGATGAGGTTTAGGTGAGAACTCTGATAGAAAAGGGTGACCTCTTTCTCTACAGAGGATTCTTCTCCTGCTCTACTTTCCATTGCCACATTTAAGGCCCCTCTTCTGGCATTGGGAAATGTGAGACCTCTCTCTCCTGCATATTCCCACTTGTGGCCCAGCTCCCCCTTTTAATGTGGCACTGGTTCGTTTTCAGACCCAAGATGTGTTTAATAGGAGACTGGAAGAGAAAGAGAAAGAGAAAAATCATACAGTTTCTTAAGTAGCTGTTTCGTTTCCCAAGCTCATACATTTTGCAGATGATACACTAACAGTTGCCTTTCTCAGTGTCGAGTCACTAGGACCCAGGTGGTCATTGTCAACTCCTGACATTGATGCCAGTACCCTTATTGTTACTCTTACTGTTGGCTACATTGCTGTTTGAGGCCTCAGTTCCAAAACTATCCTCTGTGTCAGAGTCCTGCTCGGTGTGAAGAAGGACTGATATCAACATTATTGCTTTCTGTACCCCTAGATGTTCATAGTATTATGCACTATTGCTGGACTGCTGCTTGGAGTGGGTCTGATTACCAGCCTTACAGAGCTTGACTTACCCCTTCCTGGCTTTGGCTAACCTCCTTCCACTTAGATGTCAGAAAGTGGTATAAGATGCCATCTTCAGATCTTTCTTGCTGCTGTTCAGAAAGTACACACTTCCACAAGTGTCATCAGTCTGGCATGTTGGCTTGTTTTTAGAGATCCAGAAAAGTACCCCAATGAGTTCATCTTCTGTTTGCCATATTACTTGTGCTTTTGGCTTTTATAGAAGTCTGACAGTGACTTTGGAAAGAAAGGTTAATAATTGCTTTGAGTGCAGGAAGCAAGTCTCACACAAGGTTTAATTGCCTATTTTTGTAGACCGACAGTATGATATTAATGACGTCCACTTTAAGCTAGATTTAACTTAAAAACAAACTGCTGTTTGTCCCACTGTACTATGGCCTTGACTAAGGCCTCTGCCAGCCACTAGTTGAATCAATGATAGCATTTTAGAATCCAAATTTTACCTAGGGGCAACAGCTCCACGAGGTCAGAGAAGTGTGTTCACAGTCCCTATACTCTTGAGTTGTTTTTTGCAAAAGCCTCTAGCATAACCCCAACAGAGGCTGCCATGTTACTTGGCAGTGGTATTTCCTTACAAACAAAATCCATGGTGCATTTGTTTGAGCCAGAGTCCACTGAAACTGATGCTAATATTATTAGTGGAGAGGGTGGTGTCCTAAAGCTTCTTGTCTGTAAGCATGAGACTGAATAGGTGTGTGAGATGCTTTCCCACAGTCTAAGCCCTCTAAGGCAGTTACCCTTGTGCAGCAGAGGCTGAAACTTCAAAATGAATACCAGTAAGGTTAACTCAGCATCAGGCCTCATTCCTGTCTACTACCTAGGCTACATCACAGGATCATTTCAAACTGCCACAGGATTTCATGCGTTTTCTGAAATCTGCTTTTCATATTTCTACAGGGTTTCAAGGAGAAAGATAAAACACAAGAGGTGGATGACCTGGCTTATAAGAACCAGGTGTCTCATCTGTTATATTTGAATTAGACACTAAAGGCATACTATATTCTGCTTTTTCATTAAGACAATGAACCCAGAATGAAAAACAACCCTTCAAAGACTCTCCATCCCAGCTAAACCACAGAAATTTTATGGGCATGCCTGAACCTCAGCACTTGCTGTACCTCCAGTTCTAGAAGTACAGCTTAGATCACTTATCTTGCCTAAGCACCTTAATTTGCTTCACATTGCATGATGGAGTCCATCGGTTATCCTGATGTTGAGCACCCTAAGCAGAAAAAGGAAAGAAAGACCCAAATTTAGGGCCTCAGACAACAACCTTTCTCTGTCTGCCAGTTCCCAAGGCTCATTACTTCAGAGGAAGGAGATGCACCTTCACATACCCTTTCTGCAAGCAAGGTGGTGGTGCAGGCCTCTATTGAGACCCTTTCAGACTCTGACATGCTGTCTCTTTCCTCAGCTTCAGTTCAGGCCTTGGCATTGTTTGTCGGTCGGGTCCAGAGTCGCTATGCAGACCTCTGCTTCTGGCAAATGATCCTCAACTGGCAAAGTTCCTTCGGGGCATCCACCATCACTGGGTATTTCTTTCAAGGAGACTGGCATCCGAGTAGTGGATGTGAATAGACCCAAGGCAAAAGCTACATCCAAAAAGAGTTTGACCACAGTTTATGTGCCTAGGCCTACTGGTTCCTGTCACATAGGTTATTTGCAGGATTTGGTCAGGCTGGCTGAGGACCATATTTCTTTGGTTAGAGGCAGGCAACCTCCCCCTGAATCTTCCCCAGGAAAAAGGAAGAGAGAGACCCTACACCTGAGGCCTTTTCAGAACCCCCTGATTTAGATGATGATGACTTTGATCAGGAGGATTCTGTCCTTGAAGAAGAACCTTACCTCTTTTGAGGATTCTGATTCAGAAGAGGTGTTGCCTTCTGTTTCACCCCCTGAAGACATTACCTTTGGGTAGACACTGCATGCCATGAGAGAGTTTTTCCAGTGGCAGGCACAGGTATACCCCAAGCAAAAAAGAGGGTCAGAGAGTTCCATGATCTCCCTCAACACAATCCCTTGGCTATCTCTCCAGTTTTAGAAGTGGTACAAGATGCCTTTATGGAATCATCTCTCAATCCAGACCGTCTTTCCTCCAGTCCCTCGTAAACCAGACAGGGTTTACAGGGTACTGGACTCACATAAAATCTTGTTTAAGACCCGTCTGCTGACCCAGAGGTTGTCACCCCAGGCTCCAAAGGAGTTAGGGCCAGTATTTCAAAAAAACTACTACCTACAAAGAAAGCAAGGCCCTTGACAGGTTTTGGAAGAATGTTTACACTTCATCTACCCTGGCACGAAGATCCTCAGTTGAAAATTTCATATGATAAAATACCAACAGAGTATTTTAGAAAAAATGAAGCAAAAGATTTCTGCCCCAGAGGACAAGAACACATCTATGGAATTGCTGGATCCCTGACATTCTAGTTCTGAGGTAGCTAGGCACTCCTTATACTGCAGATATGCCCTAGAGGCATCTTCCCAAGCAGCTGTCTCTGGCTCGATCATGAGAAGGCATGCTTGGCTTAGGGAGCAGATATTACAGGAGCATGTCTGATCTAAACTACTAGATGCACCCCTGGATAAAGACTCCCTTTTTGGACTAAAGTCTGAGGCTGTATTAAAAAAGATGGGAGTATAAAGCAAAATCCGTGCAAGTGGTCAAGGACTTCCTCCAAGTCCAACCTCCTAAGTTAAGTAGGAATTTTCCCTCTAAACACTGGTCTTTTCTCTCCCAATCAAAACCCAGTCAGAGGAAAACCCAAAAGGAAAGGCCTCATAGGCAGCAACAGCAGTCGTAGAGGACCTCAGGAACACTGAGCCTGGGGAGTTCTAGGCCACAAGGCCCTAGCAGAGATCTGCAATGACTCACCACCCTCCCTACCTTACACTGGACAAGATAGGAGGAAGACATTCCCTATTCAAGGAAAACTGGTCCATCTTCACCTCCGACAAGTGGGTTCTGGAGGTGATCTCAAACAGCTACAAGTTCACTTTCAAAGAACCATTAAGATTCTCAGGCTACCCCCGATGTGCCACAAAGCCAAAGAGTAGAGGCCGTTTCTGAGATTCACAACCTATGCTTTTAGGGCTCTGTGGAACCAGTGCCAAACCACCAGATAGGAAAAGGTTTTTACTAGACTATTTCTGGTCCACAGGAAAGAAGGCTCTTGGTGCCCTATCCTAGATCTGTCCATTCTCAATCAGTCCCAAAATTCAAAATGTTTGCTCTTCAAAAGCTTCCCACGATCACTCCTCAGTCTCTAATGGTTACCTTGGACCTGAAAGGCACCTACTTTTGCACATCCTTATAGAAGAATCCTGTGGAAGTTTTCTTTGCTTGAGAGCAGGTACCAGTCACTTTCAATTCTCTGCACTTCCCTTTGTCTTGTCTACTGATCCCAGTGTCTTCACCAAATGTCTGGCCCCTGTAATTGCCTTCTGTAGAACAAGAGGCATCCAAATTTACCCTTATCTGGATGACTGCCTCATTCAGGCCATGAGTCAGTCCAAGCTCCTGAAGGATCTGACCTTCACCCAGACCATGCTCTCTTCTCTAGGGTTCACCGTAAACCTCAGCGAATCCAACACAAACCCTTCCACCAGGACAGTGTTCCTGGGGGCTGTACTGGATTCCTTCCTCCAGACAAGGCTTCCTTCTTAACCCAATACTTCCAGGATCTTATGCAGAGGTAATGCCTGTCAGCCAGGGAATTCCTCAGAACACTGAACTACATGGCATCCTGTATACTAATGATTCCCAGGTTAGGCTACACATGAGGAAACTTCAGTGGTACCTCAAGAATCTGTGGTGCCAGAACTCACGGCCCCCTGGAGACAGAAACCCTCCTTATTCACTGCCTCAGGGAGGAATTGGCATGGTGTGCAGAAGCATGTGCACAATACCAGGTTCATCCCTCAGGGCCAAACCTTAACCACAGATGCTTCATACACAGCCTGGGGAAGCCCATTTGCAACACCTCCTATCCTAGGGCAAATGGGAAAAGCAGTTCAGGCACAAGCACATAAATTGGAAGGAATTAATGGCAGTATAAAAGGGCATGGTGGCCTTCAAGGATCACTGAAAACCATGGGTTCTACTTATCAAAACAGACAACACAACAGTCGTGTGGTACATAAACAAGGAGGCACCCACTCCTACCCTCTTAACCGGCTGGCAGTGCAGATCTGGGAGACAGCCAATGGTATGGGGTTGCACCTGATGGCTCAGTACCTTCCTGCAGCTCAAAACAGAAGAGCAGACTGCCTTAGCAGACGCTTAATGGATCCCCTGGAGTGACAGCTGTATTGGGAAACATTTCTCAGCATAGTCCAGAAATGGGGATCCCTTCAAATTAGACCTCTTTACCACTGATGAAAACACTCAGTTAAAAAGATTCTGTTCCAAACTTCACACAGCCTGGAGAACAGACGCCTTCTCCTTCTTGAGGAGCCAACTATTTCTTTATGCATTTCCCTCCACCTCTCCTTCCATGGGTTCTTCCAAAAATCAAGGAAGAATGATTGAGGGTCATCCTGATAGCTCCAGAGTGGCACAGGCAGCACTGGTACCCCCTGCTACTGGGTCGGACCAATGAAAAACCTTGTCAGTTACCACAGAGATTGGATCTGCTGACTCAGGCAAAGGGAAAGTTCATGCACCCCAACTTGCAGACTCTCAAACTCTCTGCCTGGATAAGGCATCAAAATTCTACCCTGGACAGTCCTTGAGTAGTTGGGTACTTAATATCCTAGAGCAATGTAGAAGACCCAGTACTAGGAAAACATACTCTGCCAAGTGGAAAAGATTTTCTGCTTGGTGTCAGCAACAAGGCCTCAACCCTGTCTCTACCAACATGTCAGCCATTTTGGAGTACCTGGCTATCTTGGTGGGAAAAGGCCTATCCTTCTCCTGCATTAAGATTCACGTTTCTACCATTTCAGCCCACATCCCTACTCTTCCTCCTATCTTTTTCCAACCCTAATGAAACAGTTCCTTAGGGAAGTGCTGCATGTCAGACATCCCAGGAGGCAGCCCACCCCTCCTTGGGACCTCAACTTTGTTATAGAAAAATTGACCTTACCCCCTTTTGAACCAGCTGTTTCATCTTATTTACAATTGTTGACCTGGAAGACTGGCCTTTTACTGGCTATCACCTCAGCTAGGAGGGCCTCTGAGATGCAAGCCCTCATTGCAGTGGAACCCTTTCTTATCTTCCACCCAGGTAAGAGTTTCATTCAGAACTAATCCTTCATTTATGCCCAAGGTGGTCACAGACACTTCCCTCAACTAAGCCATACACTTGCCTATTTTCTTCCCTAAGCCAGAGAACCAAGGAGAAAGAATCCTTCACTCCTTGGATGTACACAGGCAACTTCACTACTACCTTTACAGGACTAAAACTTTCAGAAAATCAGAACTACTGTTTGTTTCCTTTGCCTTGTGCTCTGAAGAAAACCAGTCTTCAAGCAAACTATCTCCAAGTGGATCTTTCACCGTATTTCCTTTTGTTAGACCTACCATGGCAAAAAGCACCCTGAATCTGTTAGAACCCATTCCACTAGTGCTGCTTCTACCTCCACTGCTTTCCTGAGGGGAGTGCCTACCAAAGACATTCTGGAGGACGCTACCTGGTCATCGGTGCATACCTTTTACCAAGCACTACGACCTGTCAGCCTTCTCCAAGTCCAGAGCAGGATTTATCACTACCATCTTGTAGGACATCCTGTCTTCCCATTAAGGCACCTTCCACCTTCATTTCAGCTTTGGGAATCATCCCATAAGTCAGGACTGCAACAGTACAGGACGAACACCATAGTACAGTTGTGTACACTTGCCATAAATGTAGATGTTTGAGTGTATTCACTGTTGCAGTCTTTTTTTCCCTCCCTCCATCCCCCTTATTCTCCTTACAGTAATAGCTTTTTATCTGTCATCCTCTTCCAGAGGACCCTCTGCAGGGATGTCCTACAGGTCCTCTTCTTACCTGGTTCCTTGCTTAAGATTAATCTATGAGACTCCTACCTTATAGGCGCAAGAAAAAAAATGATGTCATGGCATCGGCTGGCTCCCTTTATACCCAACCATCCTGATGTCAGGGTAGGGAGAACACAAGCTCAGGGAGGAGATCATTGGTAGTTGGGCCAAACAAGGGCATCTGAATCAGGAAATCCCATAAGTCAGGACTGCAACATTGAATACACTCAAACATCAGCATTTATGGTAAGTCTACACAACTGTACTTTAAGCACTCCATAAAACGTGACTGTGATGGACTATATGCATCAAGTAGAACATCAGCTACTGTAAATAATGATTTGAAGACACACCTGGCCGAGGATCCTTCCCCTACCAGACTCAAGTTTGAGCTCCTAAATTCATCATTGGTCAAGGATCTCCTTTTTAGTTAAAATGTGTTGAAAAGACTGGAAAAGAAAAGCAAAATTGTGCATCCTATTACAGCCTGACCTTTTTACTTCAAACAAGAAATGGGTAAATCTTACAAGGGTAAAAGTGCACATTACAGGAAACAATGTCAAGCAGAGGGATAATCTTAGGGGGTGTCAAGGCCATGCCACCCAAAGGGAACAGCTATGACTCTGTCAAACTTATCCATCCCTTCCCCTCCTGTACATAACCACCATAACTCTCTCTTCTCCCATAAAAATGGGGAGGGGCACACGGGTCTGTCTGTAAAGGAGTGAGAGAAAACCACAAAGGACCAGTGTGTGCTTGACATTCTGAAACAGTGATACAAGCTATAGTTTTTGGTGCCCTACTAAAGATCAGGACAAAATAATTCTGGAAATGTTTCCCTGGGTCTTCCCTATCTTTCAGACCTTTACAGAACAGGACTGTCTTATGCCTGTCATCTATTTCAGTTTGCCTGGCTTCATAGCCTCCTCATAATCCCAGCTTCCAGTTAAGCAGTTAATGAGGGGGTAATGTCCTTCTATTCCTATGTTGCAGTATTCTGCATATGGGTTTACTCTTCTAGTCTCACATACATATGGCCAGTATCCAAAAGCTTTCAGTCCCTCCTATGTGCGCGAGATGTCAGCTCTATGCAAGAGTACATAGGCCATAAAAGTGACTTCAGCACACACCAGCCCTCAGAACTTTCCAGCTGCCAGTTGTACGTCAGGTGTTCTTGCTTTGCTGACGACAGATTCAAGTTTCAAGCTAAGTACCCTGTTGGGAACCTTTTCAGTTCTTCCCTTTGTATTACTGTCTTTTCATGCCATCCAGAAAGGGTAAATGTCAGTGCAGCTGTCAGATCCCTAATAAAGACACCCACAATAGGTGATTGTTCTGTCTCAGACGGTCACACGATTATAAGGCCTGCCCTATTTGCCAGGCGTTCATTCCAAAAACGTTGCACAGTCGTCTGCATGCGCTCAGTTTGTACTTAGAGCCAATGTCTGAAACAACTTGCTTTGCATATGGAGAGCTCATCGGATGTCTCCTATGAACTACCAAAAAGGAGGCCAGATCTTTACAGCCTGTAACAATTGATGAGCCTCTTGCTGATCCACAGCCTGTAGCTGACATTGGCCTGGCCTTAAGATCTGGACCTGGATCCGCCACACTGGATGTCACAGGTACCTCTGAGGAAGCCATACTACTGGTGAGTGAGAGCACATCCACAGAGGCTATTCCGGCAACCATTCAGATGCCAGGGGGGAGGACCAGCATGTTCAGGGGAACTTTCCAGTTCCCTGGCTCAGACTTTGATGCCCGCTCCTAAACAGACACCCATTGGGACTCTCAAGGGGAGAGAAAAAAGAAAGCATATTTCCTAGCCAGCAGAATGTATCCCAGACTGGCAGACTTTTAGTCAAAGCCTTTTTTCAGCTTTCATGGCCCTGAGACCTACATTAGCTACTTCTGTTCTTGCACCTTCTCCTCCTCTCCTTAGTCCTAGGCCTTAACCTGCAGAGACAGTTACCAGGAAAGAGGACATCTGTTCAGATTACTCAGATGATTCCCTCTCTCATAATTCACAACTATCTTCTCCCTTGGGTTATGGAGCCCCAGAGGAATAATCTATAGACCCATATTCCACTGCTGAAGACTTGACCTTCTCTGAAACTATTTTTAAAATGAAGGAACACTTCAAATGGGAATACACAGACATGCTTGAAATACAAGAGAGGTACTATGACCTCATTCAGATGGAAACACCAAGCCCTTCTGCCATTCCTCCTATGCTGCCTGCCTTCAGAGATGCTTTTTCCAGTGCATCTCTCAATCTGGACTCGCATCCTCCTGCTCCTCATAAAGCAGACAGATTGTACAAAGTCCCAGACTCAGCTAATCATTTGATTAAGTGCCCTCCAGCAGATCCAGGTACCATCTCTGTCTACACAGAGAAAGCTTCCAAACTCTTTCCTACCACCACCATCCTTCCTGCTGACAAAGACAGCAAAACTATGGAAAGGTTAGGCAAAAAGATTTACACCTCATCCACCTTGGCATTTAGAGCTACTAATTACCAGATTCATATGGCAAAGTATGCCTTGTCTCTTTTAGACTCTGCCACCAAACTGTTGGCGGACATTCCAGACTCCTCAGCCAAATCATCTATGTCTTCTCTACTGGCCCTTATGTCTGAAGTCACCAGGCATTCAATTAAATGCAACTATGATGCTGCAGAATCCTCAGCAAGGTCAGCAGCTTCAGCTTCTGCACTTCGCAGATACTCCTGTTGTGCTTCCAACCCCTGCCAGATGACTTTAGGGCTAAGCTCAATGATGCACCACTTGACAATGCTGCCTTATTTGGCTCTAAAGTAGCAGATCTTTTCAAATCACTGCAAAAAAGGGAAAAGAGATGCAAGACCATAAACACCTGCTAATTTCTCCTGTACCTAAATTCTACAGGAACTATCCTGTCATCAGGAAACACCCCAATCATGCTCCTCAATCTAGACATAGGCAAGCAAGAAAGAAAAATCATTCAGCTAGAGCACCTTCCTCCTCTAGTCAAAGAATGCCCTTTCAGGACAGGGGAGGTAGCGTCTGACTACCTGCCTCCCCCACCAGCTGCCTTCATCCCACTGTCTGCTCGTCTTTCCCACTGCTTCCCTCTTTGGAATCAGATCACTTCAGACAAGTGGGTCCTCTTCATCCTCCAAGAAGGTTACTTCTTGACTTGGATAACCTCCCCAGTAAGACAAGGCAAGCCACGACCTCCTGCTCACCAACTGCCCCTCCTGCTACCTGTACTACCGTCCCTTTTAAACAAGGGCACTATAGAAAGAATCCGTCCCTCCCAATTCAGAAAAGGACAAAACAAAAACCACCAAGCAGGCAGAATAAGGTCACCAGGAAGCAAATACCACTTTGGAATTCCAATTCAAAAAAGGGTTCTACTCAAGGAAGAAAAGAAGGGCCAAGGAGACCCATCTTAGACTGTTCAAAGCTCAATACTTTCCTAAAGGTGCCACCTTTCAAAATGCTGACCCTGCCAACTCTATTTCCTCTTATTATGGGCAAAGGCTTCCTAGCTACACTAGACATCAAGGATGCCTACTTACACATTCCCATAAGACCCACACAGGAAATATTTAAGATTCTTAGTGGGGTCCTCACATTTGCAGTTCTCTGCCTTGCCTTTTGGACTTTCAACTGTACCCATATGCCTCACTCCAGTAATAGCCTTTTGCAGAACAAAAGGGATACAAGTATTCCCATACCTGGACGACATGCTTTTACAGGCTGCCAGACAAAATAAACTCCTAGTCCTTATCTAGTTCATAGTGTCTCTCCTACAGGCACTTGGGTTCCAAATAAACTTCCCAAAGTCCAACCTTACACTGACCCAAGACATTGTGTTTGTAGGGTGCAGAATCTGCACAGATTTTATGGAGGCATACCTGCCCCCAGCAAAGGTGAGTTCTCTTACAGAGCACCTGCAAGGGATTCTACTCTCCCCTAATCTGACTGCAAGGCAGTACCTCAAGCTGCTGGGTGACATGGCAGCTACCCATCCCCATGCTACCCCTAGCTTGATTACACATGAGAAAACTACAGTGGTACCTATGCTGTGTCTGGAAACAGCACAACCACCCACTGGAACACATTGTGCCTTTGCTTCCATGCTTAAAGCAGAAGATCTTATGGTGGCTCGTCCAGGTGAAGCTGAACCCAGGACTTCCCCTCCAACCACCTCAGCCTTTTCAGATCATGCATACAAATGCCTCAGACTTGGGGTGGGGGGCCACTCTCAGCCATCAAAAAGCTCAAGGCCTGTGGATATACAGGCGGAAAACAGGACACATCAATCCCAGAGAAATGAGGGTGATCCTCCTAGCTCTTCAGGCATTCACTCCTTTCCTTCAGAAGGGATCCCTCCTGATATACACAGACAACACCACAGTCCTCTGGTATATCAACAAACAGGGGGGACCAAGTCCTACCTACTCTGTAGACTTGCTACACTAGTGTGGGAAGTAGCCACTTCCCAGGGAATTACACTGAAAGCAACATACATTCCCTCTCTTCACAATGGCCAAGCAGATTTCTTGAGCAGAACCAGCACAAACAATCATGAATGGATGCTCCACAGGGACATCTTCCTGGACATGGTCTACAGATGAGGTACACCACAAATTGACCTGTTTGCCTCCGCCAACAACAGGCCACTTCCTGGATACTGTACCAAGACACCAGACCCACAGGCACTGGCAAAGGATGCCTTCACTATTTCATGGAAGGGGAAATACCTTTTTGCATTCCCCCCTTCCCCCTCATTCAGATGGTCCTGCTATGGATTCAGCAGGACAATCTAAAAATCTTGCTGGTGACTCCCTACTGGCCCCGACAGCATTGGTTCCCCTTACTTCTCCAATTGCCCAAGGGCAATCACCACAATTTACCCCACAGAGTGGACCTTCTCACACAAGGGATCTGTAATCCACCCACAGTGGCAGCTGCTACACCTGACCCTGTGGCGGATAGGCTTCTGATCCCATACAAACACCTTTATAATGAGGATGTGCTCAATGTCCTGCAGAAGGCCAGGAAAATTAACACTAGAAAATCTTACCTGTCTAAATGGAAAAGGTTCATTTCTTGGTGTCAGAATAAGCAGCTGAATCCACTTATCAGCAACACTCCTCTAGTGCTGTCTTATTTGTGTGAATTACTTCAGAACGGCCTGGACTACTCATCTATTAAGGCACACCTATCTGTTATTTCTGCATGCCTACCCATGGATCCCCCTTGGCATCCAGACTCCCTTTGAAACTCTTCCTCAAAGGGGTCCTGCATATCAGACCCCCCTGGAAACCTACATCTCCTCATTGGGATCCCAACTATTTGCTGGAGAAGCTTACACTGCTACCCTTTGTGCCTGGTGATCAAGCTTCTCTAAAGCTCTGCACCTGGAAGACAGTCATCCTAGTAGCTATCACTTCTGCCAGGAGGTATCAGAGCTCCAGGCACTAATGGCTACCCCTCCTTTTCTTGTCTTTCATAAAGACAGGGTTACCCTCAGGACAAATCCATCGTTCATGCCCAAGGCAGTCAATGACCTGTCCGTCAATCAGGCCATCCACTTACCAGTTTTTTATCCAAAATCACAAGGAAGAAGTGAAAGAATACTTCATTCCCTGGATGTTCACAGACAAATTAGATTCTACCTGCACAACACTAAGTCTATAAGAAAGACTGACCAGCTTTTCATATCCTTCCACCCTAGAGCTCTAGGGAAGTCTGTGTCCGAACAGACTATTTCTACCTGGATCTCCAATGCCATTACCTTCTGTTACCAGCACCATGGTAAATCACTTCAGGGTACAGTAAAAGCCCACTCCACTAGAGCCATGGCATCCTCAGGGGCTTTCTTCAAGGTCTTGGACACCTCCTCTATCCTGGAGGCAGCCACCTGGTCTTCAGTTCAAACCTTCACCAAACACTACAAACTAGACCACATCTCTAGGTCCAGAGCAGGGTTCGCTAGGGCTATCCTGCATGGGTTCCTGGAATCTACTTCCATACCAACCATCCCTTCTCAGTGAGCTTTGGCACTCACCTATATGCAGAATACTGCAACATAGGAATAGAAGGACATAGAAAAGTTGTGTAAAAACTTACCATAACCATAAATGTCCTTCTCTTCCATGTTGCAGTATTCCTACCCTTCCTCCTTCCCTGCTTATCAGTTATGTTTCCCTCTCTGGATGGCAGTGACTTGGCTTTGCCTTATTAGGAATGGTTCTGACTGGGACCTACAGTTCTGAGGTCTGGTGCATGCTGACTTCACTTTTATGGCCCACTTACTCTTGCCTAGAGCTGACGTCTCATGCACCTAGGAAGGACTGAAAGCTTTTGGATAATGGCCATATGTACGCGATACTCTAACCCATATGCAGAGTACTGCAACATGGAAGAGAAGGACATCTATGGTTATGGTAAGTTTTACACCACTTTTCTTTACACCTCAGACCACCAAAAAGAGAGATTACTCACCATAGAGCCTCAACTCTCATTGCTACCTGGTGAACCAGTTGCTTGCACACCCTTTATATATTCTCAGAAGACTGTTTTTTGATGGCTATCACTTCAACAAGGATTTCAAAATTACAGGCTGTTATATGCAAGAACATTTTTGAATGTTCACAAGGGCACAATCACACAGTAAATTAATCCTACTTTCATGCCTAAAATAGTAACAGAACTGTCCCTAAACAAGTCCATTCACCTCCCTGTTTTTTCCCAAATCTCCAGCATAAGGAGGAGAATATTTTGCATTTGTTGAATTACATTGGCAACTGAGATTTTATTTGGACAGGGTTAAGTAAAGTCAGGCCAACTGTTTGTCTCCTTTACAAGGGATGGGGAGGAAAAACCGGTAAACAACTAAACTACATCTAAATGCGAAGCCCACTGTATATGTTTTTTGCTGTTCTTTCCTTGCCATTGTAAGAACTGTTCCACTAAAGCCCCTGCAGCCCCATGGCCTTTTTTATTTGGGGAGGTAAATACAGTGTCCATTTTTAGAAGCAGCTACCCTGGCAACCAGTTCATACCTTCTCCAAACTACAACCTAGCCTTTGCATCCACGGCTAGGAAATGTTTTCCCACAGGCATCCTTTAAGGTGTGCTGTCTTCACAACACATACAGAGTCAGCCACCCTTGCTGTTTTAGCTGTGGGGGTTTTCCCAGATAGCATGACTTCAGTGAATATTATGATGTGGATAGTCCATTTGTGTTAGAAACATACCATAATTAGAGATGATCAAGTGTATTCTCTATTGCATTTCTTATACCTTCCCAACCCTCCCTAGCTTGTCCCTTTGGGCATCACGAGGTTAAAATGGATACCTATTTTTCCTTATCCCTCATCTTTTGTTGTTATCCTTTACCAGTCAATCTTCCATCCTTCCTCTGGACTGACCTGTAGCTCAGAGATGCAGATTGGGGCTTATTGACTGGATCACTGTTCCCAGGGAATGACTTTCACAGGTCTAGTTATGCTATGGCACCTCTTCATGAGTGTCACTGTCCATGTAGGGAATGAAAGCTGTGAAGATAGTATTGGCTAATGCCCCTATTATAACACTGATGTCTTGTGAAAATAAAAGGGAGTCGAAGCCAAGAGGGGGAGGTTAAAGCTATGGAAGTTGGGGTGGTCATTAGACTTCCTGCAGGCAGGAATCCCAGATGTCATGTCTGCAACTGAATATACTCTTACCATTTCCAATTATGGCAAGTTTCTAGCATTACTGTACATTGTCTTAGCTCTGAGGCCTTCAAAGTTGACAACTGAGTACATGAAGATTATGAAAGAGAAACAAATTTCATTGTTAGATAAACCCAGAGGTCATTTTTTGGGTTAAGCCTTGGCCCCAGTTGCCCATACTTCTAAACCTTTTAACCTCCTATCCTCTCATCAGAGGGGCAGAGAAGCAAAAAGTCATCAACAAGACAGGCTTAGGTTATCTGCTGCTGTTTCATCTTTTCCCCACTCCATTCCATCCCTACTGAGTATTCAATGGAAGAGATTGGTGCAGGAGGGAGGCATCTAGACAACCCTATGGAGTCTTCCACCCCAGGTGTGTGTGTGTCTGTGTGTGTGTGTGTGTGTGTCCAGTAGATACCGTCCCCTATGAGAACAGTTCTCCAAGAGGCTTTTCCTTTTGACCCCACCTTCCTCTTGGGTAGCACTCCCCCTGCCCCCCCCGGCAAGATGTTCTGACTTGTGCAGGGGTTATGACAGAAATGAGATGTGGCTTCCATTCCAGTGACACTGAATGGAATTCATTGCTCTGGCTAAGGACCAGGAATGCCGGACTAAGGCTTCTCTCACTGACTTGACAGTGGTTGCAGCAATCCTTAAAAAAGAACATTTGGATAAGACACTTGCAGCTCCTCCCCCAGTAACAAGTCAGACCAATGGACCACTTTAATAAGTGTATTTCTGTCTGGTATATTCTCCAGTAAGATGGTAAAAGGTTTGATCGATATGATCCATTTTCAACATGAATTGTGAGAGGAAAGGTACAATGTGTTTAAACCGCTGCTGCATAGAAACCTAAGGAGAAATTTGGCCTATATGAAATAGCTATGTCTAATGTGTCTCGTCCTTCAGTGCAACCACTCCACGGTTTCTGCAGAATGTTTAGGATGGTTGGGTCAGGTATTGCCAAATGTAGACTACCTGGTTCAGATGTTGCAGTTTTGCTGACAACTTTAAAGTACCAGAATTTTTCAGTTAATAGGTGAAAATGAAGCTGCAGAAGAGCAAGCAAGAAAACAAGACATTCATTGCAGTTAGAGTCAAATTGTGCGCTCCGCAGAGAACCTTCTCCCTCAAGCTGAAGAGCCCTAGGAGCTTGCAGTTGAAGAAATCCCAGCATCAGGATTTGGGGCTGTATTCTAACAGAAATCAGTATGGACATCGAAGTTACCATATGCTCTCCTGGAAGAAGAGGTGGTCAACAGAAACTGAGGTTCTTCTGTCCCATTTCAGGGAGCCCTTAGCAGAATCTGTGAGGACTTCCCTGACTGTTCCACCCTGGAGACTTTTGGGGAGTTCTGCTTGCTGGTGTGGCAGGCTGTAATGCGTGACAAGCAGAGAAGAGAAATTATACTCAGGAGCTACACCATTCCAGTTCTTTACTTCCCGCGGATGAGTTTTATAGGTTCATAAGTAACTAAGTACTAGGTAATCAGTCTGCAGACCATTTCAAGCCTAGCCAAAAAAACCCTATTCAAAATTTGCCTCTATCCTTCGGGAGGGCAAAATAAAACAGACCGGGACAGAATTTGAGACTTCCCTTCCAATTATCCAGGTCTACCTGGAAGGCGGCAAGGGTGCTACTCTGCTTGATATGTAGTGGAAGTTCACTCCAGAGGTGTAGGATATGCTACACGTCAAAGTTTATTTCTTTTAACCTAGTATTTGATTTACCATAAGATGCCCTTCCATATCGCTGTTGCAGTATTCTTCACCTAAGGGATCTCCTGTCAGAAATTATAGTTAGGGACTAGGGCTAGTGGTTTTGGGGTGGTCATTACAAATTTTATCTCAAAACTTTTTTTTTTTTTTTTTTTTTTTAATTCAGGTTGTACCACCAGCTGTTCCATGATTATTATCTGTTTATCACACACTATTTTTTGACAGAGACATTGATCAAGCTTCTGGATCTTCAGTTCTTTCTTCCCAATCAACAATTGGGAAGAAACTTGTATGGTAGTCTTGAGTTTTCAAGCCAGCTTCCTCTTTGCCTCAGTCACTGATGAATGACTTTACTTTAGCTATTTCATGTCCTTCTGACCACTCAATTTGTCTGTAATTCCTCTGGTGTTGCGCCTCAAGAAACCATTAAGGAAAAGGAGACAGGCATGTCCTCTGCGGCTGTTTGACTGTCGTCTTCAGGCAAGGGAGAACCACTTGATGATGGTGGAAAGAGAGGATGATGTTTTACTATGAAGCAGCCTTAAGGAGCTTGATTTCCAGGAAAAGGATTTGGCCTAGAGTTGGTCCTTTTCTTGGGGCCTCCCAGGAAAAGAAAACAAAGTTGAGGCATTTTTCTGCTACTGTTTCATATAGAATAGATTGGAAAGACTGATTGGGTTTTTCTAAGGGCTTATTTCAAGCTTTTTAATCTGTAAATTCTGAGCCTTCCCAGAAATTTAAAAGAAAAAAAAAATCATACGCCTCAGATTCCGATTCTCAGTCTGAGGGACAGGAATTAGATTTAGACTGTGTTTCTCAAGTGTCCATACCACAGGAGGGTCAATCAGATTCTGAATAAGTTTTTCTGCAGATTTCCCTTGTAAAGCGTTGTCTTTTTCAGATACTATGACCAGAATGAATGAATAAATTGTTTCAGTGGGAAGAAAAAGAAGTTATGTACTTACCATAATGTTCCATGTGAGTTGTTTGTCTCACCTAAATTCTTTACTGATGGGTTCAGAGCTGATCCCTTGGCTCCGATACGGCCAATTGCAAAGCTCGAGGTCTTCAAATAGCTTGAGGCCAAGTCCCTATCCCATGATGCACCTGGAATTACCTCAGATCTTGTTTGCTGCGTATAACAATACCATATGTTATTCTTTCACCCCCAAGAGAAAGGAATAGAAGGACTGAGTAACCAGGACATATTCAGCATCTTGATCATCTATCAGCCCAGCAGAGGGTAGGAAGGAGGGACGTAAGAATGAAGGTGAGATGAACAACTCACATGGAACGTTATGGTAAGTACATAACTTCTTTATGTGAAGTTGTTCAATTTCGCCATTCATTCTTTACTGATGGGTAGCGTCCCAAGCACCATCAATCTCAGGTGGCTCACGGGAGTATATTTCTCAGGCTGTGGATCCAAAGAAGGCCCTGTCAACTTTGTAATGAGTGATACAGGTATGAGGTTTTGACCAAGTGGCTGCTGCACAAATGTTATCAGTGGGAAGTCTGGCAGAAAAGGCAAATGATGTAGAAACTGCTCTGGCTGAGTGAGCTTTAATCTTTTGTTGCAAAGGCATATTGGCAGCTGAATAGGCAAAGGTGATACAATCAAATAACCATTTAGACAGAGTTGTTTTAGCCACTGGTCTCCCCTTCCTGGAGTCTGAAAATGAAACAAAAAGCTGGTCTGTTTTTCTGAAATCTTTTGTTCTATCCAAATAAAATCTGAGCTGTCTGTGAGCATCAAGTTTGTGCAGCATATACTCTAAATTGTTAGAATGGTTGGGGAAGAAGACTGGCAAATCAGTAAATCAGTTGAGATTGGTTTCATTGCAAACATTGGGCAGGAATAAGGGATTTGTTCTAAGTGAGACTCTGTCAGCATGGAATATCAAATAGGGAGGCTTGATGGATAAAGCCTGAAGCTCTGCCATTCTGTGGGCAGAAGTAATAGCTACCAGAAAGATGGTCTTCCAAGACAAAAATTTGAGATCACAAGATGAAGCTAGTTCAAAAGGGGGAAGAATTAAGTGGGAGAGCATAAAATTTAGATTCCATGGAGAATAGGGAAATTTCACAGGTGGTCTAATATGAAAAGTCCCTTTGAGAAAGGCTTTGGATAACTTGTGAGACATGATATTCAATCCTTCAAATCCAAGATGAAAATTAGAAATAGAAGCCAACTGAACCCAAACTGTTGCTGCTGCAGCTCCTTTGTTAAAAATCATAGTTAAGAACTCTAAGATGGAGGTCATAGGTGTTTGGTAAGGATCAATATTATTATTATTAGAGGCCCATATAGAAAAATGTTTCCATTTGCTAAGATATAGCTTTCTAGTAGAAGTTTATGAGAAGACAAATGGATCTGTTTTGTCTCATTGGAAAGGTTATGGAACCTGGCTATGATGGGAATTGGAGCAGCCAAGCTGTGAGCTTCAGGGACTGCAGAGAAGGATGAAGATCCCCCAATGGGTAAGTCAGAAGGTCTGGAACTGGGTCCAGAATCCAAGGATCCTCCAAAAGATGAAGTCAAAGGAAGGGGAACCAAATCTGATGAGGCCAATGAGGGGCTATTAGAATGATGGTCCTTCCCAGGGTTTTTGCTTTCTGTAGAACCTTGGGTATCAACAGGATTGGTGGAAATGCATAGAGGAGATCCAGAGGCCAATCGTGTATGAGTGCATCCCTTGGGGTTTCTCCCAGAGGGGGAATCAGGGCAAAGTAGCTTCTGCATTTCATGTTCATGTGACTGGCAAAAAGGTCACAGCAAGGATGGCCCTACCTGCAGAATATCCTGTCCGCTACTTCTTTCTTGAGGGACCACTCATGGGGCAATAAGATTGTCCTGCTCAGTTTGTCTGCTATCACATTAGATCTCCCCGGGATGTGCATTGCCAACAGAAAGTGCTGGGTGGAAACAGACCACTGCCAAACTCTGACATCCTTGCATCAAAGAGGGTAAGACCTGGTTCCTCCTTGTTTGTTCAAATACCAGACCACCGACATGTTGTCTGAATCACAATCGTACCCAGAGGAAGAGAGGCCTGAACGTACTGCAATGCCAGAATTACTGCTCTCATCTCCAGGACATTAATATGCAGATGTATCTCTTGATCGGTCCTTGGGCAGTCTTTCCCTGAAAATGCACCCCCACCCTATCAGGGAAGCATCCGTGGTCACTGTGGCCACTGGAGGGGGTAGCACAAATGGGCATCCTATTGTGACATGAAGTGAGGTCAACCACCACTGAAGATCTTTCTTGCAAGAATTTGTGATCATTATAGTGAGAGTCATGGGGAAGCTCTTGGTAAGACCATTGAGTGAACAACAGCCATTGTAGAATCCGCATGTGCATACGAGCTAGTGGTATGCCTGGAATTGCTGCTGCCATCATGCTTAATAATTTCAAAACTTCTGATGCTGGTGCTCTGTCTTTTGATATCAGAATGCTGACATGTTGAAGAAGAAAGACTCGTCTATTGGAAGCCTTAGTGTGGTGGTATCCAACTCTGTCCCGATAAAAGCGATATGCTGCGATGGCGACAAGGCAGAGTTTTCTGAGCTGATTGTAATGCCCAGATGATTGCAGAGTGACAGAGTGGACGCTTCGGCCTGAATGAGTTGATGCCTGGTGGTGGCGATAAGGAGCCAATCATCTAGGTACGGAAACACCTGGAATCCTAGACGCCTCAGGTGAGCCGTGACCACTGCCATGCATTTGGTGAACACTCTGGGGGCTGTAGTGTGACCAAAGGGCAGGGCTCGAAACTGGTAATGATTGGATCCCAGCCGGAAGCGCAGGTGACCCCTGGATGGGTTGGCCATTTTTATGTGGTAGTAAGCATCCTTGAGATCTATCAAGCACATCCAATTGTCTTTCCCTAAGAAGGGAAGTATAGACTGAAGCGTGACCATCCGAAACTTCTTTTTCTTTACTTATTGGTTCAGTGTGCTGAGGTCCAATATGGGTCTCTGGTCCCCCGTCTTCTCTGGAACCAAAAAGAATCTTGAGTAAGTTCTGGATCCTGTCTGGTCTGCTGGGACTTGTTGGATGACTTTTTCTTAGCAACGTTTGGACCTCTGTTGTTGCCTGTTTCCTGTAAATGGGTGGAACATCCAGGATTTTTCTTATGATTGGAGGGGGTGTGGCGAATGTGATGAAGTATCCTCTGGAAATGATACTTGAGCCAGACATCTGGATACAAAGATAAGGGACTCCCAACTGCCTCCAGAGCAGGACAGTCGGGCCTCCTTTCAGGAGCGCTGGTAGGGCTTCCCAGAGAAATGATCTCTGTCGCCCTGGTGTTGTGGACCCCCTCTGCTGCAAGGGCAGCATCTTCCATTATTGCCCCCTCCTCTGCCCCTGGAGGGGGGTTCACCACGTGTGTCCTAAAAGGCTCTTTGGGCTTTTCAGAACCACTTTTTCCTCCCCTTTGACCTTTAGGGTAGGGTCGGGTAGGAGTGGAAAAATGGACCCCGATGGCAGACAGAGTCTTTCCATCCTGTTCACATCTGGTTAAGGTTTCCTTCTCTTTAGGCCCAAAAAGGGATGAGCCATCAAAGGGAGTGTTCATGAAGGAAGACTTGAAAGGCTCCATGAAGGAAGACAAGCGCATCCAGGAATGTCTCCTAAGAGCAACTCCTGTACCCGCTGCCCTACTCGTTTCATCAGCTGCATAAAAGATGAGGTGCATGGATGAGTTGACAATAGAATTGAGGGTAGCAAGCTGGGCGGCAACTTTGTCAGAAGCTCCTGCAGCTACTGTACCCTGAAGAGAATCTCCTAACTCCTTAAGGAGATCTCTTTGCAACCTAGTAAAATGGGTTAAATAGTTCAGCAAATGGAGAGCAAAGGTCGCTGAACTAAACATGCACTTCTCATATCTATCCATAATCCTGGAGTCTCTGTTAGGAGGATGAATAGATGAGGAAGTCTCAGACATTTCCTTTTTGGTGGCTGCCACCACCACCATGGCATCAACCGGAACACCTTTTGTTAAGAATGTTTTGTTGAGGGGGGCAGAAATGAATTTATTAGGCCTCCTAGGGACAGGATACATAGTATCTGGTGACACCCATGCCCTTCGAGAGACCAGCTGCATCAGCTCATCGAAGGGCAGAGACACCCAAGAGGTGGAGGGCTGAGACCCGAAAGCCTTCAGGAGAACTGACTCATCCTCAGTAGGGCTTTTGGACTGCCAGTCATCCCTCTGCCTAAGGATCGCAAGTATCTCAGCGAAGGAGATATCCTCAGAGGGGGACCGTGTTGACCCTTCTTACTCATCTAAGTCAGTATCCAATGTTAGAGACTCCTGTGGGGAGTCTAGGTGTTTCCTCTTGCACAATCTCTTCCTGGGAGCCTCATCAGTGGGAGCTTCTGGTGAGGTCTCGGAAGAGCAGGGGCCACCCAATGGGGATTCCTGAGGCTCTGGGTCTCTACGCTTGGTCAGGACATGTGAGGCATAAGCAGACACAGGCACTTTAGGGGAGGAGGAAGGCAGACCTGAGGTCGAGGATGTCCTAGGAGACATGACTCTCCTCATGGCATTGAAAGCACGTCTGCTCTGATGCGAGAGAGCCAATGGATCCAAAGAAACCATTGACACCCCTGGCACCAGACAGTGGGCTCAGAGCCCGAGGTAGGAGCCAAGCTCATCTGAGCCAAGGCCCCGAGAGGCAAAGTCAGAACCGACAAGTTGGTCCGACTGCCCTTCCCGGACCCTACCAGAAAGTGTCGGCTCCTAGAGTCCTCGATCAGCACTGAGGATGTCAGAGTACACAGAGCCAAAGACACTGGAGCAGGCATCAGCTCCGATGGTTCCACTAACATCAGGTCTGCATCCTCCAGCTCCGAAGGACCAGCATGGCTCGGAGGAGGAATAGTTAGAGTCGATGCAATGGTCTTCGGCTCTGAAGTCATTTGGGTCGAAGCCGATAACATTTTTGCTAATGCCAGTGCCAATAACAGCTTCTGTACCACACGATCCACATCCAGATCTGATAGATGATTGAGAGGAGCGTACCGAAGGTGGTACCGACTGGAGAAGTGGACTCTTTGCTGCTTTGGACACCGGTTCCAAGACTGGGGACCGGCTCCGAAAAGTAAAGACTGTCAGCTCTGATGGCAGTGGAGCTGAAGTCAAAGACTTTGTTGATTTCTTGGAGTCTGATGTCTTTTAGGACTTTCTGTATCCATCCTGGTCACTCAAAGCTTCCTGGAACGAAGGCTTAAGCAACCCTCTATCGATAAGTTTTCTCTTCCTTTCCTGCAGGACCCTTGAGGAGAAGAAATGACAAATGGAACAACTGTCTTGAAAATGCAAAGCCCCTAGACAGTAAACACTATTAATGTGGCTGTCTGTAACAGACATCTTTTGGCCACACTTTGGGCACTTTTTGAAGCCAGACTTAGGGTGCTTATCTTGGTCAGCCATATTAATGTCAGAAAAATTTACTGTTACCACAAAAAAATTCAACAGTAATTATTCATAGAAGCCTGGAAAAATTGCAGACTAAATCACACAATAGTAAATCTGCACACAAGCCTTAAATAAAAGCAGGCTAAATCACACACACACAATATAACAAGTATAAATGTGATATCACACAAGCAGACTATGCAAAAGGAGACAGCTGCTAAGAAACAACAACCTTATCTAAATAAACCAAGGTTTACTGTAACTTCAACAGTAATAAGAACTAAGCCTTATCTAAAAATGCAGAAGGCTAGACAGACCACACAGCAAATGACTATATCTGAGAAAATGTGACAAAGGTCACTGAATAACACACTGCAAGCTGAAAAATAAATAATAACCTTATCTAATTATTTAAGGTTTACTGTACTAAGCCTTATTTATAAAAAGCAGAAGGTTAGACAGATCACACCAAGTAAAGAAAACTACTAAACCAGGCCTAAAAGAGGCAAACTAGAAATTTATTAAGAACAGTAAATGGGAAGGGAAAACACACTGAAAGGCTATAAGAGCTTTATCAACAATCCTATTTAACTATACTAAATAGCAAACATTTTGAATAAGATAGTAATGAAAAAACAGCTTAACTGGCCCGAGCTAAATCAGAACTTCCAATCTGTTGGAGCAGCAAACGAGATCTGAGGTAATTCCAGGAGCATCATGGGATAGGAACTTGGCCTCGAGCTATTTGAAGACCTTGAGCTTTGCAATTGGCCATATCAGAGCCAAGGGATCAGCTCCGAACCCATCAGTAAAGAATGAATGGCGAGATTGAACAACTTCACATAAATACATTTCAGAATTCCAGAAAGGTAACATGACTTATTACATGTGGATTTCCCTAAGCCTGCAGCTGTTCCTCCTGTCTTGTCTGTATTATTGGATGCTTTCTTGACAGCCAGGAGATTACATGACAATCAACCTCCTGTCTGCAAAAAGTCTGATAAATTATATAAGACTCATCAGACCCTCACATTTCTCTCTTCAAACCCCAGATCAGACCCTGCAATGATTTCTCTGTCAAAACCATCTACCAAACATCTTTTGGCAGTTAACCCTATTCCTCCTTACAAAGATGGGAAAAGCATTTGACAGGTTTGCAGCAAAAGTTTATTCTACTAACCTTAACATTCAGAATAGTGAATTGTCAGGCTCACATGTCCAAGTTTCTGTTGGTTTCTTTTGCTAATAAGAAGAAAGTTAATTGCTGATCTCCCTTCATCAGAGACTAAGACATCCCTGAATTCTTTAATGTCCTCTGTATCTCAGATAACCAAATACTCTTTAAAATGTTACTAGGTCAATGATGTGGTTTTACTGTCTGTGCTTCTAGAATCTAACAGAGGATGTCAAAGTTGAGATCCTGAATGCAAAGTCCTGAAAATATTAGATGAAAGGGGAGCATTAATTCATTATCATAATCAACCTCTTTTTTTCCCATTTTCTACATGGGGTTGGGGTATCACTTCAATTGTCGCCATCTCTTTCTATTCAGTGCCATCCTCTACCTTCTTTGACACTCATGCCTGACTGTCACAGGTCTTCTCTTACACAGTCCATCCACCTATTTGCTGAATGCCCTCATTTCCTCTTGCCTTCTTTCTATCTGTCCCATATCTTCAACAGATTGTCTCCTGCTTTTCTGAACATGTGCCCAAACCACCATAATATGTTCTCCTTGACTTTTTCTGCAATTGGAGCTACTTTGGCTTATGCTGTTATGCCTTAATTTCTTCATTTCTCTTACAGCGTGCATTCTGCCATCCATCTCAGGCACTTTATCTCCATTACCTCTAGCTTCCTCAACTGCTCTGCCTTTACTGCCAGGTTTCTGTGCCATACAGCAGTACTGTTCGCACCACTGCTTCCTTTTCAGCTTCTTTGGCATTCTTCTGTCATACTCGCCACCTGACTCGCTGTGCCAGTTGGCTGCAGCCCCTCTAATTCTAATTTTGACCTCCTCATACAGACTTCCATATTCCTCAACTACCCCTCATAGATCCTTGAAGCTGTTAATCTGTTCCACTATTTTCCCTTCTCTCTCAATTCTTAGCTTCTGATTTCACCCATTTGCTGACATTCAACGGTCTTATATGTACACAGTTTCATCCCGTGTGCCTTCAGTTTTGCATTTAATTCTGCTACCCTTTGCTGAAGTTCTTGCTTAGAGTCTGTCTGTAATGCCACAATGTCTGCATACAGCAACTTTGCTGATCTGTCCCTTCTGACCTGTTTGCTAATGTAGTCCATCATCCTAATGAACACTGATTCACACCCACTCCCACTGGGAACCTCTCTGTAAGACCAAACACTGTACTTGAGTCATTGTACATATCTTGTACTAATTCTACCAATGTTTGTGAAACTTTGAACAACCACAGAACTGCCCAAATTACCTTTCTTGGGACCTTGTCATATGTTTTCCCCAAGTTTAGGAATGTCTAGTTGGCCTCTGTCCTCATTTCTACCGTCTTGTCAAGTATCCATCTCCCTGCATACATTGGATCACTTGTGCTGCACCCTGATTTGAATCTGAACTGTTCATTTCCCATCATACTTTCTACTACTCTGTTTATTCATTGATCAATCACCCACTATATCTCTTTCATGCAATGTGACAACAGAGTTTCATACCTCTGTACTGCCCACAATTATGAATGTCCTCTTTGTTCTTGAACACTAGCAGTAGTATGCTTATTCTCCAGTCATCTGAGATATGCCTTTCCATACTATTGTTTGTACTTTGAGGAGCCATTTTTCCCCAGCTTAACCAAAATCTTTATCACATCTGCTGGGATCTCATCTGAGCCTGCTGCTTTCCGATTTCATTTTCAATATTGCTGATTTTACTACTTCTATACTGGGCTCCTCCTCTTCTCTCATCATAGGCTGTGTCTGGGGCAGTATAGCTTTTTTTAAACTTTTATTGCATGATCACTTGTGACAGGCAAATTTACATTTATATAAAAGTAATTAAACTGTATTAATAACTTCATGTTTGCAAACATTATACTTCAGATATATTGCTAATATCATAAGCTAAGCAACATTACATAATTTATTAAATTCCTGCCTTTTTTAAACAGGAAACATCTTTATTAAACAATCACTTACAACATATGCAATCATACATTTAAATAAATGAAAACAAACCACACAGACACAGTCCTAGTTGCAAGCATTTTACAACACAAACCATCCTGACACACACTCAGTTGCAAACATTATACATCACTTATAATCTACCTAATCATTTTCAGTCAAAACATTGTATAGCTCATTTAAGTTCTGCCTTTTAAACCTCATTCCTCCCCTGTATGTATTGTTTCCACAATTCCCATTGTTCCTATGTAGTTTGTTCCTGCCCTTTTCTAAAGGTCTCAGTTTCAGTTGTTTTACCTCTGTCACTATATTCAGTGCTTCTAATATAGTTGGTTTAGATTTTGATTTCCATTTTCTAGTAATTGCTTTTTTTGGCAGCCACCATAATTGGACACAGCAAGGATGTCTAGGCAATTCCAATTCTGCATCATAGCTCAGAAAAATCATCTCCCTCACACCAATCTGCCCTCCCAACATCTCCGACAGTACATCCTGCAGAGAATCCTTAAAGTTTGCCAATTCACCACATTCACAGAAGATATCTTCCCAATTACCTCTTTCTTCCCCATCACACCTCCAACTTTTGCTGTCTACCTGAGGAAAAATTCTCTGGAGTCTACTTGGGGTATACAAATATCTATGTAAACATTTCCAAGCAGAAATTCCAAATCTTCTAGATTTTGTTGCATATTTGGGAGACATACATATATCGTCCCATTGTGAATTTCTTATCCATTCTCTCTTCCTAATCATTTCTAACCTCCTCTGTGATTGAATCTTATAGTTGTCATGCAATATTTTATATGCTGTACTAATTATTCCTTTTTTAATTGCAGCTTCTGTTCTAGATTCTACTAAAAACTCTACCAGTGTTGGTCTTTCATTTAAGACACCCCTATTTCTTTCTGTTTGCCTATACTCTGATATCAAACCTTGATGGGGAAGGCAGTCTCTAACTTGCAGTCCAAACAAATTATTGGCATCTTCCCATTCTATCATCATCCCTCTCTAGTAATTTACTCATAATACCCAAGTTCTTTTGCCAGTTTTCTCCAGTAAATTCCAGCCCCCTCTTCCCTATTGTCTATATCTTTAATTGCAGTCATCCCTATTGGTAGAATCTCTTTTCTCTATTCCCGTGTTGACTTAGTTCTTGGGATACTTTCTGCTACTTTATAGATATATTCTGTATGATTATTGTTATTCTCCTTAAAGGCCTCATCCAATATCCCAGTCTCTCCTTGTTTGCTTCCCCCCAGTTTCATCATTATCAATCCCTTTTCACTTTGAATTATAGTTTTTTTGCTTGTGCTATGTATAGGAGCCTTAACCATGTAGCTCTGAAATACCCCTTCAAATCAGAAAATCCCAATCTGCCCTGTTCTACTGGAAGAATCATCTTATCTCACTTGACGCTTGCTGTCTTCCTCTCCAAGATAAAGCCCTTCAGCTCTTTATTAATTGCTATCCACAACTTTTCTGGTTGATAAAAATATGCCTGACCTACATATAAGACTAATGGGATTAAAAACATTTTAACTGCTTATATCTTACTATTAATATACATATAACAAAGCTTCCTTTTTCTCAGTTTTTGCATTATCTTTTTAGTCTCCTCCCATATATCCTTACCTGCCACACCAGAGTCATTTTTAAGCAATACTCCTAAATATTTAATTTTATATTGTCCCTGTAAATATGGATATTACTGAACCAATTCATATGTGGGTGCATCATTTACTGCTATTGCCTTTGTTTTAGCTTTATTAATTTTGTATCCTGAAAAGATCTGAAACTGTGTCAAAATGTTCTATAACACTGTAATGTCTCTTTCTGGTTTTGTCAAGTATAAAATGATATCATCTGCAAATAGAGCAGCTTTTCTTGACTACCATACCAATTATATCCTTGAATTTCTGAGTCCCTTATTTTCTTTGCCAACGGTTCTATATATAATGCAAATAAAGGGGAAAGAGGACACCCCTGTCTGGTTCCTCAGCTCAAACAGAAATTATAATTGAGGATCTCACCCACTTTAATTTTCACCTCATCCCTCATATATCCTCCTAATCAACCTTATAATTTTTTCAGGAAATGCAAATGTTTCCATCACCCTTCTCATAAAGTCCTGGCTTACTCTGTTTAATGCTTTCTCTGCATCAAGACCCACCAACAACAATGGAATTTTCTTACATTCTGCTTCCTTTTGGATCATCAGTGTTCTGTTAATGCTGTCAAATGTTTGTCTACCCTCCACAAAACCACACTGATCCATATCTATCAGTTTTGGCATTACTTTTGCCATTCTTTTATCCATTATAGACATGAACACTTTGTAATCATGGTTTAGTATTGAAATGGGCTTGTATGAACCTGGATCTGATGGATCTTTACCCTCTTTAGTTATTACACCTACCACTGCTTTCTTCCAGGATGTTATTTCTCCTCCTCTTAAGCTACTGTTAAACAAAACCTTCCAGATCTTTATCAGTCTTTTCCTTTCCAACTTCCAAACTTCCACAGGAGTACCATCTATTCTGAGGACTTTCCTGTAGATTGGTTATACATCAAAATTTTTATATCATCTCCTCCTATCCTGTTAGTACTTGAGCCTCATCTACCTCTAACTTTGGCATATTTAATTCTTTCATAAATATTTCCATTTGTATCTTTTCTTGATTTCTATATTTCTCTGCTTTATAATGACTTTCATAGAATTTCCAAAATATTTGTAATACCTCTGCAGGATCTCTTGTTACCTTCCTTGTTATAGTCTCCCTAAGCTTGGTGACAGCCCTTTCTACTTTCTGTTGCCTGAGTAGTTGTGCTAAAAGTTTTTGTACTCTTGTGTTATCAAAAACAGTTGCCAAACAGCAGTCTTTCTAAACTTGTGTATATTATCGAGGTAATCCCTTATTTTTTGCTTAGCATTCTGCATTTGATTCTCTTCATGTTCTGTGAGATTCCCCTTATTCTGCAATACTTTAAAATTTGTCATTTCCTCTAAAAAATTCTTACTTCTTAACCATAGCTCCCTTTCTTTTATTTCCACCTTATTTTTAAACTCCACCTTAATTTTATCACACTCCTTGGCTATATTTTCAGAAGTAATTTATATCCTCTCGAATAGCTCCTGAATAATCTCCACTACCCATTCCTTAAATTCCCCTCTTTTCAACAGATAGTTGGGAAAGCGCCAGAGTCTCATTTTTATTTCATTACCCTGTGTTTTTATTTTAGTTATTATTGGTGCATGATCTGAAATGGGTGCATATCAATATCTTCAATTAGATGCACACGTTCCAGTGAAATGTAAATTCTGTCTAGCCTAGTCCAGTTTTTATATCTTGGGGTAATAATATGTAAATTCGCTCCAAGCTCCTATTACTGAATTCACATCTTCCATGCCAAATATTTTCATAAAATTCTTGAAAAAACTACCCACCTTTGTTATACTTTCCCTTTTGGGCCCCCCCCAGACACATCTTTACTGCTGCAAATCCCTATCCCCACCTATAAGTAATATTGCTTGCTGAAAACTAATTTTCTCCTAGAATTTTCTTAAGCTTCATTATAGCAGTTTTAGGTGGAATATAAATACATGCCGCTGTAATCCTCTCTCTTGCCTATAGCCCCTTAACACTACTAATCTACAATTACTCTCTTTTTTATCCTCTTCTATCATTAGTGCCGCTCCTCCTACAATTAATGTAAGTGCTCCTCTTTTCCTTTGTCTGAGATATGCTGCTGAATAACCATTCTGAAATCCTTTCTTTATCAAATTCACATGTTCAGTTCTTTCCAAGTGTATCTCCTGTAACAGCTATTTGCATTCTACATTTTTAATATAGTTCACTATTCTTTCTTTTTTGTATTTATCTGTGTGACCATTGACATTTAAAGACATTACAGAAAGCATCATTGTATTAAAAATATTATTCCCACCTTTGATGTATAATACCTTTTTTGTTGAATGTCTAGTTCCAGCTTTTGTGTTACATGCATACACTGTCTGGCAGGTTGAACTTTTATGTAGTTGTTTCTTGTCATATCCATTTGAGCATATGTCACATCTTACAAAATGTTTTGTTTTATTGAAAGCCCTCAAACAAAAAGCAAACAAACCCCAATACCCCCTAAAACCTATTAATTTAATACTAGCACACAAAACTATGTACATATTCAAATATTGAAGTTTAACCATCCTAATAGGAACAAATGTCTCAAGCTGACAGCCAGGGCAGTATAGCTTTTGTAGGGTTTTCAGCATTCAGAAGCTGCTGTAAGTACTATTTTCATCTGCCTTTGATGATCTGTGGACTGGTGAGCACATTGTTGTTGGCATCCCCTATGAAGGGTATCTTTGTCGTCTTTACCTTTCTGTGTTTGCCTTGTAACCTGATATGGTGTATTTGTGCCATCTAGTGAGTCACTTTCCACAAGCTGGTGCAGTTCTTGTGATGCCTTGTTTGATACTGTAACTCCTTTCTTAGCCAACCAGTATTCCTTCATAATTTAGTCTGTCTTTTCTGTCTCTCACTTTTTCCTGCACTCCTTTCAATGACTTCCTGGACTTCTGCATTCCACCACCAGCTTTCCTTGTGTGCTTTGCTTCCATATCTGGCTTGGCCACAGCTCTGTTCTACAGTCGTGACACATGCTGTTTTGAGTTGCTGCCATTCTTCTAAAGGTGCTAGAGCCCTGAGTAATTCCTTGAACATGTTGTGCTTTTTCTCCAGTCAACTTTCAGGTCTTCAGCCTGGTCTCAGTTGACCTTAGAGCATTATTTGACCACAGCTTTCAGCTGATTGTGACAACCAGTGGTTTATGCTTTGGGCTTTTCATGGGGATGACTTTACGATTGCTGAGTCTACCCCTGTGCCCTTTCCTTACTAGGAGGAAGTCTACCTGAGTTGCATTTTGGCCATACTTGTGACTCTCACTCTGAAGAATGTGTTGGCTACAGTCAAGTCATTAGCCAGACAGAAGTCTATAATGGCAGCTTCTTTATTCCTGATGCCATAGCCATAGGGACCAAGACAGTCCTAATATCTTCTCCTGTCTGTCCTGATATGTGATTTTAGGACACCCATTTCAACACCAGTTTGTGATGTCCTGATTTATCTTGTAGGTTCTGCAACTGCTGTCTGAATGCACTCTTTTCCCCACTATCACACTCTAAACAATATGTTGGCCACAGTCAAGCCATTAGCCAGACAGAAGTCTATAATGGCTGCTTCTTTATTCCTGATGCCCTACCCATGTGGACCAAGGCAGTCCTCATATCTTCTCCTGTCTGTCCTGATATGTGCTTTCAGGTCACCCATTTCAACACCAGTTTGTGATGTCCTGATTTATCTTGTAGGTTCTGCAACTGCTGTCTGAATGCACTCTTTTCCCCACTATCACAACATTGCTGTGGGGCACAGACTGAGATTATGACTACTGCCCTATCATTAGGCTGAAGTTCAGTTGCCAGGAGTCGATCACTAATTCTGATGACATTCCTCACTGCCTTCTGCAGCCTATTCCTCACCACAATTCCCACACCATTTCTAGCCTGTCCTGGGTAGTAGACTCTGGATCCTAAGCTTGTCCTGGGTAGTAGACTCTGGATCCCAAGCTAAGTGGCTTTTCTACACTGCCCTTTCATCTTGCCTCCTGCATACATAGGACTTCCAGCCTCCTCCTTACCATCATATCATATCATCCATTTCTGAGCTACATCCTGTCAGTGAACTTACACTGAGTATAGCAATTTTTAGTTCATATTTGGCAGATTGATTGGTTGTTCTTCCAGCTTTTGCACATCAGAGCTATCCCAGGTAACATACGTGAGTTGGCCAGTATTAAATGTTACATTTCCAAACACTTTTGTCAGGATTCCTAAAGTCATAATGTTATCACTTCAAAGATTTGTTCTTCTGATTCCACATCTAGCTTTCATGGTAAAGCTAGATCTAAAAGACACCTATATAGCTTGCAACTGTCCAGACTTTTGCAGAATGGCCAGATTTTTGCCTCATTTTTGGTCTATTCCTCATAAAACATCAGTTTTCTGTCAAAGTATTGCCAACTCCTTGAGGATTGTAGTCAGAAAATAATGACATCAATTTGAGTTTCAGTCTGCACACCCTTCAGAAAATTCATGCTAATGCAATACCAGTTATTCTGTCAACTTTCTAAGTTTGTAAGAGAAATATTTAAAAATTGGCCTCATTTTGGGGCGTTTGTCCTTCATTATTTATGGCTTTGTCCAGATTTCTTGTTCTAAGAGGTTAAGAGGTATGGATGTCTGTCATCACATCCCTATTGCCAACCATTTCAAGCATTTCCTAAGATTTCTTGTGTATAGCTTACATTATGAGTTCTGTTTTATACTATATATTCTCCGCTACATCAAAAGTATTTTCAAAATGCACAACTCTGGTCATTGCTTATTGCGGATTCATATTATTCTGTATTTGAACAATTGACTAATATTGCAGACCGTATTTTACCAACTGTCAAGAGACCTCAGAAATTGTTCAGCAACTTATACTGAGAATGGATTTTCAATTCTATTTGCAGAAGTCTTCTCCCATACTGTCTCACAGAATGATTTTCTAGGATGTTCACCGGACTAAGCCCCGGACAAAGTTGAAATGTTTCAACAGTTCTTCCCTAGTTTCTCCAACCCAAGCCTAGCATCTGCAAGGGAGTTTCTCAGGACGCATTGGTAATTATTATGCTTCCCCTTTGCCAGATTGCACTTGAAGGACATATAATAGTACCTTAGATCAGACTGGAGTCAGCATCTACTACACCCTTTGACACATTAGATTACAGTTCTAGAGTATGTAAAGTGAGAACTTGGTTGGTGGGTAGACCAGATAGCTTGCAATCCAGGTCTCCTATTTTCCCTTCCAACCTATCTCTAGTCACTCACTACAGACATTTCAAATCTGGCATGGAGAGCAGTTTCAAAAGGGGTAAAAGTTTAAGTTCAGTGGGATCATGTAGACAAACAGAAGCTCATAAATATCATGTGAATATTGGCTCTTATCAATAGTTTGAAGGCCTTGAAGTTTCCCTGGTCCTCAGGACCTCTGCAAGTGTACAGAGACAAACCCACAGTGATACAGTATGAAAGGGGGGGGGGGGCAAATCCTACCCTCTTTGCAAATTGACTGTGATAGTCTGGGATATAGCAATTAAGTTCAGTTTGACTCTTCAGACTTCATACATTCCATCAGAGTAATACATTATTGTAGACAAGCTCAGCTTTATTGAGGTGTGTTACAAATACGTCTACTTTGGAAGCTGAAAGTTTCAAAATTTCTAACTTCATATAGTCAAGACCATAACATTGAACTTCTGAAACTTTGAATGTTTTAAATGGAGATTGCCATACAGAGCGGAACTAGAAATTTACTGTTCCCGTCACTGTAGTACGATCTCAGAGTTGGTATATTTAATAAGCAGGGGCCTTGCTCCCCTGCAAAAATGCAAAAACATTTTTTTTTTAATTTTATTTTTATCAAAGTATCAAACTTTCAAAACTTCGATGTTATGGTCTGGACCATATGAAGTTCGAAGGTTTAAAAGTTTGGGCTTTCAAATACCTCAGTATATATCTGTGTACCTCTTTTCAGAATAAATAACTAAAGAAATTCTGCTGCAGAATAGGCCTGGAAGACAGATGCTTTTTTATTTTCATGGACAGGAACTTTACTGTTTCCCTTTCAGCTGATTACCAGGGTTATTCTAAAGGCTTTCCAAACCTTGTAGTGGTGAATCCCTACCTTCTTTTCAATAGGGCCAATGGTAATTACCACAAGCTTCCCCATAAACCAGATTAACTGTTGTAGGACAGAGGACGTTTGATACTCCCCAGTCTGGAAACTCTTCAACTAACTGCCTGGATGTTATAATTTTGATACCTTTTAGGCAATTTGTTTTTCTGAGGGCATGCATCACGTACTAAAGAAGGTGAGGAAAACTGCTTCTAGAAAGTCATATATGTGTTAGTGAAAAAGATATTTAAGTTAGAGCCATTCAACGAGCCAGGATCCTTTTCAGTCCAGTTGCCTCTAGTTCTTGATTATTTGTGTGGGTTACTGCCCAGTGGTTTGTTGTACTCTTCTGTTAAGGTACATTTGGTAACCATCTATGCTTGTCTGCCCTTAGATACCTCTCTTTCTAATAATGTTCAAGTTAAAAGGTTTTTAAAATAGGTCTTAGATACTCCCTCCTTGGGATCTCAGTTTTCCACTAGAGAAGCTTGCTTTGTCTCCATTTGAACTAGCTGATGAGTCTGATTTGAGGATTTTCATTATTTCCACTGCTGTATTAGGCTTTAGGCTGTATAGGTTGGGTCTTGCCCCAGACACAACAATTGTCCATCTTTCAAATGCTTTGTCTGCTTCCCACAGTTCCACTCTGACTGCTGACTGGTCAGCTCTGAGGAAGAAAAATAAGCAGTCAGAGTAGAAAATCTTCAGTACTTTCTTGCTACCTCATGAAGAAGCAACTTAGAGGCTTCACAGGAGAAGCAGCTGGCCTTTTAGCTCCTTTCTGGCAGATAAGCCTCTTTTGGGAACCCTTCCACATAGACTATTTGATTAAGTGTTTTTTTTTTTAAATTTTATATACTTTATAGGTTCTGGCCCTTTAAGAAACCCAGTATTTCCTTTTGGGGAACACTGTTTTTAGTTTCGGCTAATTTACCGGGGCGGGAGGTGGTGGTGGTTAGGAAATGTATTGCTTATGTTAACTTTTTGTTGTTTTAAACAAAAGTTTTGTGTGGTGAAATGTTTTATTTGGGCAGAATTCTATGGGAGAATTAGTGTTTGTGTTCACACTAACAATTTATCAACCAAGATGTTCTCTCAGACTAATTTTTTTTTCTAAAGGGGTTTCTGACAGGAATTTAGTGTGATGCTTATACATTATTTTGCAGACATTTTTTGTCTGTAAAAGTGGAAGTGTGCTGTTTGTGTAAACTATTTGACAAATTATTTTCAACTGACTTGTTGTTGTGTCTTTCGGCTTTTCCCGGTTAGGGGTCACCACAGCGGAACTCCGGTCCGCTAATGATTGGCAGTTGATTTTTACATCCCGAGTTGCCAGCTCTGCCGCACAACCTTCAACGAAGGTATGCCCATTCACGCATGTCTAGCTGAGAATCAAACCGGACAGCGTCTTACTGTGAGGCGACAACGCTACCGCAGCACCACTACCGCTGATTTCAGCAATTTTGACCACATCCAAAGCATACTCCTCAGTCACAGCAAAGATATTTATTCCTCTCCTTCTGGTCTCACTTTGTTCCTAGAAAAATCTACCAGAGATGCTTGTTGAGCCCAAAGGCTCGGTCTTCACTTCATCCGATGGTGGGTGATTCTGTAGTCATTCCTCAGACCACTGACTTACCTCTTTAGCTTCCTATTGTGTAGTCCTTTCTGCCACCATGAACCAGGAGTCAGGTATGTCTTCAGCCATTTCAGTGATTGCGATGGGTATGGGAGAACCATCTTTATTGGGGAATGGAGATACACAAGGGATGCTGCTGGATGGATTCAGTGGAGGAGATATAATGGGGCAGATATTCCTTTGCCAAGTTGGTCACTGACAATACTGGTAAAGAAAAAAAAGTTAAACATTGTTCATTAGAAGACAAGGTATCTGTAAGAAAAGATGATTTTTTTACGTTAGCCAAAAAGTTGTTGTATACGGTCAATCCTAGTAAACAAAATTCATTACCTGTAAATCAGGTCAGCCAAAATATGCCTGAGGAAGACATCATATGCTTCTGATATAGACAGAGACAAGGCCTTATCCTGCAGATTCAAAAGCCAGTAACTCTGATGCTAAGGAAAATTGGTGCTCACAACCTTTTTTAGAGGAATTTTCTTTGTCTCAAAATATTGTTGGGATGATTGAAAGGTTTTTATGGGAACAAATGGATGCTCCCCCCAAATGAGGAGATATTATATAAGTGGATATCCATTATTCTATGCCCTTTTCTTCTCTAGTGTCAGCCCTAGAGGATGTATATGATGATGCCTGTAATAATCTTGATTCACATCTTTCAGCTCCCAAAAAAGCAGATAGGTTTTATGAATTTTCTCAGACTAGGAAGTACTTTTTTAGTTTAGGTCAGTCCCTGCAGTAATATCAACATCCAAGCCAGTAGAGAATATGCTCATGGTGTCATCCAACCCTTCCCCAGTGGACAAGAAGGAGAACATTTTGGACAGATTGGGTAATTTTTACATCTTCCACTTTGGCATATAGAATTCTCAGCTATCAGACCCATAGGTAGAACTTTGTGCTTTTTGTATAGACAGTTTGAGAGGCCTAGCTACTCTACCTCTAAAGGTAGTGCTTATCACAATTCTACTGTTTCCAACATTTCCCAAATATCTAACCACGCCTTAAAGAGTGTGTATGGTTGTGCAGATATTTTTTATAAGGCCTATGCTTCTGCCACTGTTTTGAGGAGGTAGGGTTGGGTATGAAATCAAAAGTTTTCTGATGAAGTAAATCTTAATTTTGAATTCAGCTTTAGATAAGGAGGTTTTATTTGGCCCATCTGCTACTGAGGTTCTCAACAATTTGATGAGAGAAGGAAATTAATTCAGGGAGTTTTTAAGATTTGCCATTTTTCATTACAAATCTGCCAGATCTTCTTTCATGCCTAAGAAACACAGCAAGCAATCCCTGCCTTCTCAGGCCAAACAGTGAAAAAAAAAAGTTAGGAGAGGAACTATACGAAACAAGTATCCTTTCCAAAAAAGGTCTACAACTTACTGTGCAGGCATCCCCCCTGCCCAGTCTCTCAAAGCCTGTCCCAACAACTGGCTCTGTACATTTCCCTTTGGCAACACATTGTGAAAGACTCATGGATGTTACAGGTGGTCCAGGAGTGATACGGTTGAAACTGGATTGAAGAACCTCCTTTCAAAGGAGTTCTTCCCCTCCCTCTAAACCAAATACAATGTTTTCTTAGGTTCATAGGTATGCACTAGGCTAATGACCACCAGGGCCTTTATAAGCCTAGTTGTGTCCCTATCTATCATGGGCATTTATTAAGAAGGGGTATGTTATTTAGGAAGTTTCTAGAGGTTATATGGGGATGTTGGTTATGACAGTTTGGTCATTACAGTCTACCTCTATCAGAGACATGGGAGCCAGACCCAGTGTGAATTTCCAATTTGCCATCCACTGGTCAACACCATGCTTAAATAGGGTTAGGGATGGACCAGAGCATGGGAATCCTCAGAGACACATCTGTGTCACCAACATTGTCTTATTTATGTCACAAGCAAAAGTTTAAATCCTTTGATCTAGTGGTTCTGATGGTGTTTGTTTTGTAGATGTGCAAAAGGTCTATCAGAGCTGGATCCAAGGATGTGTTGTATGCCAGGCATATATCGCCTCTCAGTAACCTGTAGGAGACTGAGTGCAGAGATAGGGCTTTAAGGAATCTGTATAGGACAATGTGTTTATATTCTGTTTTCTCCTGGTAAGGAATCTTTGTGGGCATTCCAACTGTTGCATCAAGTACATGCAGAAGGGGGTATTATATTCGATGATGGGTCTGATAAGGGCCAAATAACATCTCACTATGACCTCCTTGGACTTGGATGCCATGCCCTCAAACCTCTCAGCTGTTACAGATTTTCACAGAATGTCCATGCTTTTGCCTCATTTTTGGTCCATTTCTCAAATTGTGGTCTTCTGGCAAATCATTGGTTTGAAATCAAATGACAGGCGCTTGAGTTTCAGACTTCATACCCTTGCAAAATCTGTTATCAATTTACTAAGTTTGTAAGAGCAATACTTTAAAAGTGTCCCTATTTTTATGTATTTGTCCCCCCATTTTTTATGGCTTTCTCCAGATTTCTTGCTTTGAGGTTGAGAAAGATGCATGCCCTTACTTGTAAGTTGGGTGACACAGAATGATTTTCTTACTACCTTGGCCACATGTTGATCAAAGGCCAGTTTCTGTCTACACATGTTCCCAGATCCCTGACTACTGGGTCAATTCTTATGAGTCTCTTATCAATGGAGTAATTAACCTGGGTGACTGTGTTCCCAAAAAGCATGAAAATGTATATCTTGGCATCAAGTTTTAATTCATGACTTTGGCAGTGGTCATTTGCCTGTGGTAGACCCTCTTGAAAGATGTTTGTATCATGGAAGAATCTATAATACTTCCCAATTTGCAGTCATCTGCGAACTTGGTCAGCTAATGACTTTCATATTAGCCTTTACTTCTGAGAAGTAGATGCCAAATAGGTGTGGTTCCAGTGCAGAGCCCTCAGGTACCCCACTGGTGACTGGTCTCTTAGTGGAGGCGGTCTCATCAGTCCTGACTTCCTGGATCCTGTCTGTGAGCCAGCTGACAATCCATCAAGTTATTAAGGGGTTATGCCCAGTTTGTTGAATTTTTTCAGCTATACCTGAGTATCAAGCTATTTAGGAGGCATCCTAGGATATTGTCAGGACCCACTGAGGCTGTGATTTTAGCCTTAGTGAGCACTGCCAGGGCCTACTTCCTGTTAATAGGTGGGGAAGTATGCTAGTATTTATTTCATGGGGGGAGTGGGGGGTGAAATCTGAGCTGAATTTATCATCCAGCAAATTCCCTATGTCATTCTGTTCAGAGAAGGTTTCTCCATTGACCATCAGTTCAGCACACTAATGTGCGCTGCCTTTGAGGTTTCTTACATAGCTGTAGGTCTTGTGGTTGTCTTTGGCCTTTGAGGCTATCTTGACCCAATAAATGGCCTTGTTAGACTTAATTAGTCCTCATAGTTTCCTGTTTACTTTAATTTGAGAGCTCCTGTCAGTATGGGAGTTGTTCTTCCTGGTTTTAGTTGTGACTTTTTCCTTTTGTTATATACCCTATTAAGGTTAGGGTTCATCCAATGTGGTTTATTTTAGGCTTACTTCTAATAGGTACAGCAGCTTCAATACAGCGATTTACATGGTTGTACGGAGTCTCTGTGAACAATTCCGTATAGGTTGAAAAGGGCATTGAATTTTGACAAACTATTGCTTAATAGGATGTAGTTTGCTTTAGAATAGTTGCTAAATATTACAGGGTTTTCTGGGATTACTGAGTTGATTTTTTTTATTTTGAAGGAGACATCTTTGTGGTTTGGCCTCACCAGTGAGGAAGTGCATGTGGTGACACTGTCTCATATTGGTAAATACCAGTGAATACCAGGTCCAGAATGGTTGCACCTCTGTTGGGTGTGCACACTATCTGGTCAAGGGTATTTGTGTTAATAAAGTCCAGGAATTGTTGTGCCTGTGAGTATGAGGCAGTGTATATTTCCCAGTCTGTAGAGGGGTTAAATCTCCCATGAACAGGGTATTTTGTTTAATGTTGAGTGTCTCCAGTATGTCTAGATATGACCCATGGGATGGTAGGGACATGGAGGATGACCTATAGCTTGCTAGGATATGTATGGAACTTTGTCTATGGTGATTTGCATGTGGGTAAATTCCAGTGTATCATCCTGTTTAACCAACACAGAGTTTTGCTTGTTGCTAATATACACTGAGACTCCTGCACCTTTTGTCCCCGTCTGTGCAGCTGATGGTCTAAGTGTGTGGAAGGCACTGAGCCTTGTATTGCCAGAGTACTTTCTGTGGATTTAAATCATGTCTCAGTAATGGCACAGATGTCTATATTCTTCAAAGTTAGGAGAGCTTGTGGGATGTGGAGTTTCTTGTTTAGGCTCCAAATATTGAGCAGTAGCACCTTTAGGTTTCTTTGGGTTTTATTTGCTATGTTGGTGGGTTTGTCAATTTGGCATCACCTAATAAAGGCCCTAAGGGAGTGGATAAAGTTTTAGACAATATTCAGAAGACTTGGGGAGACAGGTGCAGACCATCCTTTGCAAAGCAATATGGTTTGTTAACCATGTCCTCTAATGCTGACAAAGACTGAATCCCCTGGAAAAACACCAGAAACTAAGCAAGTTATTGAAATCAGTCTTTTCTTTGTACTGTAGTATCATCCTTGGGGGAAGATAAAATGCTGCTCAATGTAAGGCACATACCTGTCTGAGTCACATATTTAGAGAGATCAACAATGTCTCTCTTCATATAGTCTAGGGAAGTACGGCTCAGTTCATTAATACCCACATGGACTATGATAGAATCATACTGGTACTGACTTCAAGTGCATGCGTAACTTGGCAGATCCTGGTTCCAGACAAGCAACTAACCATTACCTTCTCCTTGTTCAGTCTGGTGAGTGGGGCATTTGCGTGATTTACAATAGACTCCCATATGACAAGAGTCATGGGTAATAGGTTTGCTTTTAGGATTCCACTAGGTGTAGGCTTATGTGTTATGTTTAGTGTTGCTTTTGGTGAGTGCTTTAGAAATTGCTGAGGATAAGTGTTGCCATTTATAGGCTTAGGAAGTTTTTTGAGGTTTGCAAAGATTTATATTTAGTGCCTCAGCATAAGTTGCTCTTTGTATGGTGTGGATTTTGTGTGTGTGTTTTTGACAACCTTGTTTGTACATGAGATTTTTGTCTCCAGAGAAACTGTGTATATGTCTCTCGCGCATACTGTTTCTTTAAGGATTAAATGGTTGTTTGTGAACTTGAGAAAATTGCAACATTGTCTCAGGATGCCCATATCTAGCAAGCTGGCTATGGGGGCATTTTGAAACTGCATGTCCATGTGGTCCAGACCTGTATTTAAATGGGCTATGTAGGTCATGGACTTGATTATACAGAGGTCTTCTTGATGGTCTCTTAGGTTTGGCACTAGACTAGGTCAGATTGTTCTAAGATTTCATACCAGTCCTGTTTGATGTGCAAACTAGCTGCTCTAATCCTGTCTCCATTCCATTGCTTTGTTTTAACCACACTAAGTTTTAGGTTTCAGTTCTAACAGATGTTTTATAGATAAAATTTACTTTCTGGGTGTTTGTGTCTGTACAGGGCACTGCTAACCCCTTAATGTAATAACACCAAAAAGATTGCTTGTGAGTGTAATGCTACAACTTCTTCTTTCGGCTTTTCCTGGTTAGGGGTCACCACAGTGGATCAGCTGTCCGCTCATGATTGGCAGTGGAGTTTTTTACGATGTCAAGTTGCCAGCCCGGTGCCCAACCTTCCACGGAAGGCACACACATGTATGCACTCCTGCCTAGGGCCAATTTAGAGTGTCCAATCCACCTACAGAATGTCTTTGGAATGTGGGAGGAAATGAGAGCACCCAAAGGAAACTCGTGCAACCACAGGGAGAACATGCAGACTCCGCACAGAAGGCACCCCAGGTGAGGATTGAACCGGAGAACCTCTTGCTGTGAGGTGACAATGCTAACCGCTGCACCACCGTGGCCGCCCAGTGTAATGCTACAAAAATAACAAATCAATTTCAAGTAGGGACTTTTAGAATAATTAAGGCAAAAATCAACAAATAAAGCAGTAGCACTTTAAACAGTTAACTAGGCCGCGGTGGTGCAGCAGTTAGCATTGTCGCCTTACAGCAAGATGTTCTCCCATTCGATTTTCGGCTGGAGCTCCTTCTGTGTGGAGTCTGCATGTCCTCCCTGCAGTTGAATGACATTAAAGACATGCAGGTAGGTGCGAGCGTGAATGGGTGTGCCTTCTTTGAAGGTTGGGCGTCAAGTTGGCAACTCGGCACCGTAAAAATCCACTGCTAATCATTAACGGACCTGAGTTCCGCTGTGGTGACCCCTAACCGGGAGAAGCCGAAAGACATTACTTTTACTTTAAACAGTTAACTGAAATGCAAAATAAAGTAAATCTCTTATCTGTCAAGGATGGAGCAGCATTCATTCAGGACCCCCTCAGAGTGAGTCAAGGGTTCCAAACAGATGGAAGCTCTGGGAAAACAAGCAGGAGACAATTTGGGAAGTTTACTCAAGTGCAATACTGGTTTGCTGGATGGGCACTTAGTATTATGGATATATGGAAAACAATCCGTGGCAAAGTACTTAAATATGTTACAAAACAGACAGCAGCTATGAAAGAGTGGAGGGGAGGATTTTGGAACTCAGATTACTATTTTCCTGATGTTCTTCAGAATTTGTTCACAGTAGGAGTCATGCACCTGTGCTATTAAAAGAAAGGAACAAAGGCTTTTATTCCAGAATGTTTCTGGTACCAAAGAGTCTTCTTGGAGAGCAGTTTTAGATCTTTTCTTTCTACATCTTCATCTAGAAATTCTAAAATTCAAAATATTGACTCTTCAGAATCTGTTTTCAAAGTGCTCCAGTCAAGTGAGATTCCAAGATGGCTGCCAGCTAGGATGTACACTTCTCAGTTCCTGACAAAAAGTTATAATCTAACCCAATCTGGGCTCCAGCACCTCTACCAACTCATCAAAAATCAAAAAATAATGTACTATACTGGATACTAAAGCATCTTTTCAGAAGATTATGTAAAATATACAGAATTTATATACTTATCTGCAAAACCACATGTGCTGAAAGGGGAATTTCTGCAAGCAGTTCAGGCCTCGCCGATAAACTACAGGAAGCTACATACAAAATAAAAAAAACTTTGATAAATACGAAAGCATGGACTCAATGGAAGCTCAAACATCAAAAACAAGGCTTTCACAATTAATTTCACCGGAGAAAGAAGTCTGTACAAAGAGACAAAAAACTGCAAAACAGCAAACAGACCTGCAGAAGCAGACTGCCAAAATGAAGACAGAACAACCCCTTTTTATGGAAGAACTCAAAGCAGCTCTAACACTCTTGCAAGAAGAAATACACTCCTTTTCTACAAAACTAAATGCTTTTGGAAGTACTTTAGATTAAATATTTTCTAGACTATAGAAAAATGAAGAGAAAACTGTAGAAAATGAAACTAATATAGAAGTCAGAAGTACTGATGCCACAGAAAAAACAGTGTCTGAATTACAACAAAAAATAATAGATTTAGAAGCAAGATCCAGAAGAAATAATGTTCTTATCAGGGGCATCCCTGAGTCATAAGAACAAGCTTCTTTACATACTGCAATAAAAGAAATCTTTTAAATACTCTTGGGCAAAAATGCTGCATTACAAAACTTTGTAATAGAGAGATTTCATAGAGCATTAAGAAAATCTCAAACTCTTGATGCTCCAAGGCAAGTCTACGTGAGACTACTGAATGCAGCTCATGCTAACATGGTTTTACAAGCTGGCAAAACCAAAAAACAAATCATTTGGAAAGGCAATAAAATAGCAATTGCACGGGACTTACCCTTAGCTGTCAAGCAACAAAGACAAATTGTAGCACCTTTCTGTACATACTTAATAAATAAAATAAAGTTCCAAATTAAATATCCTGCTTCTCTACAATTCCAATACAAGGGGTCTACATAGCAAATAAAAAATAAAGAAGAAGCAAAATCAGCTTTCTTAAAAGCATTCAATGAACTCCCTCCAAAATAACCAGTGAAATGTAAGTAACATTTATACTGTTCTTATCAGCATTTAGAATGCATTTAGACTGTAAAATACCTTAAATCCGATGAAATACAGGCATCGCTGGTATTTTTATGCATTATTTTGAAGTTTCTGAAGACTTTTTACCTTTATATTGCAAGAAAAAGTCTCCATGGGCTTTCTTTTCCATTGCAACATTCTAAAGCCATTTTTCCAGGAAGCTGACACACATCAGACATGCCGTGACCTTTGACCTCACATCACACATGCTAATTATGTCATTCAGTGATGTCAGAGCCAATTCAGTCTACAGCAGCCAAGAAGCCCTAAAAAAAGCAAGAACCATGTGAATGCATTGTGCCATCCAATAGCTCGACCAGATTGCCATCCAGGAAGTAAACTGCAGTATTACAAAGCTGAAAATCGAGAGGTATCTACACTTAATGAAAAAGAACAATTCATGGCTCAAAAATCACTCAGGTACTGCAAAACTTTTTTAATTCACTAACTGTAAGCTTTAAAAGGCAGCTATTGAAGAAGAATATGTATCTAACTGTTGGCAAACTAGATGATGTAAAGGAAGAAAGTAAGCTTTAAACAAGAACTGAATGAGAAAGCTAAGGTTACAGTGATCTCTCCAGAATAAAATGGCTTATGAAGAAAAGATGCACTACAATTTAGACTTGGCTGAAATACTACTGTAAATAAAAATTACATCATGCTCATCCAACAGTTTTTTTTCCCATTGGACTAGTATTATTCAGAATACTAGAAAAGGTCAAGTAACAACTTTGTGTACTAGATGCATTTTAATATGAAGCATATAGAGAGCTATATCTTACATTGATTTTCTATATGTTTATATTGGCGGAACACATGAAGGGTACTTATAACATATGCTCATAATATATCTGTATAATACACTATGTAGTAACAGAGTCCATTGTTCTACTAAAACAAGTTCTAATGTCCGAACTATATAGTACTCAAAAGAAGGTTTTGATAAAAAAGATTATATCTAGCCACATGGTTACATCTATAAGATTATATTTTTTGTATTGAAATTTGACATTGCAAGCCACAATCTACCCCTACTGCCTAATTGGGTTAATAACATCTGTATTTATCATCTTATTTAAGTTGCTGGCTGAGTGGTTTTTATCCTAGCAGTGTTGTGATTTTTTTGGAATGCAAAATATTCACTTTAAGATAGTTAAAATTGTATATATGTTTAGTTTTTCAATTCTAGAATGATGTATATGTTACTTGTTTACTGGATCAACCTTTCTCCTTCAGAGGATAGTGTTAAGTGGTCAGGCACTAAGGAAATTCTGAAAGAGAGTTATGCCACCTTCTCCTCTCATGCTAGTATTTCTTAACACATAGTAATCAGTACTCTCAATGCTTTGACAAATCCCACCCATGGCACACACAGTTAATTCAGGTACAGGATTATTCAAAATAATACTCACATAAGATGATTAACATAGCCTCATGGAATATAAATGGTTTGTAGGACATTAAGAAGGAAAAAGCTTGTTATGCACCTCATATACAAGTAGAAGTCAGATATAACTTTTTTGCAGGAAACTCATATGACTATGGAACAATGGGACCAGGGAATTGAAAAAAACACTAAGTGGATTCAGCAAATAATAGCAGCTGGGGACAGTACCTCAAGAGGAACAGCTATAATAATTAAGAAATCTTTTAAAGGGAACATCATTATAGTTATGATACTAAAGGGAGATGGTGCTATTTCACATATTTGTTTCAAGCATACATAAAACCTGTCTTACTTTGTAATGTTTATGGTCCTTGTAACTATCAGCTTGATTTCTTAATCGAAATTTATAACTTACTAATTAAGCACCCAGATCATCTGATTATAATTGGCAGAGATTGGAATATAGCAATTAATCCACCCAAAGATAGATCGAATAAAAATTATACTCAAGGTATAAGCGTATATATACGCAAGATAGGATATACAATCATTTATATGATATTCGGAAGGCTAAAGAGACTAATGCCCTGGCCAAACATATAATGGAATTTCCTTTGCATGGTTTCTCTTTTAGAGTGTTACAAATACTGGGACAGAGACAACGGGGTGGAGACTTAGCTAATCAACTTGCTTTGATTGAACTGAAATGGATTTTACAGCTTGGTTCACATTTACCACCAGGGCTAAATAATTATGTGTCCATGAAACCAGTGCTTGAAGTGAACAACATTTAATGATGATGTGTTGTGTTTTAGCTATGAATTTTATTTCTATTTTGTCTATGCTTGCATTTGTAATATTGTTATATGTATGTTGTATCATATTTTATATACATGTATTCTATATGTTTAGACGTGCATTTTTATATATAGAGTTTTGAAGTTTGATACATATTTTCCTGTATATATGTATATTTATACTGTTTCTCTTTACTGACATGGTCTTTGGTCAGTTGACTAGGAGGTTTATATATCTTCATACAGGATTTTATATATTTTATTTTACTTTCTATGTACTATACGTACATGGGCGATCTTCATAGTATGATGATAGTACAGTCTATGATGTATATATATGTTTATTTTGGTGCATATATTACATATTTTATATATTTACATATACTTTTCACATACATATTGATTATTATTTTTATTATTTTTGACTAATTCTAGAGTTATATAATGTTTCATATTTGTATTTGTTTCTATTCATATATGTGTTATCTATATTGATATGTAGGCATTATTTATCTGTTGACTGTAGATGCTTGACCTAGGTCTATTTATATATATATTTTTTAGTATTATGATCTTGGGTTCTATTAGATCCAAAAATTTCTGGACCTTAATGAAATCAGGGATGTCTGTATTTCATTTTATTTCATGTACATACTTATTTGTTCATACAGTTTGTGTATTCTTACTTTCAATTTTATTTCTATTTATATTCTTTAAACTTTTTATTTGTTATTGTTTGGCCAATGAATTTGTTCGCATTCATATGCACCGTACTCTTAATAGAGTAATAACAGAGTAGCAACGAGGTTGCGAGTAGAATGTGCATTTAATTACTAACTTGGTCAATGAATTTGTTTGCATTTACACATAAACTTACATATGAGAGAACAGCAGTGATGCTGCGCCTGGAATATGTAGTTAGTTACAAAATTTTTCTTGATATGATAATTGATCAATTATTTAGTTAATTTTCCCGCCCTACTGTGTATGGAGAGTATAAAATGGTGATGTTAGTTGTGGTTAATTGTCTGATGAAGCGTGGGATTTCCTACGCGAAAGCGCTTACACTCTGCATCTTGTCAGTTTGGAATAAAGATTTCGTGTTTTACCACATTTTACTGAACACATTCATTTGGTTTTGATCGTGGTTTGGTGCTGAACGCATTTATTTGGTCTTGATCGTGGTTTGGTACTCCTTTTCTTATTTATACAGAGATTGGAATATAGCAATTAATCCACCCAAAGATAGATCGAATAAAAATTATACTCAATCTCCCCAAGCCGCAACATTTTTATCAGAACTAATTGAAGATTTCAACCTAACAGATCCCTTTGAACTTAACAACAAAGACAGTCTAGGTAGCAGATACACATATTTTTTCCCATACCACAAATCCTGGTCTAGAATTGACATATTTCTAATTTCTCAAAGCTTTGCTTATTATGAAGTGCACTATAACTCAGAACCTAAATCATTATCAGACCATTCAAAACTAAATCTAACAATAACACAAAATAAAATTGGGCGGCGTAGTGGTGCAGCAGTTAATGCTGTCGCCTCACAGCAAGAGGTTCTCCGGTTCGATTCTTGGCTGGGATGCCTTCTGTGTGGAGTTTTGCATGTTCTCCCTGCATTCACGTGGATTTCCTCCGGGTACTCTGGTATCCTCCCATATTCTAAAGACATGCTTCTGGAGCATTTCTCCCCGGGCCTCCACTGAAAACAGGATCTGTGGAACCTAGTCAGACTTTCCCGGTCAACAAATGATAAATAAATAAATAAAACTGGTTTTACTACCCACATTACATTAAACTGGACATTAAACTCAAACCTGTTGAAAATTAAAGAAGTGGAACAAGAGATTATAAACTCTCTTATTCACTTAAATGAAAACTTTGCAAACAGTGATATCCCTTTGGATATTCAATGGGCAGCCTTTAAAGTTACAGCTAGGGGTACCCTCATCCAAAAAGCATCATATTCAAAAAGCAAAGAAGGGAAATTATAAGTAAAATAGAAAGTAAGCTAAGACAATTTGAATTGGAACTGCAAAGAAACCACTCCTGTTATTGAGAAACAAATATCAAGTCTACAGAAACAGTTAAATGAGATTATAATGCAACCGTATACATTTACAGAACTTAGAATGCTGCACAAATATGTGGAGTGGGCTCATACACCTTCTAAAATGTTAGCAAGACTTATCAACGTAAGGAACCCCTCATAAAATACAAGAAATAAAATATAAAGACACAATGTATAACTCTGATATTGAAATAATAGGGATTTGCGAAGAAATATTTCAAACCATTTATGGTCCACAAAATCATATTAATGACAACCTATTCCAAACCTTTGTGGATAATCTAGAATTCCCTCAGATTAATGACTTTCAATCTAATAATCTCAAAAGTCAGTTAATAGAAGAGGAATTAGTTAAGGCTATTGATAAATTAAAACCTGGGAAAGCTCCTGGTCCTGATGGGTATGTAGCATAATTTTATAAACATTTTAAGCAACAAATAACACCAGTACTTTTAAAATTATACAACTATATAATAAAAGTTGGGGTATCAGACCTTTATCTGAACAACTCTAAAACCATACTTATCCCAAAACCAAATACAGATCCCACAAATCTGAACAACTATAGATCCATAGCTCTGATAAATATGGATATTAAGATATTTTCAACAATTTTAGCACAAAGGACACAAAGTAGGCCGAGCTATAATTGTACCTGAACAGCTAGGATTTATGAGTCAGAGATAAGTAAAAGACAACACATTAGCCATCTATGCTCTAACCCAGTTATGTGCCAAGGGCAAATCCCCTAAATACACATTATCAGTAGATGCAACAAAAGCCTTTGACTGAGTCAATCAAAAATTCCTCCTCTTTGTACTTTATCAATTTGGATTCCCAAAAGAATACATAAAAATGATTAAAACGTTATATACTAAAGCAACTACAACTCTCTATATCAATAAGAAAACTTCTAACCCAATACAAATAGTTAATGAAACCAGTAAGGGATGCCCACACTCACCAAACCTGTTTAATTTCTATATAGAAACATTACTACTGCAAATTACCCAGAGAACATACCATCATCTTATTTCAGTATCAAAAACTCAAATAAAATACACAGCTTTTTCAGACAATCTCAATATTTACTTTCAATATTCGTCCATAGATAAGTTTTCCCTAGTATCTAACTATGAAATCAATCTTAAGAAGTCAATTATTTATCCAATTAACCCGCTGGGGCATAAATAATTTTACTTTCTGGAGACTAATGTTAAAGTGCAATATACTTTGAAATATTTAGGTATACATTTTAGCCATACAAAATCTGATATGTTCAATAATAATATAGTTAAAACTTGGTCAAATATAGTCAGTAACATTAATAAATGGGAAAATCTTAATCTATCGACATTATCAAAAGTTACAGTTGTAAAAATTAACATATTGCCTAAGATTTTATACCATCTGAATGCCACTTTCATGAAAATTCCAGTTACCTTCTTCAACAAGATAAAAGTTTGACTGGCAAAATTCATATGGTACCAAAAAAGTACAATAATTAGCTATAATAAGCTAATACCCTCAAAAGAAAAAAGGAGGCTTAAGCCTTCCTGATTTTCAATTGTATTATGAAATTATCAATGCAAGTCGCATCATGCAGATTGCAAATCATGACCCTATAGGTAATGAATGGTACCCATTATGGATTAAACTATTTCACCAGAACATTATAACGTATAAAGTTAATCCAAAAATGATTCCCTTCTTAAAACAAGAAACTCTTAAGACAACAAAAATTCACCCAATCTTAATAAATAGCTGTGAAATTTTCAAGAAGATACTGATATTAACAAATTTAAAATACATGATTAATCTTCTGCAACCAATACATAACCCATATATAAAACCAGCAAACACTATGGTAAACCTAGATAAATACCCTTTAATAAAAAATTATACAGTGTGGGATTTCTACCAATTAAATAACCGTTCAATGGAAAATATCATGAAACTACTTAAAACAAGCAATGAATATAAAACAAATCTTATACCTAATAAGTACTATAACCAAAAATATCAATGTAGTTGAGCAAGATGTTAACTTAGTACAAGTTCTAAAATTGTTTTTGAGTAAAAAGAAAATGATATCAAATACATATAAATTAATAGTAAATATTAAATATCAAAATACAATTATTTTTTCAAAGTTTTGAGAAAGTAAAGAGAACACCATAACGGACAATCAAAAGGAATTAGCTGTTAGAAATACTGTGAAACTAACACCATATAAAAAGTTAATATACACACAGATCATGATCTTCAACAATGCCTACCATACACCTGTTCACCTTAACAAATTCAACCCATCCTAGTCACCATATTGCCCCTATTGTCCTCATAAAGAGGCAGATATTCTCCACATCTTTTGAAGCTGCAAAACAGTTTATAAACTATGGTACGAAAAACAAAGCAGTTTACACCAAAGCAACACTTCCACTGTTCAAAGAACCAGACCGTTGGAGAAACTTTGGAATAGAAAAGACTTTATTGCTCTTGTCTTTAAAATAGCATTTTGTGAAAATATTTTAAAAAATATTTATTAAATGTATTATTAAGAATATTTTTTAAACATTTGTTTATTCATTTATATATTTATACATCGTAATGTTTATATACATTTTTTATATACATTTTATATTTTTATATATTTTTATATATATTTATGTATACATTAGTTTGAATAGATATTGGTAGTACATAATTAAATATTAGGGTAAAGAACATAAAGTGAATTAATTCTATTGTAGGACACAAGAATATGGATCCAATATATTTTAACATTTCAATAAGGTCAACATGATTTCCTATATTTTATTTATATGAACATCAATGTATTTTATAGTAATGGTATAATGTTGCAAATGAAGTGTAGTTAGGTTAGCTAATGACTGTATAGCTTTAAAGCTTAATTATTAATGTTGTCACATGGTGGTAAATGAGCCCTATATTAACAGCTCTACTCAGCACATATTTCATCTTGATAAAACTTGGTATTGAGACCAAGCGAAAGCGCTTGATTTTAACTGTTTTTCTGGTTAAATGAATGATTTTTACTGAATAGCAAAGTTTTTAATGCTATTTTAAAGACAAGAGCAATAAAGTCTTTTCTATTCCAACGTTTCTCCAACGGTCTGGTTCTTCGAACAGTGGAAGTGTTGCTTTGTTATAAACTATGGTGCTCACTAAGATTCCTTTTAGAGAAATCAGGCTATTCATAATTCATGTTATCATGGGAAACAGCTATACTACATGTATTCAAATGCAATAATAATAATTTCTCCAAGCACATTATAATAACACTATGTACCCTATTAAAAGCTTACATAGTGAAAAGCTGGACAGACAGATCAAGACTAACCTGGTCAGAATATAAAAGCATGGCAAAAAAACATATATTGGCCAGGAAGCTGTATACAAAAAGTCAGAAGAAACAAACCTACTATCAGAGGTACCGCAAAGCACTAATTGATGTTCTATCATAAACAGTAAGTTAAATGCTAATTATATAAGGATAGTAAACACATCACTTAGTTGAGATTAATAACAATAATTAAGGTGACATATTTGTATATATGTATATAGGGTATAATAGAGTAAATTATCATTCTGTAGGTTGATGTTATACCTCTAGTACTGCTCGCAATTGCAAAATAATGTACAAGAGAACTGCTATATGATAAAAGTTCTTGGACTAAATCATAATATAAGCATATCCTCATACTAATACAAAATTGTAGCTCTACCTAATTTAGGAGTGTGCAATATCTATTATTACTTGCTTATGGTATGCATTCTGTAACATCAACTGTACCACATCTATATGTCTCGTTTATCTTCTTCTGCATATTTTGTGAAAAATATTTAATAAAAAGAAATTTGAATAAAAGTGCTCCAGTCATAGCTCATGGCAGACTTAATGATACTCACATTTCCTTATTTAGATGACTTACTTATCTTTGCAGTGTATTTTACCAGATGCCAAAAATCCTTACCATGGGTTTTTATCTCTTCTGACCCAGTGTGGCATGCCAGCGAAACATTCAGAAATCTACCTTGACATCTTCACCCAGGATTGTCTTTAAGAAGGATGCATTATAGACACACTGCAACAAAAGGCAGTGGGTGGATTTTTATGTGGAAACCTTTCTGAGCTTCTCAACTCAGTTTCAGACTTCAGCCAGAGTTTCTCAAGATTCTGGGATTCATGGCATCTATGAGTTTCATGATTCCTTTCACTAGGTTACATATGAAAAAGGTTCAGTTGTACCTAAAAACAAAACAAAAAAAAAACACACACACGCATGGACTCAGCATTTGCATCCTCTGGATTTTAAATACCAATCTTGGGCTTTGTAAAGAAGGAAATTACTGGTGAAGACTACAAATACAAACAAATGCAGGTCTCCCATTTTCTTCTCTACCTGTAAGGCAATCTGTTTCTACAAACAACTCAAATTTTGCTTGGGGGCTGTTTGCATGGGAGTAAAGGAGCAAGACCTGTGAGATTCTTCAGACAGACCAATAAATATATAAATATAAAATACATAAATATATAATATAGACAATAAATATAAAAGCAATGTTGGCTGTGATCCATGCCTTAAAACCTCTTGGTCATCTACGGTCCAATGACCTCTCAAGGTGATTAACAATACCACAATGATGTGGTTCATCAACAAGTAAAGGGTACATGGCAGTGCCCTCTATGCAGGCTGGCTATGATGGCTTGGACATTAGCTCTTCAGCAATCTTTAACCCTCCAATCATCTTACATTCTGTCAGAAGAAAATATTGTGCTAGACAAGCTGAGCTGGATCAGGACAGACTGTTATGAATGGAACTGAATGAGGGGGTCTCCCAGGAATTGATTCATTTGTGATCAAGTAGATCGTTTTGCCTCCTTTCAAAACAGACAGTTAACAGATTTTGCTCCAGGATCTGTGCAAACTGGCCTGGAAAACAGATGGTTTCTTATCCCCAATGGACAGGAATATTCCTTTATTCATTTCCACCCTTACCATTTTTATCCAAAGTAATTCTGAAGATTTAGAAGTACTCCAAAATAATTGTGGTGACCCCTTTTTGGCACAGGAAACACTGGTTCTTCCTTTTATGGAATTAGCTAGGGGCAATTAGTACAAGCATCCTCACAAACTGGACAGACACTCACAAAGTGGAGGGGGTTGATACATCTAGTCTTAAACATCTTCATCTAACTGCCTGGATAATTCAATGCTAATATTTTTAGGCACATTTTTACAGAGGACATGCATAAACAAAACTGCTTCTAGAAAGTTGTGTATTGGCAGGTAGAAGAGTTTTTCTAGCTGTTTCCTAGCCTTTAACCAGGGCCTTATTAGGGATTAGGAACTACTGGTGCTCAAATATTTGCATGTTACTAGTCTAAAGACCTTTGTAATCCTCGATCAAGGTACACCTTGCAGCCATTTCAGCATGTCTGCCCATGGATCCTCCACTTTCTTCTATGTTTTCAGTAAAACAGTTTCAGAAAAGAGTGCTACACCTGAGACCTCCATGTAAACAGGTTGCTCTTTCCTGGGATCTTAACTTTATACTGGAAAAATTGACCACATCTCCCTTTGAACCTGTACATGAAGCAAATTTAAGCTTCATTTCATGGAAAACTGTTCTTGCAGATGTCAGAGCAATAAGAAGAGTATCTGAGCTGCAAGCTCTCATGTTGGTGAGCCCTACCTGGTTTTCCACAAGGATAGGGTCTGCAAGCTCTCATGTTGGTGAGCCCTACCTGGTTTTCCACAAGGATAGGGTCTGCAAGCTCTCATGTTGGTGAGCCCTATCTGGTTTTCCACAAGGATAGGGTCTGCAAGCTCTCATGTTGGTGAGCCCTATCTGGTTTTCCACAAGGATAGGGTCTGCAAGCTCTCATGGTGGTGAGCCCTATCTGGTTTTCCACAAGGATAGGGTCTGCAGGCTCTCATGGTGGTGAGCCCTATCTGGTTTTCCACAAGGATAGGGTCTGCAAGCTCTCATGGTGGTGAACCCTATCTGGTTTTCCACAAGGATAGGGTGTCTTTAAGAACAAATTCCTCATTCATGCCCAGTATTGTTTCAGGATTTACTTTGAATCAGTTCACCAGTCTCCCATTGTTCTATCTGACACTCAGAATCAGAAAGAAAGGATTCTACATATTTTGGATGCCCATAGGCAGTTCAGGTACTGTCTTGACAGAAGCAAGTCCTTTAGAAAAGATGATTAGCTATTTATTTCTTATACTGGGACTAAAAATGACAAACCATGTCAAAACAGACTATTTTTAGATGGCTGTCTTTGGCTATTGCCTTTTATGTTCAACATGTTAAACCATTTCCAGGCAGTATCAAGGCTCACTCTACAAGGACCTTGTCTTCTGTGATGGCATATTGGAAAGGGATGGAATCTAGAAGCATTTTAGAGGCAACAACATGGTCTTCTGCTCATACCTTTACAAGCTATTACAAACTGGATTATTTCTGTAGATCTAGAATTGCTAGGATTCTCCGGGGCTCTTGGATCCATTTCCTTCCTTATCCCAGGTTGGATAGGTTTTGGTAATCAACCCATATAGCCGAAAGGCTACTGCAGCAGTGGGAATAATGAACATAGTACAATTGTGCACTTACACATAACAATAGATTCCTCACCACTGTGGTAGCCGCAGCCACCCACCATCCCTCTAGTATTGTATATAGCTATTGTGGGAAAATAGATTTTGTGATTATTTTATGTTTGTTTACTTCAGGATGAGTACACTACTATTTAACTTTAGGCAAGAGATGTCCCTTCCTCAGGGTTGACCAATCAGAAATCAGAGTGGAAGTGTGGGAGGGAGCCATTGTTTTTGGAAGCCGGCCAGTTGCAGTGTCTTGGGCAAGACACAACCCATATAGCCTAAAGTCTACTGCGCACTGAGGAATTTGAGCATCTACTACTATGGAAATGCAACTTACAAGAGTATTTTCTTAATATGGAAGACTGTTTTACTCATTGCTCCGGCATCTGCTAGGTTGAGTGTCTGAGCTGAGTCAGCTCTACCTTGTTTTTCATAAGGACATTGTTTCTTTGAAAACAAATCCTAGCTTTATGCCTAAATTATCTCAGTTTACTTTAGGCCAAGACTATTCATCTGCCAGTTTTCTTTTCTGAATCAAAGAACAAGGAAGAAAACATTCTTCACTGTCTGGAAGTACAGGCATCTCAAAGGCTACCTAGACAAAATTCAACCTTTCAGGAAAGCTGACTATGTGTTTTTTCCAATGAGGGTAAGAGGAAAGAACAACTAGAGACAAAATTGACTATTTCTAGATGGCTTTCTCAAGCTGTTACATTTTTTATACTCATTATAACTAGCCACTTCCAGGGGGTTACAACTCATTCAACAAGGGCACTGCTTTCTTTGATGGCTTTCTGGAAAGGGATGAACACTAGAAGTATTCCTTTTCCAGGCCCATAACTGGTTTTGCAAGGCCCATACGTCAGTGGCAACTGGTGTCTTAGTCACTGACCTCCTCCCCCTTCTCTATTCATGTCTAATATACCTTAGACTACTGCAAAGCTGATCCATCTATTTGTACAGAGTAGAGTTGTATAAGTAAACTTAATGTAACAAGAGATTTTCTAATTGATCACCATTGCAGTAGCTGTCTCTCCATCCAGCCCCCTTTTTCTGGCTATCCATGTTGTGTTGTCAAAATGTGCTTGTTGTTATCCTTTTATATGTAATACAGTTTGTTTTGTAGAAGAAGTTTTATAGGGGTCTTGCCTCCTTCCTTGACAAAAATACTCCAAAGAAATTTGACTTTTATTTAGAGTTCTCCAATACATGCTCCTGGCAGTTGGAACACCAGGAAGGCTCCCAAAGCTCTATACAACTGGCCATTGCACATGTAGAATCCATCAGCTTGCTTAGGCTACTGCAACTGTGATCCATTAGAACATCTACAGTCATGGTAAGTTTACTTACGCAACTATACTGTTTATTATCTTTTTCTATTCTATTAGGTTATTCAAGCTTTATTTTTTTCTTTCTACTTTAGATCCATTTAAAAATATTTTCCTCTCTCTTCCTTTTCAGAAGCCTACCCAAGCCTTTTAGTTTACTTTTTGTGTGTATTGACATCATCCATTGGGGTTTTTCTAGTGATTGTTGAGAAGGCTTCTGGCTTCAAAAAATGTCAAGTGCAGGCACAAGATTCCATCCTGGGATACACACACTCAGTGCATATATTGCCTGGGTCCTGATCATTTAAACACTGATTGTGACATCTGTTACTACTTTGACCATTGAGCCCTGCTTGACAAAAAAAACAAGCTAATTTTTAGGGAACTTCTCTCACGTTCCGCAGGAAAATTGGCCAGCTCTTCTACAGACATACTACTTCCTCAGCTTTGCAAAGGTGCTGAGAAAGTAATAGTGAGATCTCGACAAAGAAAAAGAAAAGCTTAGGGAAAAAATAAAAGCTTAAGGAAAAAAAATAAGTATAGAGAAAATGGCAATAAAGGTCAGAGGAGGAGGAGGAAGCATGATGATTTTTTTATACTGTTTTCTGGCGCTAAAGATTTCTGCATCTTCAAAGCATTCTCCTCCTTTGGTTCTAACCTTTTTGGATTTGTTGTAGCCCCATCCTCCTTTACCATCCTAATGCAATTCTTGGACTACTGTTATTTTGAATCACTCCCTGAAAAGAATTTCTTCTCCAAGGTCAAGATCTTCAGAAAGGGAGCTCTCTAGATTTTTGACCTCCCAACCACTCTCAGATGCATTTGTCCAGGTTGTTGGATTCTCTAGAAATGTCATAGGCATCGATTGGTACAAGAAGATGAGAGCCTTCACAAAGGCCCAGATAGATATGAAAGTCATTCCCTCCCTCATGACTCCAACAGTACATAGAGCTGGTCCACCCCCTCCTCATGTAATTACTCCTTCCTGGTCGCTGTGTCAGATCCATTGACTTTGGAACTGAATTCCCCTGATTGGCCCCCTGTCTGCATTGACAACTACTTGACTCCAACGTTGTAGGAGCCAATGGCATCCTAGACCCAAGAGTTCTGTGCTGATCATTCAGAGCCAGATTTGACTCCATCTGGTTTGGGGTTGTCCTTGGCTCTAGGTGCTTTGACCTTTGACAGATCATCCCTAGTCTCAGCCTTGGATCCAGTTTGGTCATCACTTCCAGGAATTCAATCTTCTGGTCTGTCAAACTTAGATTCTGTGTCAGATTGCAGGTCACTTTTGGCAGCAGTGGCTCCATCCTTGGTGTCCAATTCCTTTGAGAAGCTTTTGACCTAACAATACACTCAGGAGGAGGAAATTTCTCTAACCTCGATTTCACCCACACTTCCTGAAGTATCCTTGATCCTTATATCTCATCAACTTTCTTAGAGACAGCTTGCTTCATAGAGCCTTGGACCATCTCTAACTCAGGAAACCGAGAGCAGTTCGAACTCTTCAACTCCTTTCTCACCTGAAGAGCACACAAAAATAACTGTAGGAGGAGTAGCTACTTGAACTCCCCTTAGGAACCACTCCCTGAGGGCACTGACCTTGATGAGGGTGAAGGATTCCCCTAGACCTCTTCCTGAGGACACCTCATTTGGTGAGTTAATGAAACTGTTAAAGTAAAGAGGTAACTGAGCAACCAAACTCCTTAACCTGATGAGGAAGTGTTCTTTGAGGCCTCTGGATCAGGCCCATCTACCTCCATCATGGTTTCTCCTGCTGACAGGCTTATTGACTTTGTTTTGTAGAGGGCTTGGCAAGATCCTGATGTGGTACCATCCCAAGAAAACCAGACAAGGTTATTGTCCTTCTCAAGGATCTCCCGCACTGGAACAAATATCCTGTTGTGAATTCTATTGTTATTCCAGCAGCCACAAAGGTAGCGCTATCTGTGGAGAGCTCCACAGTCCATCCTTCAAACAGAGAGTCTAGAACAAGAGGTCATTTGGGGAAGCACATATATGCTTCAAGAACCTTTTCCCTTCAAGCATTAAATTACATGTCTCACATCACAAGATTCCAGTGGGAATTAATTAATGAACTGTTTTACTCCCTCAGGAGACCACAGACAACAGATATAAGAAAGTCCATGGAGCCTCATGTGGATACTTAGTTGTCAGTTACTAATGTCACCATGAAGCTGGTTTCCAATTCAACAGATGGAACACCAAAAGCAACAGGTATTGGCATTGTAATATGTTGTCATGCTTGACTACAACTTTGTAATTTTACAGACAACTTTAAGAAATCCTCCCTTAATGCTCCTTAGCAAGGGTCATCTCTTATTTTTGACCCAAAGTAAAAGATGCTTTGTTTAAGAGTGAACAAGGAAGGAAAATATTGTCTGCAGTAGGAGTTAATTTCTCTAACCATTAAAGACATTTCTCCAGGAATTTGAGAAGTTGGAAACATCTGTTAAAAAAAGTCCCAGCATTTTTTTTTTGTCATTGACTTCTCTTTTGACAGGGCCCCCTAGGGCAGAGGAGAGAACTGTAATAGATGTTGCCCTTATAGCAGAGGGAGGTCCACAAAATCAGGGGTTTAGAGGTCCCTTTTCTGATAAACCCTTTCAATGTTCCTGAAAAGAATTGCTGTCTGTTCCTCTCAAGAGGCAGTCATGGGATACTTGTCTCATTAAGTGGGAAATTAGATGTCCATCACACATGATTCATGGGAAAAAAGAATAGTATCCAGAGACTAGATAATTCTATTCCAAACCAAACTGACCCATTCCATAAGATCCTTTCAGATGTTCCATCCCGGAGCAGAAGTGCCAAAGGCCAAAATATGTCTCTGTTACTAGAGTCATCCGGAGGGCCCCACCGTACCATAAAGGATCAGAAGTCTACTCAAAATTCTTTTTAGTTCCAAAAAACAACAAGGATTTCAGGTCCATTTTGCCCTCAGTGATCTAAACATATTTGTGAAGAAATCTAAGTTCTGGATGTTCATAATGCAATTCATCCTTCTCCTTCTGATAAAGGGAGACTGGATGTGGTTTGTAGACCTTCCTGATTCCTCTTATCATGCAAAGATTGCATGGCAGTCCAAAAAGTACCAGCACATCTTAGTTCATGGCCCTACCATTTGGTTTCACCATAGCCCCCCTGGGTGTTCACCAAATGTATGGCAGCACACCTCAGGCTGCACAGATTCCAGGTATTCCTATACTTGGATGACTGGCTGATCAATGGAAGAAAAAACGATCCTTAATCCAAGCAAAAGGTGGATTGGACACACTAAATTGGTTGTAGGTGAGAGTGTGTGTACAGGTGAGTGGTATGAAGAACTACAGTGGCAGGGCTAGCCATCCAGTGGTGTAAACCTTGGCTCAAGATGATTGTCACTGCTGAAGTGACACCCCAACCCCATGTGCAAAATGGGAAAAGGGGTTGAGGATGAATGGTTGAATTTGCAAATTTCCATAAATTATGAAGTCAGCCTTACAACGTACTCCATTAGACTTCATAGGTTGCCATCTAGATTCAATATAACAGATTGCAAAGCAATCCTTGTCAAGGCTGACTTTCATAACTTTGCTAGCACAAAAGGTCATCACTACTCTAAATCCACCAGTATCGCTAATTCTTCACTTGCTAAGCTCTGTGGCAGCTTCAGTTATACTGATCCTTCTTGCAAGATTTTTCATGAGAGTTCTGCAGTGGATCTCTTCATTCCAGTGATCACTGTAGACATATGTTCACCATCCAATCAGGATAGGATAGCCTCCTTCTGCCATCATTATATCTTTTGGTGGATAACTTCTCCTCAGGTAGTGGTAGGATGTCTTCGTCCTTCCTCTTTCCATGGTCACAGTGATTACAGATGCTTCCCCATTGGTGTGGGGTGCATTTCAAGTGAAGGATGGTTCAAGGAATGTGGTCCAGTCAGGAGACCCACCTTCACATCAATGTTCTGGAGATGAGGGCAGTCTTGCTACCATTACAGGCCCTTCAGGACTTCCTTCATCAGGGTCAGTTTTCTGTATAGACAGACAGACAGACAACATGACTTTGCTCTGATACATCAGCAAACAGGGAGCCTGCTCTTACTCTCTATGTCAAGAGACTGTGAGAGTATGGCAGTAGGCAATGTCTTCTCAATGCTTTCTCACCAGCAATGCACTTACCAGAACAGACCAGAATTCTAGCAGACTAGCTGAATCTCTGCATTCTTATATCCCTCAATGATACAGCAGGAAAATAAATTTTCGGCTACTGGGGCCAGCCTTGCTGGAGCCTTTTTGCATCTCCCACCAATTCAATGTGCATCAATTATTTTGTTCTCATCCCTCAACAAGGTCTATCACCAAAAGACCCTCACATTCATACTTGGCTACCTGGTCTACTTTATGCTTATCAATCCATTCCATTGAAACCAAGTTCCTACAGAAAGCTTCCATGTTTAAGGCAAAAATAATTCTCATTCTCCCGTTCTGGACACTTGCAGGTCTGGTTCTCTTACCTATGATCTCATCATCTACAACCTCCTTGAGTCCTGGATCCCTTTCTGGATCTACTATCTCATCCTCCAGCAAGCCTCACCTAGACACTAAGTCTGTCAAACTAACTGCATGGTTTCTCCAATTCCAATGATGGCCAGAGATCCCCCACTTCCTTTTAGAGTGGCACACATTCTGATTGTCTGTCAGAATCCTTCCACTAGGAAAACATGCAAGAGCAAATAGAAAAAAATTTCAATACAGGCAATGGAGAATGTGCTTCACCCTTTTTCTGCCCCCACCCCACTTCCATTCTGGTGTTCTTGACTGGTACTCTAGTGCTAGCTATTGTACTGCTAAGGTTCAGTTAATAGATATTTCCAATTTTCACATGCAATTCATCTGTAGCATCTCTGAAAGTTTCTAAAGCTTTTCTAAAGTACTTCTGCTATCACAGATCCAACCCTTCCTCCTTGGCATATTAACTTGATGTTGCAAACTCTCATGCAGCTTTGCTTTGAGCTTGCCTTTGTTATCAAATTGAAATTTCTTTCTGAAAAAAAAAACATTGTTTTTGGTGGCTATAACCTTGGCTACATGAGTTTCTGAACTTCAGGTCTTGTCCCGCAAACACCATTGATATTCCACAAAGACAAAGGCAGTCTCAAACCTAATACTAGCTTTGTACATACATTAGCCAACTCAGTCTGCCTTGAACCATGTTATCTATTTGCCCTGTTTATGCAAACAAAAGTGAATAAACTTTGCATATCTTGGTTTCACAATCAACACAGATTTTATATGCACTGCCCAAAGTCTTTATGGCAGGATGATCAGCTATTTGTATCCTATTCTAAAACCAAATTGGTACCTAAAGATTATTTATCTAGATGGTGCTTAGATTATATTTCCTTTGTGTGTAATTCACAAGGATTACCTTGCTTAACTAAACCAAGATTACACTCCACTAAATTTTTTCAACTTTCACTACCTATTTCATTCATTCATCATTGGATGACATCTGTGCTGCAGCATCTAGATTTAACATGCACACCTTAAGTATCAGATCTCATTTCCAGATCCAGGACAACCTTTAGATCCACTCTAATCTAACCCAGGGATCTTGGTAGCTGCAGACTCTGACCCAACTGTTGAGACAGCTGGAGGGACCAAATAGGCAGCTAGTTCTTTGTCTATTTCTCTCTCTAGCTGTCTCAACATCATGCCCTCTTTTCCCCTTTCCAAATTGCCATATAATCCCTAATAATTTGTTTCTGGAGTTTCATAATGGACAATCCTGAAGCTTTCATGGGGCACATTTATTGACCTCTATTGTTTCATTTTGAAATTCCCTTTTCAAGCATATTCCAGTCTGTTTTTAGAGCAGACTTGATCTGTGGCAATAACTGCTGCAACAGGATATTATAGAAGAGAGGAGCTCGACTGCTGGAGAAACTTTGAACTTATTGCTGACTCAGATCCGCCTCAAGGCAGATAACCCAAATGTAGAGATGGATGGAGAAGGAAGAACAAGAATCTAACATTATGATAGGTACAGAGCTTTTGTTTTTAGTACAGGTATCAGATCTGAGCAATAAAGAATCACCACTGGTAGCATCCCAGCACTGATCATATTGTGCGATGCAGATTAACTGCAGTTTGTATTGTATAGGAACCTCCTATAGTACCACATCTCCAGTGCTGTGTGCTGTTTCAAAGGAAAACAATGGTCAGAGTAGCTCCATCTATTTAAGCTACACAATTACAGCATTCAGTAGTGATTATGTGGCTTAAATGTGAATGAAATTCATTAAATTGCACAAGCAAAGCAGTTTTACCTGTTCAATTTAACAATCTTCTTTCTTTTTATTATTGTTTGCCTAGCCTACCAGTAGAGAGATATATCATTAGTCATTAGTACAAGTTTTGCCAAGTGTAAATCTATTACATTGACCACAGAAATACATAAAACATTAAAGTATGACTTATCTCTGCAAAGTGCTGAGTTCTCCACTAAAACAAAATAGAAGTTGGGTGACTTCTGAAACATTTCACTGGTTCTTGTCTTACTGGAATCAACTAACTACCATGAACAAGACAAGTCTTTATTGTGGAGCTTAGATGGCTAAGTGAAAGAATACTGCTTCCCTAAGGCTCAGGATAAATACAATGGATAAGTAGAAAACGTATGTCAGAAGTATGAAGTCCACAGGTAAAATATTTTAGGTGTAAATATTGTACCAGTCAGGAGATTTTTAGGCTGTTTCTCCTGGGTGAGTGTGTAGTCGTCTGCACACATGCTGCGTTCTACCCTGGCACTGCTCATTTGTGTGCACGAGTAGGCCCACCACTCTGATTTTACCTCTCAGCTGTCCATGTCTACTCAGAATGTCCAGATTTTTACATAATATTTGTTTTGTCTCTTCCTCATAAAATGTGTGGTTTTCTGGCAAGTCAAATAGAAATAAGTCAATAAGTAATTACAGGCATTTGATTTTCAGACTTCAAACCCTTTAGAAAATGAATGCTAATACAAAACCTTCCACCAACTTTCTAGGTGTATAAGAGCAATATTTAAAAACTGTCTCTTATTTTTGGCTCTGTCCAGAATTCTTATGCTAAGAGGCTGAGAGATACGACTCCGATCCTGACATTCAGGATAATACCACAGTATAAGGACAAAATGATTGACTTCAACAATTGGCTAAGCTTCTGGTGTCATTCAAAGGGGATCCAGTATCTGTCTGCCTGGGAAGACATGATTGACAAACCACGATGCTTTGCCAGAGATGGTCTGCACCTGTCACCCCTGGGATTCAGGTTACTGGCTAAAGCTCTTGCCACCCCTACAGTGCCTTTTTTAGGCAAGGTTCAAAGGACAAAACCACCACCGTAACAGATACAAGCATGCAAAATCTGAAGGTAATGCTACTCAATGCTAGAAGTCTAAACCTCAAAATGCACTCTCTTGAGGCACTCCTAAAAATGGAGGACATCGATATCTGTGCAGTAACTGAGACCTGGTTCAAGGCTCCAGAGAGCACCCCTGCAATACCAGGCTACAACTCTTACCACACTTTTCAGCCACCAAACCAAGACCAAAACACTAAAGGTGGAGGAGTGTCCATATTCACCAAGGATATTCACACTTCCAGGCTAGTTGCTCAACACAATGCATCTGAAATTCTCCAGGTGCAACTAACACTAGGTAAGACTGCAATACAATTTGTAGCTTGCTAAAGATCCCCCACCATGCCCCAAGATTTTTACTACACCTTTCTAAACATACTGGAAAATATTAAGATACAATCAAACACCCTAATACTGGGTGATTTCAACTACCCTGCCATTAACTGGGAAAACTATTCAGGTGCCAACACCTTTTCCGAACAGTTCTTGGAATTCATAAATTTCAACACCCTGGATCAACTAATCCATGGTCCCAACAGGGGCTCCAATATCCTAGACCTGGTCATTACCAACATGGGAGATAGAGGCTCCACACCAGTGGTCACCCCCTCATTGGTCAGGTCTGACCATAAGCAAATCACCCTTGGCATCCACATCCCACCCCCACTCCCCAGTAAGGAAACCTCTGTAAAAAACTGCTCCAAAGCCAACTTCATGCTACTCAAGTCAGAAGTGACAAACCTCATGTCACCCATGCAGACGGGAACTGAAAGTTCGACTGCTGAATCCTACACTAAGGCACTGTATGAGCACATCCACTCGTGCATGAATCGTGCTATCCCAAATAGAATCAAGACGCTCTCCCTCAAAAAAAGGAAGCCAATCTGGTGGTCCCCTGCCATAAACAAACTACACAACAGAAGGAAGAAACTATTGCAGAAAAAAGGAAAATCCCAAGATGCAAAAAACTCCCTTACCAGCCTCAGTAAGAAGCTGAGATCCCTCATTGAATCCTCCAAAGCTAGTTACAAAAGTAAAATTGGAAAAGATTCCAAAGACAACCACAAGGCATTCTATAGTTATGTCAAGAATCTAAATGGCATCTGCTCTAAGCTACAACAGAATGGCATTAAATATACTGATAAATAAACCTCAGTTCATTGAGAAACTCAACGAACTGAGGTTTATTTATTTGTAATTTAATTGCAGTTTTTTTGCATTAAATATACTGATCCCAAGGATATTGCCGATATCCTGGCAGATCGATTTAGTGCCAACTTCACCCCCTCTCACCCCCTAAAGGGCACATCTCAATACCAAAGGATTGCCAAATTCCAGTAATCATGGCCACACAGGTAGAAACCGCACTCTCCAAAGCTAAGAATACAGCATCCATGGGACCCGATGATATCCCGGGCTGTGTACTACATGAACTACAAAATGAACTGGCACCTCACCTAAGTGTCATGTTTAATCATAGCCTCACCTCAGGCTTCGTGCCCACTGAGTGGCGCACAGCTACAGTTATCCCACTCCACAAGGGTGGATCCACCTTGGATCCCAGGAACTATAGTCCCACCAGTCTGATGAGCCTGATCTGCAAGGGCATGGAATGCATTATATGGAAATTATAAACAAAGACATTGGCAACCTTCAAACACTGGACCCCACACAGTTTGGGTTCGTGAAGGGCCAATCTTGCTCCTGAACCTGATTGACTTCTTCGAATCAGTCTCCAGAGCTGTGGACGAGGTTAGGCAGTCCATGCAGCCAATCTGGACCTCGCCAAGGCCTTCAACACCATCCCCCACTCTGGAATCATAGATAAACTTACTAAGCTGGGCATAAATCCCTACATCACTCGGTGGGTTGCCAACTGGCTTACTGACAGAACCCAGACTGTAAAAGTAGCTGACTCCAAATCCAGCTCCAGACAAGTGACAAGTGGAGTACCTCAGGGTTCAGTCTTGGGACCACTCTTGTTTGGCATCTACTTTCTGAAGTACAGGCCAACACTAAGGGACTATGGCTAACAAAGTTCACAGATGACTGCAAATTGGAAGCCATTATTGAATCCCCAAATGATGTAGATATTCTACAAAAGGGCCTTACAGAAACAGATGCTTGGTGCCAGAGCCATAGGCTCAAGCTTAATGCCAAGAAATGTATAGTTATCCCCTTTGGGAAAAAACATGTACCCATGAATTACCACAGAGGTTGCAGTACACTAAGCACCGAAAGTGTGATGAGACTTAGGGACACAGGTGGACAGTTGTCTCACCTTCGATAACCACATTGCCACAACAGTCAGGAAATCCTTCTATGTGGCACACCTCATCACTAAGGGCTCTTCATCCAGAAAAAAGGAGGTCATTGTCCCACTGTACTCATCCCTCATTAGACCTATTATAGAGTACAACGCCCCATTCGGTATGTACCTCTCAAGACATCTGCAACAGCTGGAAGGGCCGCAAAAATATCTCACTAAACAAATCACAGGCATAAAGCAGATGTCCTGTGCTGACCGTCTCAAAAAACTCCAGCTATACTCTGTGGCATATCGTCTACTCAGAGGTGATCTTTGCTTAACATACAAGGCCATGTCAAACCCTGAGCTGTTGGACATGCTCCACTTAAAGAAATCCCAATCCCTCAGAGCCACATGCTCCAGGCATCTAAACCTTGTCATCACAATGAACAAAACATGCTGGAGGGATAGGTTCCTGACCTAGAGACTCCCCATACTCTGGAATAGACTGCCCATACATGTCAAGCAGAGCGCCTCCTTGGCCCTCTTCAAAAGGAACCTTGAAAATTGGATGGGAGATAGGAAATTCACCCCAGGGATCATGTCAGTCACCCTGATAGACAGGGGTCCAGGGAGGTAAATATTGTGGGAAGAAATATCCAGTGAATTGTTATGGCTAGGCTTGTATAGGCCCTAGGGCTGATAGCCTAGTACCAACCTATGAACCTATTCTTTAATGGTAGCTTCCTTGTAGAATGTGAATTTTGTGAAGGCAAGTGCATTGGGGCAAGGATGATGTTCTTAATGAGGAAGAGTACAAATTAAATCATTTGTAGCTGTTTGGGGATTAGAAACAAACCGTATCATTTAGAGCACGAGCAATAATTTGCTGGTCATGCACTAACTGTGACTCCTGGTGTTTATTACCTAAAAATGTAAGCCTGAAATTTGAAAAGTAGATGTTAAATAGCTTAAATAGGTTTCGCCATAGATTGGGAGTTAATGAAACCATAATCAATGCAAAGGACATAGAATCCACAGAGTATGTACTACTGTCATCAGAAGTGTAACCTTGATAATAAATGCACTTCATGTAAAACAACAGCACCTTCATGACTGCAGCTAGGAGTAGCACTTGGATAAAGTCCTGAGAAAATGCATTTACAGTCCCCGTCACAAAATGACATAGAGTTGCAAGTATATAAAACATGTACTAAAGACAATCATACAGCTCAGGAATGTGCATCTTAGCATTAAGATGCACACAGTCCACTCAACATAAAAATTATCACTTTTAGCTGAAATATACTTGCTTTCTG